>NW_022436990.1:11770474-11800396 GCF_009761245.1 Sapajus apella
CTATACTATTATATACTATACACTATACTATACCATATATTATATATTAATAGTGTACTATAATATACTATATATTATATATTACATATATACTATACTATAATTATATATAGTATATATGTAATGTATAGTTATACTATACTATATATATAATTAGTACATTAATATAGTACCACATATACTATAAATATATTAGTATATAATAGATATATATAGTATATAATACATATATACTATAGTATATATGTAATATGAGATATATACTATAGTATATATGTAATATATATAGTACTATACTAAAATATATAGTATATAGTATATGCTATAATATATAGTATGTATTACATAGTATTATATACATTATATACTATATATTATAGTATAGTACTATATATGGTACATACAATATACTATATTACTATATATACCATAGTATATATACTATAGTACATATGTAATATATATGTATTATAGCATATATTTTACAGTACTATATATACATATATATAGTACTATAAAACATAAATATACATATATAGTACTATATATGTACTATATATATAACTATACTATATATATACATAGTATAGTACATATATAGTACATATAATACTATCCTATATTGCATATATATATGCTATAGTATAGTACTATATATAATAATACAGTATAGTACATATATAACATGTAGTATATAATAATATATAGTATTGATAATACCAATACTATAATCCTAGCACTTTGGGGGGCTGAGGCAGGTGGATCACTTAAACTCAGGAGTTCAAGGCCAGCCTGGCCAACATGGTGAAACCTCATCCCTACTAAAAATACAAAATTAGCAGGGTATGGTATCATGTTCCTGTAATATAATACTGTATAATATTGTAATATATTATCAATAATATATAGTATTATATATAATACTGTAGTTCTAAACATAATATATAGTACTCTATTAATAATATAGTACTTGGTTTAAGATAATAAAGATAATTTCTACCTATAATGTAAGAGGTAAATAGTGGCAAGCTTAAAAGAGGGCTGCGCTTATTCTGTGAATGATACTTAATTTTTTCTTACAAATTTGTTTGAATTACATATGATAAAGTTAGCTTTTTTTTTTTACTGTACATTGCTATGACTTGTAACACCCACTACAATTGAAATTCAGAACATTTCTGTCACTTTGAAACATCTAGTGCTGTCCCTTTGAACTCAAACCCTTTCCCCCAATGCCTGGCACTCAGTGGCCTGTTTTCTGTTGATACAGTTTGGCTTTTCCAGAATGTCATGTAAATGGAATCATACATGCAATATGTAGTTTTTTGAGTCTGCTTTCTTTCGCTTAGCGCATTGCATTTGAAATTCATCTATGTTGCTATAGTATCAAAAGTTCCTTCTCTTCAGTTGCTCAGTAATACTCCTTTTCATGGATGTTTGGTGATTATGACCTAAACTGCTGTAAACATTAGTACAAATTTTTTTTGTGTGTGAAGTCTTTAAAAATATTTATTTATTTATTTATTTTTTGAGACAGAGTTTTGCTCTTGTTGCCCAGACTGGAGCGCAATGCTGTGATCTTGGCTTACGGCCACCTCTGCCTCCGGGGTTCAAGCGATTTAGTAGCAAAAACCCACTAGAACTATAAGACTTCTGGAAGAAAACATAGGAGAAAATCTTTGTGACCTTGCATTTTGCAAATATTTCTTTAGATAAACACCAAAAGCACAATTCATTAGAGAATATGAATTTGAGTTTGAAGGTTTTTACTACTAATTTAGTTTCTGTGATAGATACAGGATTATGCAACTTATGTAATGCTTCTTGCATGAGATTTGGTAGAATGTCTTGTTTTTCTTTCTTTTTTTGTTTTTTGTTGAGATGGAGTTTTCACTCTTGTTGCCCAAGCTGAATTGCAACGGCGCAATCTTGGCTCATTGCAACCTCCACCTCCTGGGTTCAAATGATTCACCTGCCTCAGCCTCCCAAGTAGCTGGGATTACAGGCACGTGCCACATGGTGTGGCTTAATTTTTGCATTTTTGATAGAAATGAGGTTTCACCATTTTAGCCAGGCTGGTCTCAAACTCCTGATCTCAGCTGATCTGCCTGCCTTGCTTGGCCTTCCAGAGTGTTGTGATTACAGGTGTGAGCACCATGCCTTGCCTAATTTGCTCTTTTTTCTCTGTTTTCTTAAGTGAAAACTGGGGTGTGATTTTTTTGAAAGCTGTTATGTGAGGCCTTAAGCATATAATGCCATAAATTTCTCTTTATATACTACTTTAGTTGTATCCTGCAAAGTTTGATGTTGTATATTTATTTCATTCAGTTAGTAATTTTTTTTTTTTTTTTTTTTGAATAGGGTCTCACTCTGTTGCCCATGCTGGAATATAGTAGTGTGATCTCAGCTCACTGCACCTCAACCTCTCAGGCTCAAGCCATCCTCCCCACTTTAGACTCATGTCTAGTTGGGATTACAGGCGTTTGCCACCACTCCTGGCTTATTTTTTTGTATTTTTTGTAGAGACAGGGTTTAGCTGTGTTGCCCAGGCTGGTCTGGAACTCCTGAGCCAAGCCATCGGCCTGCCTCGGCCTCCCAAATGCTAGGATTACAGGCGTGAGCCACTGTACCCGGCTGGTCACAACATATGAACTAAGGAAATAAGCAAATTATGGGATAGTATTTATAGTATGGTTCTACTTGTGAATAATGAAAACATGAAATGTTTACGTCTATGGTGATATGAGGCCAGGCATAGTGACTTGTTTCTGTCACCCTAGTGCTTTGGGAGGCTGAGGCAGGAGGATTGCTTGAGCCTAGGAGTTTGAAGCTACTGAAACATAACCAGGTAGCAGTGAGTTATAGTTGCATGTCTGTACTCTAGCCTGAGTGACAAAGCGAGACACTGTCCCTTTAAAAAACAAAGCCAAAAATGGTGGGGTGCAGTGGGGCATGCCTGTAATCTCAGCACTTTAGGAGGCTGAGGTAGGTGGATCATTTGAGGCCAGGAGTTGGAGACTAGTCTGGGCAACAGAGAGAGACTTTATCTCTTAAAAAAATTAATACATAGGCCGGGTGTGGTGGCTCATGCCTGTAATCTCAGCACTTTGGGAGGCCAAGGTGGGCAGATCACTTGAGGTCAGGAGTTCAAGACCAACCTGGCAAACATGGTGAAACCCTGTCTCTACTAAAATATAAAAATTAATGAGACATGCTGGCATGTGCCTGTAATCCCAGCTACTAGGGGGGCTGAGGCAGGAGGATCGCTTGAACCTGGGAGGCGGAGGTTGCATTGAGCTAAGATTGTGCCACTGCAGTCCAGCTTGGGCAACAGAGTGAGACTCTGTCTCAAAAAAAAATTTACATCTATGTATATAAAAGTGGGACCTGGTGTGGTAACTCCCAACACTTGGGAGGCCAAGGTGGGAGGATTGCTTGAGCCCAGGAGTTTGAGGCCAGCCTGGGCAACATAGCGTGACTCCAATCTCTACAAAAAATTAAAAAAAAAATTGCCAAGCATAGTGGTTTTTAAGGCTGCAGTGAGCTGCAGTGGCCAACTGTTATTGTATTCCAGCCTGGCCTACAGAGCAAGACTCTGTCTCTTGAGGCTGGGGTGTGGTGGCACAGTATCAGCTCACTTCAACCTCCCTGTCCCAAGCTCAAGTGATTTTCCTGCCTCAGCCTCCCAAGTAGCTGGGACTACAGGCACGAATCACCGCACTTAGCTAATTTTTGTATTTTTAGTACAGATGGGGGTTTCACCATGTTGGTCAGGTTGGTCTTGAACTTCTGACCTCAGGTAATCGGCCTGCCTTGACCTCCCAAAATGTTGGTATTACAGGCATGCGCTATCATGCCCTGCCTAAAGTTGGTATTATTTAGCTATTACTTTTGCTTTACAAGTAAGGAAACAGATGCAGAAAGGTCACACAGTTGCTGTTCTTTGTTTTACCCCAGTCTTTTAGACCCCAGATCAGTGCTTGTTTCTGAAATATATGAACTGAGCAGTGTTCCTGGCCTTCTAGGACTTTTAAGTGAATAAGGAAATAAAGTGATACATTAAACAGTGTATGTTCTGCTTTTATGAGGTTTGAGGAACATGAAAGTACTACTTAAGTATTTCGGAGGTTAAGGAAGGTTTTATAGAGCAGTTGATGTTTGAGGTGAGGATTGAATAAGATTTTTTTTTAAAACATGGTTTCAAGTTAATGCTGCTATTTTAAACCATTTACACGTTGGTATTTTCAGCAGCAATGAAATTAGCATGTGAGTATTGTTATGGAAGTAAAAACAATGTGAGAAGTATTAACCTAATAAACATTCATACACCGTATTGAATACAGTGTTACATTATAACTTTTTATTATATATTCTTTTGTTAACATTTTGCTGTTAAGAATTTAATAACCCTAGGTGGGGCATGGTGGCTCACACCTGTAATCCTAGCAATTTGGGAGGGTGAGGTGGGCAGGTCGAGAGGTCAGGAGACCATCCTGGCCAACATGGTGAAACCCTATCTCTACTAAAAATACAAAAATTAGGCCGGGCGCGGTGGCTCACGCCTGTAATCCCAGCACTTTGGGAGGCCGAGGCGGGTGGATCACGAGGTCAAGAGATCAAGACCATCCTGGTCAACACGGTGAAACCCTGTCTCTATTAAAACTACAAAAAATTAGCTGGGCATGGTGGCGCGTGCCTGTAATCCCAGCTACTCAGGAGGCTGAGGCAGGAGAATTGCCTGAACCCAGGAGGCGGAGGTTGCGGTGAGCCGAGATCACGCCATTGCACTCCAGCCTGGGTAACAAGAGCCGAAACTCCGTCTCAAAAAAAAAAAAGAAAAAAAAAAAAAAAAAAATTAGCTGGGTATGGTGGTGTGTGCCTCGCTACTTGGGAGGCTGAGGCAGGAGAATCGCTTGAACCCAGGAGGTGGAGGTTGCAGTGAACTGAGACTGCACCAGCTGCCCTCCAACCTGGCTACAGAATGAGACTCTGTCTCAAAAAAAAAAAAATAATTTAATAACCCTAAATGTAATATGATTTCTTTCACTACAGATGTCCTCCTCGAACTTTCTTACCAGCCCTCTGTAAAATTTTTCTTGATGAAAGTGCTCCAGACAATGTATTAGAAGTGACAGCCCGTGCCATAACATACTACCTGGATGTATCTGCGGAATGTACCCGAAGGATTGTTGGGGTAGATGGAGCTATAAAAGCACTTTGTAATCGGTTAGTTGTAGTTGAACTTAACAACAGGACTAGCAGAGACTTAGCTGAGCAATGTGTAAAGGTAAGTATTATTTATTGGCTCATTACTTATTTCTCTCGGACCTCTCAGGGATGAGTATTGGCTCATTTTAAACATCACTTAGAGACAGAAAAATATATTTACTAAAAAAAAAAAAATGCTTCCTATTTTCAATCTTACTTTATTGAGAGTAGTTGAGAACAGTGGAAATCACAACTCTTACGGCACCAAAGGAGGTCCCATTGGCTTGGGAAGAGAAATCTTATCTTAGAAGGAAAACTGCAGGTCATTGATTGCTGTGTGCTGCTTCAGTGCACTTCAGTTCCTGGTAGTCACTTAGAGGTAGGTTATCCCTGTTCTTACCCTAAATCATTTTGTTTTATAATAGTAACAATTAGCCAGGCTCAATGGCTCACACCTGTAATCCCAGCACTTCAGGAGGCTGAGGCAGGTGGATCACAAGGCAGGTGGATCACAAGGTCAAAAGGTAGAGACCATCCTGGCCAACATGGTAAAACCCTGTCTCTATTAAAAATACAAAAAAATTAGCTGGGTGTGGTGGCATGCGCCTGTAGTCCCAGCTACTTGGGAGGCTGAGGCAGAAGGGTTGCCTTAACTCCGGAGGCAGAGGTTGCAGTGAGCTGAGATCGCGCCACTGCACTTCAGCCTGGCAACAGAGCGAGACTCTGTCTCAAAAAAAAAAAAAAAAAGCAGTAACAGTCAGGGAATGCCACCTGTGCTAGGCATTATTCTAAGCACTTTAAGGTATTAACTCATTTAATCTTCATAGCAACTCTATATGGGATAAGTTGGTGCCATGAATATTATAATTTCTTTTCTTTTTTCTTTTTTTTTGAGACAGAACCTCGCTATGTTGCGCAGGCTGGAGTGCAGTGACACGATCTCAGCCTACTGCAACCTCTGCCTCCTGGGTTCAAGCCATTCTGCCTCAGCCTCCCAAATAGCTGGGACTACAGGCACCTGCCACCATGTCCGGCTAATTTGTTTTGTATTCCTAGTAGAGACGGGGTTTCACTACTTTGGCCAGGCTGGCCTTAAACTCCTGACCTCGTGATCCACCTGCCTTGGGCTCCCAAAGTGCTGGGATTACAAGCATGAGCCACTGTACCTGGCCAAATATTATCATTTCTATGATTAAAAAAAATTCAAGTATGCTGAAATTAAGGAATGTACTTTCGGGTAGTGAGCAACAGAGCCGAGACTTGAAGTTAAGGAATTTGAATATTAGGAAGTCTGGTTCTAGGGCCCAGGGATTTAACTATTTTGCTGTATTCCCTATAGAGTAAGCTGTTATCTTTATGTAACTCTAAAATTTTATGTAATTCTAAAAGCATTAGTACTAGATCCATACTTTATTGGAACTATTTGTGGGGAATACATTTAGATTTTACATGTTTTTTTTTTGTTTTTTTTTTTGTTTTTTTGAGACAGAGTCTCGCTGTCTCCCAGGCTAGAATGCAGTGGCATGATTTTGGCTTAGTGCAACCTCTGCCTCCTCCTGGGTTCAAGCGATTCTCCTGCCTCAGCTTCCCAAGTATCTGGTACTACAGGCACGTGCCACCATGCCCGGCTAATTTTTTGTATTTTAGTAGAGATGGGATTTCACCATGTTAGCCAGGCTGATCTCGAACTCCTGACCTCAGGTGATCCAACTGCCTTGGCCTCCCAAAATGATGCTGGGATTACAGGCATGAGTCACTGTGACCAGCCCCTGATTCTTTTTTTTTTTTTTTAAGTGATTTCTGCTTTATTCTTTTTGTGATTCTTGCTACTCTAGGTCAGCAGTTCTCAAACTTTTTTGTCTCAAGATCCCTTTACAAGCCTTAAATAATTGAGGATACCCAAAGAGCCTTTGTTTACATAGATTTTATCTATTTATTTACCATATTAAATACTGAAACTGAGAAATTTAAAATATTTATTAATTTATCTGAAAATAATGACAGTGTTTTATACATAACAGGTTTAATGAAAAATAACTTTTTTTTTTTTTTTTTTTAGGGGCAAATTTTGAGGCTGTTGCCAGACGCCAGGCTGGAGTTCAGTGGCACGATCTTGGCTCACTGCAATCTCCGCCTCCCAGGCTCAAGCAATTCTGCTGCCTCAGCCTCCCGAGTAGCTGGGATACAGTCGCACGCCACCACGCCCAGCTAATTTTTGTATTTTTAGTAGAGACGGGGTTTCACCATGTTGGCCAGGATGGTCTCAATCTCTTGACCTCATGATCTGCCCACCTTGGCCTCCCAAAGTGCTGGGATTACAGGTGTGAGCCACCGTGCCTTGCTGAAAAATAACTTTTTAAAATTAACAGAAAGTTGCTGAGAAGACTGGAATTGTTAGGCGTTTTTGCAAGTCTCTTAAGAAAAATCTGTTTTTATAGTAGATGGCTGGATACTCCTATTTGCTTCTGCATTCAGTCTAGCACAGTATTACACCTTGCTTAGCTTCTGGAAAATGCTATTTTAGACTAATGAGAATGAAAGAGATCAATAGTGTTAGAGTATTATTATGAGCATTTGCTAAATTACTTGTAGTGCTTTAGCTTACCATACAGATTTCACTTTCTAAACCTGCACTGTCCAATATGGTAGCCAAATAAGTCTATTGAGCTCTTCAAATGTGGCCACTCCAAATAGAGATGTGTTAAGTATAAAGTATACATGTAGTTTTAAAGACAATACATGAAAGACTGTAATATATATCAGTAATTTTCTATATTGATTTCATGTTGAAATGATGATGCCTGGGTATATTGAGTTAAATAAAATATATTAATTTTTGAGACAGGGTCTTACTCTTGCCGAAGCTGGAGTGTAGTGGTGCGATCATGGCTTACTTCAGCCTCAACCTCCTCGGCTCAAGTGATCCTGTCACCTCAGTCTCCTGAGTAGCTGGGACTATAGCACATGCCACTACTATGCCTGGCTAATTTTTCTGTGTTTTGTAGATGTCAGGTTTGCCATGTTGCCCAGGTTGATCTTGAACTTCTGGGCTCAAGTGAAGTGCCCACCTTGGCCTCTCAAAGTGCTGAGATTACAGGTGTGAGCTGCCACACCCAGCTAAAAAAATATTATTTAAATTAATTTCTTTTTTTTTTTTTCACTTTTCTGTTTTTAATGCATCACTAATAAATTTGGAGAGTGCATTATTTCTGTGATTCTCGAAAATTAGGCTTGCATTCTTTCGTTAAATTTGTTTTACTGTTATAGGTATTAGAACTGATATGTACTCGTGAGTCAGGAGCAGTTTTTGAGGCTGGCGGTTTGAATTGTGTGCTTACCTTCATTCGTGACAGTGGACATCTAGTTCATAAAGACACCTTGCACTCTGCCATGGCTGTGGTATCAAGACTCTGTGGCAAAATGGAGCCTCAAGATTCTTCTTTAGAAATTTGTGTGGAATCTCTGTCTAGTTTATTAAAACATGAAGATCATCAGGTAATTAAATTGCTGTTATATTCAGAAAGTGATTTTTATAGTGTCCCTTATTTATAATTATGATAGACTATAATTTGAACTTTTAACTTGATGAAATAGAAGTAATTCCATCTTTTTTTAATTTTATCTCTCTGTGTGGTAATCTTTTTGGAAATGAAACTTTTAAGATTATAAATGTGATATATGTTTATTCTTAAAATTTAAATGTAATAAAAATATGTAATTTTTACAGCTGTACTTGCACTGAGTGTAATTTTGTTAACTTGGTACAATTTTGTTGTACCAAGTATTTGGTACTGATTTTCTTGACTTAAGATAGATCTCACTTAGAGTAAATAAGACAGTATCTCTTTTTTTTTTTTGAGACGGAATCTTGCTTTGTCACACGGGCTGAAGTGTAGTGATGCAATCTCAGCTAATTGCAGCCTCCACCTTCTGGGTTCAAGCTATTCTCCTGCCTCAGCCTCCCAAGTAGCTGGGACTACCGGCACCTGCCACCACACCTGGCTAATTTTTGTGTTTTTAGTATAGATGTGGTTTCACCATATTGGCCAAGCTGGCCTCAAACTTCTAACTTTGTGATCCTCCCGCCTTAGCCTCCCAAAGTGCTGGGAATACAGGCGTGAGTCACTGAGCTTACCATAAGACAGTATTTACAATCTTATCTGTAAACCTTTGTTGAATTAGCATACTTTAGAAAATAAAACTTGACATTTAATGCCTTTTTATTGTTCAGATGTTATTTTCAGTTGATATTCATAGATTATTGTGACAAAGGTACACATAATAACAGTTAATATTTTTGAGCTTTTACTGTCCATCCAGATTCTTTATACGTATTACCTTATTTAAGCTAACACAATGAGATATAGTTACCATTATTATCCCCATTTTACAAATGAGGGAACTGAGGCCTGAAACAGTTTAAAGTAACTTCCTCAGGTTATACAGTTAGCTGTATGTGGAGCCGTGATTCAAATCTAGGCAGATCACATGCTTCATCACTTTGCTACAGTTGCCTTTCTTACAGTGTCAGTATGAAATGATCATTACTAACAAAGGTGAATTTTATCTGTGGGCATTTTCTTTACATCATTAGGTTTCAGATGGAGCTCTGCGATGCTTTGCATCACTGGCTGACCGATTTACCCGTCGTGGTGTTGACCCAGCTCCATTAGCCAAGCATGGATTAACCGAGGAGCTGTTATCTCGAATGGCTGCTGCTGGAGGTACTGTATCAGGACCATCATCAGCATGCAAACCAGGTCGCAGCACCACAGGAGCTCCTTCCACAACTGCAGACTCCAAATTGAGTAATCAGGTGTCAACAATTGTAAGTCTGCTCTCAACACTTTGCAGAGGCTCTCCGGTAGTAACACATGTAAGAATGTTTTTGAATCTTTGCTTTTTAATCTTCAGAAAAAGTGTTTTTGTATAATGCTAATATATTAAACTTTTTTCTTCCCATCACTTTCTAGGATCTCCTGAGGTCAGAACTTCCAGATTCAATTGAAAGTGCATTGCAGGGTGATGAAAGATGTGTGCTTGATACTATGCGTTTGGTTGACCTTCTCTTGGTGCTGCTATTTGAAGGACGAAAAGCTTTGCCAAAGTCTAGTGCTGGATCTACAGGCAGAATCCCAGGACTCCGGAGATTAGATAGTTCTGGGGAGCGCTCACATCGGCAGCTTATAGATTGTATTCGAAGTAAAGATACTGATGCACTTATAGATGCAATTGACACAGGAGGTCAGAAAATATTTTTTTAAATATAAAAAGAAAGTTGTGAGATAAGCATATATTCAGTTTCTAGTTTTTGGACAGTGCTCTTAGAAATTGTGCCAGGTAACAAAGTGGCACCCCTTCAATATTCTCCACTCTCCCTGTATATGATTATATAATTATCAGCCTGGTTCACGGTAAAACCTGAGTAAATGCTTGTTGATTGAGTAAAACTTCTATAAAGTTTGAAATTTCTGTTTTATTAGCTGAAGGAGATATTGTAAATTCTAAGGTTTTCTCAAGATCAATGGAAACTGATGTGAATGAATTATAATAATGCAGATTTTTTAGACTGCCGCTTGAGGTGATCAGCAAATACAAATTCCTGAAAGATGCTTCTGGGTCATCAAATTTGTTCTTCTGTGTTCTTTGAATTATAGATGGGGGTTAGTCTCTTAGCAACTAATACCTCATTGAGTTGTGTATTTAGTTTTTTCATTTCTTATTTCATATTTATTTTTAAGACTTAAAACTTTGTGAATCCCCAGTGCTTTAAAATTTTTCAAATACTTTTTCTTTTTTTTTTTTTCTGATGGAGTCTCGCTCTATTGCATAGGCTGGAGTGCAGTGGTACAATCTCAGCTCACTGCATCCTCCGCCTCCCAGGTTCGAGCAATTCTCCTATCTCAGCCTCCTGAGTAGTTGGGGTTACAGGTATGTGCCACTACACCCAGCTAATTTTTGTATTTTTAGTAGAAAAGGGGTTTCACCATGTTGGCCAGGCTGGTCTTGAACTCCTGAACTCAAGTGATCCTCCCACCTCTGCCTCCCAGAGTGCTGGGATTACAGGTGTGAGCCACCATGCTCAGCCTCAAATACTTTTTCTTAGCTGACCTCAGGTTTGCTGATTATGTACTACTTTATATAGTTGAGCTGTATATCAAAAACACTCTCTTGACTCTTTATTTAGATGATTACTAATAACAATCTTAAAATGGTTCAATCTTTAGATAAGTTTAGTAGTATTTTATTGGTTTTAAAAATGTGTGTGTGTTGTTTTTCCTTCAAAATTTCAGCCTTTGAAGTAAATTTTATGGATGATGTAGGTCAGACTCTATTAAACTGGGCCTCTGCTTTTGGAACTCAGGAAATGGTAAGCTAATAAATAAAAGCTAGTTTTTAAATTAAAGATAGAAATATTAATACAAAGCAGCTTTATGATTCTTTACCATTTTACAGGTAGAATTTCTTTGTGAAAGAGGTGCTGATGTTAATAGAGGTCAAAGGTCATCATCATTACATTATGCTGCATGTTTTGGAAGACCTCAAGTAGCAAAGGTAAAATCTAGGTTTTAAAATTACTAATTTTTAACGTTTGCACAGTTTAAAAATTAGAATGATATAAAATGTTTTACTTTGCTAAATCATGCTTCCAAGCCATCTCCATCCACTTCATTCCTCCTTACTTACTATGTGTTTTTAATTAGTTTTTTCTTTTTAGTGTTTCCTAATACAAATTCAAGTAAAAACAAATATATATGTTTATATTATATATATATTCCCTCCTCTTTTCTTTTTTTTTTTCCTTTTCTTTTTTTGAGACAGTTTCGCATTTGCTGTCTAGGCTGGAGGGCAATTGTTCGATCTCGGCTCACTGCAACCTCCGCCTCCTGGGTTCAAGCAATTCTCCTGCCTCAACCTCCCAAGTGGCAGGGATTACAGGCATGTGTCACCATGCCTGGCTAATTTTGTATTTTTAGTGGAGACGGGATATTTCCATGTTGGTCAGGCTGGTCTCAAACTCCTAACCTCAGGTGATCCACCCGCCTCAGCCTCCCAAAGTGCTGGGATTACAGAAGAGACTGCTTTTAAGGTACTAAGTGCAAAGGCAGGGATTTGGATTGGCACCTGCTTGATTAAGTAATTCTGGAAAACCTTTAGTTTACATAGTTGGATGTCAAAGAAATAAAGTATTGTTATATTCAAGTTAAATGCTTTTCTTCTCTAGACTCTGTTACGGCATGGTGCAAACCCAGATCTGAGAGATGAAGATGGGAAAACTCCATTAGATAAAGCTCGAGAAAGGGGCCATAGTGAAGTAGTAGCTATTCTTCAGTCTCCAGGTGAGTGCTACATTCTTTCCTTTAAGCCATCTGCTGTTGTTTTTCGCCTTTCATTTCCATAGCTTTCTATAGACACATTAACATTATATAAATGAACTATTTATATGGGGTCAAATAAGTATATATGTATATCCTTACATTTGTTAAACATTTAACAGCTTACTCTTCTGTGTTGAGACTGTGCCTGATTCCAGAATGACCAAAATCTGAAGTTCAAGGAATATGGGAATGTCAGATAAATAATACTTTGGTATTGTTTAGATAAGGTAGTTTGACCAAAGAGAGTTGATGAATCCAGAGTTTTTGGAACCATGTGGAGTATCCAAAATTATCTCCTTAATTTGTTATTGAGCTTATTGAAGTAACTAATGTTCTTTAGTATTCTTATAAGCATCATTGAAACAGTGTTCTAATTTCAGTTTATTTATTTGTTAATTAGAGAAAATTATTGTTAAAATTGGATATATCTTAAGGTTTTTTTCCCTTGAAAGCAAAAGTTTCCAAAAAAGAATTTCTTTGAACAATATTTGTCTGCAGGTGATTGGATGTGTCCAGTTAATAAAGGAGATGATAAGAAAAAGAAAGATACAAACAAAGATGAAGAAGAATGTAATGAGCCCAAAGGAGATCCGGAAATGGCACCCATATACTTGAAAAGGTTATTGCCTGTGTTTGCACAAACATTTCAGCAAACTATGCTGCCTTCGATAAGGTAGTTACTCATACTATTTGTGTGTGTTAGCCAAATTATACCAATTATGTGGTTTTATTTATCTTCATTTTCCAGAAGGATTTAAGGTTTATTTTAACGTTAAAAAGGTGTGGTAAGAATAAAAATTAGATCAGAAGTGGGAAAGTCCTATTTTTCCTTGTGATCTGACTGAAGAGGAGGAGTTTTAGTAAAGATTACTAGATTCTTAACACATTTTTGGTAACTCTCTGAATATTAAATCTCTAGAGAAATTTTGGTGAGTATTGCAAACACTTACTGAGCTTTTTGGAAGCCTGTTGGCAGGGACAGTATGAGATGGCCACTGGAGAAATTATACAGATAAACAAGACTTGGCTCTTGCTTACTCTACCCCTTGTGGGCTAGTAAGGGATGTGCGTGGGCAAAACACAGAGTGGTAAATGATTAGGCACATAATCAGGGTTCTCTGGGAATATAGATTATTTAACAATTAATTTGGTTGGACAGATTGGAGATGGTTTTATGCAGAGGACATGAGATTTAAATTGTGGTTTAAAGGATACCTAGGAGTTTTCTAGGCAGACAAATTTAGAAGCATGGGTGAAGAACAGTATGTGTAAATGTGTGACGGTATGAATCAATCCACGAGGAACTCCTTGTTGCTTTCCCTCTACAGTGTATCCATAACTTGCCATTTCTTTTCATCTTTTGCCAGTCAGTACTCTGATCCAAACTCCCATAGACTGTGGTTTGACCACTGCAGTAGCTTCTTAATTTGTCATTCTGCTTTTACTCTCTTGCTCCTTTACAATAGGTTTGTACATATTAGGCTGAATTATATATATGTATATATATTTTAATTAATTAATTTTTGAGACAGGATATTGCTCTTGCCCAGACTGGAGTACATTGGCTGGATCAGGCTCACAGCAGCCTCGACTTCCTGGGCTCTGGTGATTCTCCCACCTTAGCCTCCCGAATAGCTGGGATTACAAGTGTGCCACCATGCCCAGCTAATTTTTTGTATGTTTAGTATAGATGGGGTTTCACCATGTTGCCCAGGCTGGTCTCAAACTCCTGGGCTCAAGTGATTGCCCACCTTGACCACCTAAGTGCTGGGATTACAGATGTGAGCCACTACAGCCGGCCATATATATTTTTAGAGACAGGTCTTGCTCTTCATCCAAGCTGGAGTACAGAGGCACAATCATAGCTCACTGTAACCTTGAACTCCTGGGCTCAAGTGATCCCCTACCTTAGCCTCTCAAGTAGCTAGCATTACAGATGTATACCACCTTGCCTGGCTAATTTTTTTTTTTTTTTTTTTTTGAGAGGAGTTTCTTTCTTGTCCAGGCTGGAGTGCAATGGCGCAATCAGCTCACTGCAACCCCTGCCTCCCAGGTTCAAGCGATTCTCCTGCCTCAGCCTCCAGAGTAGCTGGGATTATAGGCATGCGCCACCATGCCCAGCTAGTTTTTTTTTTTTTGTTTTTTTTTTTTTTTTTTTTTTGTATTTTTACTAGAGATGGGGTTTTTCCATGTTGGTCAGGCTGGTCTCGAACTTCTAACCTCAGGTGATTGGCCTGCTTCAGCCTCCCAAAGTGCTGGCATTACAGGCATGAGCCACAGTGCCTGGCTTTAAAAATTGTTTTTTAGAGACTAAGTTTTGCTCTCTTGCCCAGGCTGGGATGCAGTGGTGCAATCACAGCTTACTGCATACTTGAACTCCTGGGCTCAAGGAATCCTCCCACCTCAGCCTGCTGAGTATCTAGGACTACTGGCATGCACCACCACATCAGCTAATGTTTTTATTTTTTTGTAGAGATGAGGTCTTGGCCATCTTGCCCAGGCTGATCTTTAACTCCAGGGCTCAAGCAGTCCTCTGGCCTCTACTTCCTGAAGTGCTGGAATTACAGGCATGGGCTACTGTACTCAGCTTGAGAATTATAATTCAAAATTATAATTAAATCACACCACTTTCTAGTTTGAACCCACTGTATCTTCTAATTGGCTTTAATTAAAACTCAGCTCCTTAACCCTTAGGCTTGCAAGGTCTTACATAACCCCCACCCAGCTCTCCAACTGAGTGCTATCTAACCTTTGGCCCATTACACTTTTGCTACGCTTCTTTCTATTTGTGGAACTTTCCAAGTATATCCTTGCCTTAGGGCTTTTGTACTTGTTTACCATCTGCTTGAAACTCTCTCTCTCTCTAAATCTTGTGAAAATGGGTGGTTGTTACATATCATTCAGATCTGAGTTCAGATGTTACATCCATTGAAGTTTGTCTCCCTGATTTAAATTTACCACGTTATACTTTTTAAAATCAATAATATTTTACTGACTTTATAAAGCTTACACTATCTTGGCCAGGCGTGGTGGCTCACGCCTGTAATCCCAGCACTTTCAGAGGCTGAGGTGGGCAGATCACTTGAGGTCAGGAGTAGTTCTAGACCTGCCTGTCAAACATGGGGAAACCTTATCTCTATGAAAAACACAAAAATTAACTGGTTGTAGTGGCGCATGCCTATAGTCCCAGCTACTCGGAGGCTGAGGCAGGAGAATTGTTTGAACCCAGGAGGCGGAGGTTGCAATGAGCCGAGATTGTGCCACTGCATTCCAGCCTGGGTGACAGAGCGAGATTCCATCTCAAAAAAAAAACAAAAACAAAAACAAACAAAAAAAAACTTACACTATCTGAAATACTACTTTTTTGGGATTTTGTTTGCTTTATTGCCTTGCGTCTTTAAAGTAACCACCATGGGAGCTGGTCTTACATACTGCTACATTCCTACAGAGGCAAGGAGGTATAGAATAGGACCTGATCCTTAGGTCCTCAGCAGATATTTACTGAATGATTGAAGAGATACTGAATGATTGAATAAGTATGTTTTGTTAGCAGTTGCAAGTATTTGAATATTAATGGAGTACAGGACACATTTGGAAAGCTCAGGGAATAACGTTAAGAAGAAGGTAGAGAGGAGCTTTTTATAACCTATGAAGGCTTTTGTAGGCTGTGTGAAAAAGCATGGACTTTACCTCACAGTGAGGAGAATTTGATGCATTTGGATTTCTGTTTATCAAGATCACTTTGACAGCCTGGCAGAGAGAAGGACTGGAGGAAGGAGAGAATCGAAGGGTTCATTGAGATAGGAACTTCAGGGGGACTAGATTGGTGAGAAAAAATTTAAGAGTTTGGCAGATGGATTGTATAGGGATTGGTAACCGGTTAGATGGTGAATTGAAGGAAGAAAGGGTGAAAAATGACTACAGGTTTTTGGGTGAATGGGAATCTGATTTTGGTCATTTTCAGTTCAGGAGGCCTATAGAGCATGCGGTTTTATAAGATTCAGGTACCTCAAATACCAGTATTATGAGCGGATGTTAAAATGCAAGCAGTGTGCTTTAAATAGGAGAGAAGTGGCAGCAAAATAATTCACTGTGAACATTTAATAGCTTGGTTTTTAATTCTTCCCAGAGAGCTACAGAGGCGTGTAGGTGTTAGTGGACAACTTTTTTTTTTTTTTTTAACAACACAAGACTTCAGTTTTGAACAAAAAAATTTGGTTTGAAAATTTTAGAGGATTATCTGTTATGCCAGTGCAAGAATCTTTAAATATATTTGGGAGTAGAAGTGCTTCATGATAAAGCATGCTACCATGTAGCATAGTTCCCTTCTTGGATGGTTATTTTCTTTAATCATTTTAAATGTTTGGAGATACTAGTGCTAGAAAATTTGATGCTAAATTTTCCCAGGTAATTGTTAGACACATTTAATTGTGGCTAGGAAAATAATATATGTCTTAGTTAAGAACTCATACTCTGGAATTAACTCAAATGAGTCCAAATGCTAGCATTGCCACTTTCCTAGATGTTTGGCCATGGGCAAGGCACTTAACCGCTTGATCTCAAATAGCTCATATCCAAGGTAAGGTTAATTATACTTAATTCTCTTTAGGTGTGAGAATAAAAATTAAATGAGTATGTAGCATAGTGTCTAAAATGTTAGAGGTATTTTAAAAGTAATAGTTTATTTTTTCATATTCAGTATTATTAAAAACAAGAGGGAGCACATGGTGTTTCTAGTCCTAGCTACTTGGGAAGCTGAGGTAGTAGGATTGCTTGAGACCAGCTTAGGCAACATAGTGAGACCCTGTCTTGAAAAAACAAGGTAGATTGGCTACAACCTGATATTTTACCAGTTTTTTTTAAAGTTTTACTAGATAAGTAAACATAACGCTGATTCAGACAGTTAAAGGAGTACCCATGTATATTGACATTAGCTATTAACCCTATAGACCTGTGCACAGTATCTGTTCAGTAAATAAAAGGCAGACAGCAGATAAGTGAAGGCTTCAGAGCAGGGATTGGGAGTATCAGTGGTGGAGTAGTTTGTAAAAGCCTGGTTATTTTCTCTGTAAGGTAATTAGGCTGTGGACTTCTCCACTTTGTTTTAGAAGAAAGCTACATAGAAATTTGAAGAGATCTGGTAAGTAAACATCTTGGGAGTTAGTGTAAATAACTGGACAAAGATTGAGTCTACTTTTCAGCAAACCAGATCTTTGAGACCTTTAAGATAATTTTTTTTTTCTTGAGACGGAGTCTTACTCTGTTGCCCAGGCTGGAGTGCAGTGGCGCGGTCTCATTTCACTGCAACCTCTACTTTCTTTTTTTTTTTTTTTGAGACGGAGTTTCGCTCTTGTTACCCAGGCTGGAGTGCAATGGCGCGATCTCGGCTCACCGCAACCTCCACCTCCTGGGTTCAGGCAATTCTCCTGCCTCAACCTCCTCAGTAGCTGGGATTACAGGCACGCGCCACCATGCCCAGCTAATGTTTTTGTATTTTTAGTAGAGACGGGGTTTCACCGTGTTGACCAGGATGGTCTCGATCTCTTGACCTCGTGATCCACCCGCCTCGGCCTCCCAAAGTGCTGGGATTACAGGCTTGAGCCACCGCGCCCGGCCGATGCAACCTCTACTTTCTAGGGTCAGGTGAGTCTTCTGCCTCAGCCTCCTGAGTAGCTGAGACTACAGGCGTGCACCACCATGCCTGACTAATTTTTGGATTTTTAGTAGAGGCAGGGTTTCACCATGTTGGCCAGGGTGGTCTCGAACTCCTGATCTCGTGATCCACCTGTTTCCGCCTCCCAAAGTGGTGGGATTACAGGCATGAGCCACCATTTTTGTTGTTGTCCTTGTTGTTGTTTTGAGACAAAGTCTTGTTCTGTCACCCAGGCTGGAGTGAAGTGGCACGATCTTGGCTTATTGCAGCCTCCACCTCCCAGGTTCACGCGATTCTCCTGCCTTAGCCTCCTGAATAGCTGGGATTACAGGCAGGCACCACCATGCCCAGCTAATTTTTGTAGTTTTAGTAGAGGTGGAGTTTTGCCATGTTGGCCAGGCTGGACTTGAACTCCTGACCGCCAGTGATCTGCTCACCTTGGCCTCCCAAAGTGCTGGAATTACAGGGCACTGTGCCCGGCCCTTTAAACATTTTTTAAAAATGTTTTAGCTACAGGGTCTCACTGTCACACAGGCTGGAATACAGTGGAGTGATCATAGCTTATGGCAACCTCAAACTCCTAGGCTCAAGAGATTTTCCCACCTCAGCCTTCCAAGCACCTGCAACCACAGTTGTGCACCATCATGCCTAGCTAAATTTTTTTGGGGGGGACAGGGTCTCACTCTGTCACCTAGACTAGAGTGCAGTGGCACAATCTCAGCTCACTGCAGCGTCTGCTTCCCAGGCTCAAGCAATCCTCTAACCTCAGTCTCCTGAGTAGCTGAGACTATAGATGCATGCCACCATGCCTGGTAAACACCTGGCTAATTAAAAAAGGGTTTTTTTTTTTTTGTAGAGATGAAGTCTTGCTGTGTTGCCCAGACTGGTCTCAAACTCCTGGGCTCAAGGAATCTTCTCATGTCAGCCTCCCAAAGTGTTGAGTTTACAGGTTTGAGCCACCGTGTGTGGTCTGTTGTTTTTTTTTTGTAACAAGATCTTACTCTGTTGCTCAGGCTAGAGGGCAGTGGCATGATCTCAGCTTACTTCAGCCGGAGTCTCCCAGTGAGCTGATACTACAGGCAAGCACCAACAAGCCTGGCTAATTTTTAAATTTTTTTTGTGTGTAAATAAGGTCTCACTATGTTGCCCAGACTGGTCTTGAACTCTTGAGCTCTAGTGATCTTCCCAAAGTGCTAGGATTACAGGTGTGAGCCACTGTTCCTGGCCCAATTACTTATTTATTTATTTATTTGTTTAACAGTTTGAGAGAAAAAGTAGACTTAATGGGATATAGTGGGAAATTGTTCTTGGGTGAAAACATTAAATAATCTAAAGACATAAATTCTTCTAAAATTAATTTTTAGGTTATGCAGTTCTAAAGAAAATAACTACAGAATTTGTTTTAGAACTTGACAGATCCCAAAGTTCATCTGGAAGAATAAATAGGTGAGATTATTAAAGAAAAATCTGAAAAGCTAGTGTAACCCTTTAGCAATGAAACCTTTATGTTGACTAGCAGAATAGTGTATAAATCAATGGAATAGAATCGTCCCCCAAATAGAGCCAGTTATACATAGGTATTGAATGTATTATAATGGATGTTTCTCAGATCATTCAGGGGACAGAGGACTATTTATTAAGTGGTACTAGAATTATCTGCTTTGTAGTTTGATTTTTAAAATCACCCCAGTTTTTTAATTTTATATTTTAAATGTAAACAAATTCTAAGACTTAAAAACTAAAATATTATGAAAGCAAAAAGTTACTTTTTTCCCTGTCCTCCAAAACTTTTTTTTTTATTTGGAGACAGTCTTGGTTTGTGACTCAGGCTGGAGTACAGTGGCATGATCTTGGCTCACTGCAACCTCCAACTCCTGGGATCAAACGATTCTTGTGCCTCAGCCTCCCAAGGAGCTGAAATTAAGGAGAGGCACTACCATGCCCAGCTAATTTTAATACTTTTTTTAGGAGAGACGGTTTCACCATGTTGACCAGGCAGGTCTTGAACTTATGGCCTTGTGTGATCTGCCTTCCTTGGCCTCCCAAAGTGTTGGAATTACAGACATGAGCCAGTGCATCTAGGCCCTCCAAAACTTCTGAGCAAAAGAAAATATACTTGAATGTTTTTCAGACCTTGATAGGAAGAATGGCTTTTTCTTTCTTTCTTTCTTTTTTTTTTTTTATGAGACAGAGTCGTCCTCTCTTGCCCAGGCTAGAGTGCAGTGGTATAATATCGGCTCACTGCAACTTCGCCTCCCAAGTAGCTGGGATTAGAGGCACACACCACCATGCCTGGCTATTTTTTTTTTGTATTTTTAGTAGAAGACAGAAGTTTCGTCATGTTGCCCAGGCTGGTCTTGAACTTCTGACCTCAGGTGATCCACCTGCCTCGGCCTCCCAAAGGGCTGAGATTGCAGGTGTGAGCCACTACACCCAGCCCAGGTTTTTTTCTTTTTTGAGATGGTGTTGCTTTGTCACCCAGACTGTAGTGCAGTAGTGTGATCATGGCTCACTGCAGCCTTGAACTCCATGGCACAGTGTATCCTCTTGCCTCAGCCTCTTGAGTAGCTAGAACTGTAGGCACACACCACCAGGTCCAGCTGATTTTTGTTTTTAGAGACAGTCTTGCTTTGCTGCCCAGGCTGGTCTTGAACTCCCAGTCTTATGTAGTTTCCCTGCCTTGACTTCCCAGACTGCTGGGATTACAGGCATGAGCCACTACACCAGGCATACTTTAGAAACTTATTTGCATTAGCCAAATATGTCCTTTTAAATTTATTTTATGTAAAAAACATTACTACATACCAGAAACAATATTACCTACAGCCACAAATCCCCCAGAATAGAAACTTTTAATCTAAATAAATTTGCCAGCAGGTGGGTATTTATTAGCAAATATGACAAAGGGATACTATCTTTATTATGCAAAGGGAATATACAAATTGATCATAAAAATTTCAGAGCCATTTAGATAAATTAGCTAATGACGTTAAGGCACAGTGTTCAAAAGGAAACATAGCAAAAAATTAATAAGAAAAATGTATTTCCTAGCTGGGTGTAGTAGCTCATGCCTGTAATCCCAGCACTTTGGGAGGCTGAGGTGGGAGGATTGCTTGAGTCCAGGAGTATGACACCAGTGTGGGCAACATGGTGAAACCCCGTCTCTACAAAAAAAAAAATAGAAAAATTAGTTGAGTGTGGTGGCACATGCCTGTAGTCCTAGCATACTCCGTAGGCTGAGGTGGGAGGATTGCTTGAACCTGGGCAGTTGAGGCTACAGTCAGCTGAGATTGTGCTGCTGCACTTCAGTCTAGGTGACAAAGTGAGACCCTGTCTCAAAAAAAAAAAAAAAAAAAAAAAAAGTATTTTCTTACTAGTAAAAAGCAGAACATTTTAAAAATAAGTAAAATTTGGTATCATTTTTACCTATTAGACATTTAAGAAACTTAAAAATGAGAAAAAATTTTTTAAGTAAAAGAAGTGTTGTTGATATTTATATTTACTGATAATTTTAGGTGTTAACGGCCTTTTTTTGAATCAGTTTACCAGTATGAATGCAGTACTCATACACATTCAATATTTATGAAAGTGTTTAGGCTCTTGGATCCAAGAATCCCTCTGTACTGAAGGAATATGAAAAAACTGTTTCCACTAAAATAGTGCTATTTTTAATAGAAAAGACTATAAACTAAATGTTCAAAATTCGTATAATAGTGTTAAATAGAAAAATTTTATTTTGTGAATATTGTATATCATCTACTGATTAAGAGACAGAATTTGAACTGAGGCTCTGTAATTTGTTAGCTCTGTGATCTTAGTAGACTGACTTAACTCTCTTTCAGTATCTTCACTTGTATATCTGAGATAATAAAACCTACCTCATAGGGCTTGTTGTGTGGATTAAATTAATTATGTTTTTAAAGTACATAAAAAGGTTCCTGCCTGTAATGGCTTGGTATATGAGACATAAATAGATAAATAACATAGAAACATTCTTATGCATTGTTAATTGAAATAAGTCATGTTAATTGAAATTAACTAAAAACAAAAAGGAAATATAATGTTATAACTTTAACTAGAGAGAGTTATAAAATATGTAGAGACCCCATGCTATAGAAATACAGCTGTGTCACATGCCTCTCTAGGACATCAGTTGAGATTTTTGCCTCTTCATCCTTCTATCATTCACCTCAGAGTAACTGCAGCTTGGTGCCTAGAACATTGTTAGATGCTTAGAAAATGTTTGTTAAATGAATTGATTATTGACTCTTATATAAGAGACAAACCTTTTTTTTTTTTTTTTTCTTTTTTTGAGATAGAGTCTTGCTCTGTTGCCCAGGCTGGAGTGCAGTGGCACGATCTTGGCTCCCTGCAACCTCTGCCTCTCAGATGCAAGGAATTTTCCTATTTCAGCCTCCTGAGTAGCTGGGACTACAGGCTCCTGCTACCACGCCCAGCTAATTTTTCTGTCCTTAGTAGAGACCGGGTTTCACCATATTGGTCAGGCTGGTCTCTAACCTCCTGACTTCAGGTGATCCACCTGCCTTGGTCTCCCATAGCTCTGGGATTACAGGGGTGAGTCATTGCTCCTGGCCGAGCCTCTTCTTATTAATAGTTTATTATCATTTAAGTGTGTATGGATATTTTTTATTTTAAAAGACAAAGTTACATGTTACAAATTGAGGGATTTGTTTGACTTTATTGAGTGTCTCCTATGGTCTAAGAATAAAAGGGAAAGGAGGCATGCTAATTTGTTAACAGTGGGAATATTTTTGGGGCATGGGATTATTAGGATCTCTTTTTTTCATTTATGAGTTCATAGTTATAGTGAACATGGATTTCAAATTTGATAAAGTACAAATTACTTTAATTCAAAATTTGTTTTTCATATAAATTACCGGGTGTCTTAAGTTCTTAGAGCATTGTAGAAATTTTAGTTTAGTTATAATTTGTATCATTTCTTTTCTTTTTTTCATTTTGTTTTTTGAGATGGAATCTCCCTCAGTCTTTCAGACTGGAGTGCAATGGCCCTATCTTCTGGGTTCAAGTGATTATCCTGCCTCAGGGTCCTGAGTAGCAGGGATTACAGGTGCTCGCCACCTCTCCCAGCAAATTTTTGTATTTTTAGTGGAGACAGGGTTTCTCCATGTTGGCCAGGCTGGTCTTGAACTCCTGACCTCAAGTAATCTGTCTGCCTCAGCCTCCCAAAATGCTGGAATGACAGGCGTGAGCCACCACACCAGGTCCATTTATTTTCTTAGTAGTTGTAGTACTTTTTACTTGATTTTCTAAAATTATCATGACACGTTAACATTCATGCTTATTAAGTGTAGAATATAGAATAGAAGAGTGTATTTAAGAGAATTATAAGTCATTTTTGTTGAGCTCAATATATTTATAATAGAATATAAATGGAATTATCTCAAAAATGAACTTGTAGTGCGTGTGGAGTCCCAAATTTTTGTATTCTTTTATTAAGTGTATTTTTTTTTAGAGAGTGTATAAAACGTAACATTGGATATTTTACTGTTTATTAATGCATGCATTTTGGTTATTTTAACTTCATTTGGCTTCATACTTTTTTTTTTTTTTAACTTTTCAAGGAAAGCAAGTCTTGCTCTAATTCGAAAAATGATTCATTTTTGCTCTGAAGCACTGTTAAAAGAAGTTTGCGATTCTGATGTTGGTCACAATTTGCCTACAATACTAGTGGAAATCACAGCAACTGTCCTTGATCAAGAGGTCGGTTTCTTTTTCAAAATTCTGTTAACATTAATTTCCTTTAGAGAGTAAAATAAAACTTTTGTTTTAATTTCAGTAAATCATTTTCTGCAAATTACTACAGTTCTCTACTCCTGGCAACTAAACTTTTTTTATTTTCTTTGATTTCCTTGCTATAATGTACTTCCCGCCTCTTTTTTATTTTTCAGGATGATGATGATGGCCACTTGCTGGCCTTGCAAATCATAAGGGATTTAGTAGACAAAGGTGGTGATATTTTTTTGGATCAGCTAGCCAGACTTGGTGTAATTAGCAAAGTGTCAACGTTGGCAGGTCCTTCCTCTGATGATGAGAATGAAGAGGAATCAAAACCAGAAAAAGTGAGTGGTCTTACTTGTAGAGGTATCAGAAAGAGTTTGGCTTTCCTCTTTTGAGGAAAATCTAGTTTCAAGTTTTGATGATTTTTGACAGAATAATGAGAATATGAAATAGTTCTGTATATTTTTAAAATTGTTCAATTTTCTTTTAAAACACTTTATTGATCAACAATTTGAAACAAGGCCGGGTGTGGTGGCTCACGCCTGTAATCCAAGCACTTTGGAGGCCAAGGCGGGCGGATCACCTGAGGTCGGGAGTTCAAGACCAGCCTGACCAACATGGTGAAACCCCGTCTTTTAAAAAAAAAAAAAAAAAAAAAAAAAAAAATTTTAAACATATAGAAATGTTACAAATATATATTCTGATATAAAGAATATCAGAATACTCTACCCAAATTCACTAGTTATTAACATTTGACTCCATTTCCTTTAATATTTTTTCAGACGTGTGTGTGTGTGTGTGTGTGTGTGTGTGTGTGTGTGTGTGTACACTTAAAAAATATTTGACGGTAAACTGAATACAGAGTTTCCCCTTTTAACCTAAATATTTTGCCAAAAAAACAGGATGTAGTTGTAGTATGATTATCAAAATTTGTACTAATCAGACAATTTAATATTTATGTAAAATTAATATTTCCTCTGGAGACCATATTCAGATTTTGCCATTGTCTTTAATGTCCTTCATAGTAATTTTTTTTTTCTGGTCCACAATAAAATCCAGGAGTACACATTAAATTGGTTATCCTATTCCTGGGAACCTGCTATAGTTTGTCCTAAGAACCTATAACAGTGGGCCTGCTTTTTTTTTTTATTTTCATAGCTTTGGTGCTTATGAAGAGAACAGACCAGTTAATTTGGACAAAGAGTCTAACTTTGTGTTTGTGTCATATTTCTTTGTGATTAAATTCAGCTTATGTGTTTTAGTAAAAGTCCCATAGAGGTGATATTGTACTACTCTGGATGCATAATATTCCTTCTTGGAGGCAGATTTATGTCTTTTTGCCTTTTTGGGGATAAGTTGGATCACTTGGTTAAGTTTGTTTCTTCTAGGTTTCTCTACTGTAAAGTTGCTGTTTTTCCTTTTTTTTTTTTTTTTTTTTTTTTTTGCGGCGGGGGTTTTTTTTTTTTACCCAGGCTGGAGTGCAATGGCGCGATCTCGGCTCACCGCAACCTCCGCCTCCTGGGTTCAAGCAATTCTCCCGCCTCAGCCTCCTGAGTAGCTGGGATTACAGGCACGCACCACCATGCCCAGCTAATTTTTTGTAGTTTTAGTAGAGACGGGGTTTCACCATGTTGACCAGGATGGTCTCGATCTCTTGACCTTGTGATCCACCTGCCTCGGCCTCCCAAAGTGCTGGGATTACAGGCGTGAGCCACCGCGCCCGGCTTTTTTTTTTTTTTGAGATGGAATCTTACTCTGTTGCCCAGGCTAGAGTGTAATTGTTTGATCTCAGCTTGCTGCAACCTTCACCTTCTGGGTTAGAGTGATTCTCATGCCTCAGTCTCCTGAGTAGCTGAGATTACAGGCATGTACCACCAAGCGCAGCTAATTTTTATATTTTTAGTAGAGATGGGGTTTCACTGTATTGGCCAGGCTGGTCTCGAACTTCTGACCTCAAGTGATCTGCCCACCTCAGCCTCCCAAACTGTTGGTATTACAGGCATAAGCCACTGCACCTGGCCTCTTTTTTCTTTTGTAATAAGTAATTTGTAGGGACATAATTCCAGACTCTGTGAATAGGCTGTTTCTCAGTAAACTTTACTCACCAATTTCTGTATTCATTGATAACTCTTCCCTTAGACTGCAAATTTAAATATACCTTTTCCATCTCTACTGAGTCTCAGCAAGATTAATTGCTAATATTTAGTAAATGCTTACTATATTAATAAGAGGGTAGCAATATATTCAGGAAAAAAAAATGGTAGTGTATGAGTTATAATTGTAGAATCCAGAGAGTGGTGAAAGAGAGAGTGTGTACGTGTTACATAAGTCTGGTTAGTCATCAGAATTACTGGGGGATTTAAGAGAAAACAAAACAAAAATATTATCTGAATTCCTTCTCTGAAACTCTCTCAAAAAATAGGTTATAGCAGTCCCAACCAAGATCCCAACAGTCCTTTTGTAAAAATTAACAAGGAGATTCTAACATTTATATATAAATGCAAATATTCTAATATTTACATATAAATGCAATAGCCAAAGCACCCTTGAAAAGGTGTGGCATAGAAGGATGTACATCAGCAGATTTTAAGTCTTATAAAAAACTTCAATAATCAAGAAAGTGTGGCAATAGTGTAAAGATAGATTAATGACCCACTACACACATGGTCAATTGATTTTCAACAAAAGTACTAAGACAATTTAATCAAGAAAGGATGATCTTTTCAAAAACTGAACAAGTTGATAGCATATGCAAAAAAATTGAACCTCAGCCCTTACCATATACACCATATATACAAATTAACAAAATGAATCACAGACTAAAGTGTATACACTAAAATTATAAAACTTCTAGAGGAAAAGAGAAAATCTTAGTGACCTTGGGCTTGGCAAAGATTTGCAAAAGAGACTTCGAAAAGTTATACTTTAAAAGAACAAATAATTGGCAAGTCGCACTTTATCATTACCCACTTTTGCTCTTCAAAATACATTGAAATGGTTGGCTGGGCAAAATCCCAGCACTTTGAGGAGGCTAAGGTGGGATAATTGCTTGAGGCCAGTTCGAGACCAGCCTGGGCAACATGGCCAGACCCTGTTTCTATTTTTATTTAAAAAAACAAAAACCAAAAAAAACCTAAAAGGCAAGCCAGAGAATTCCCTCAGATTTTATTTATCTGAAAATGTCTTTATTTGGCCTTAAAAAAATTTTTTTTTTGAGACAGTCTCACTGTGTCACTCAGGCTGGAGTGCAGTGGTGCGATCTTGGCTTACTGCAGCCTCCTTTTCCCAGGTTCAAGCAATTCTCCTGCCTCAGCCTCCCAAGTAGCTGGGATTATAGGCACATACCACCATGCTCAGCTAATTTTCATATTAGCAGAGTCAGGGTTTCATCATATTGGCAAGACTGGTCTGGAACTCCTGACCTCAAAGTGATCCACTGCACTTGGCCTCTTTTTTTTTTTTAAATAAAAACAATATTTATTTTATTTTTGTAGAGACAGGGTCTCACTATGTTGCCAAGGATAGGCTGGTTTTGAATTCCTGGCCTCAAGTGATCATCCCTTGGCATTCCGAAGTGCCAAGATTACAGGTGTGATCCACTGTTCATCTTTGTCTAGTAATTTTTGATTTGATACTGGATATTGTAAATGTTACGATGTTGAGTTCTGGGCTTTCTGGTCTTTGTAGAGAATATTAAGCTTAGACCAGGTGCCTTGGCTTATGCATGTAATTCCAGCACTTTGGGAGGCCAAGATGGACAGTTTGCTTGAGCTCATGAGTTCAAGACTAGGTAATGTGGCAAAACACTGTCTCTGCAAAGAATACAAAATTTATCATTGCATGGTGGCAGAATAGCTTTTACTCTAAGGAAGTTCGTCCCTATGATCCCCAATTTGTGACTTACCTGAATTCACTGAATATCTGAGTGATCCATGAGGATTTTCCACTCTGCCTGTTTAGAATGCAAGTATCTGGCCACTTGTATGTTCTCTTACAACTTTCCAGTTGTTCTTTGCCCATTCTTACAGAGTATCACTCTGTACATGAGTTTAGTACTCAGTGGAAACTCCTTTGCAGGTTTCTGGAAAGTCTTTTTCTCTTTAGTTCCCTAATACTGAACTCAGCCTCCACATATTCCAGTTGCCTTAAACTGTTCAAACTCTGATCTGTTTTCTTAACTTGTATTGCTAGAATCTCTGTTTCCATTCCACATGAGTTCAGCCAGAAAATGGTCTCTGGTTCTAAGAGACTCAGTTTATTTTCATTTTCTTGGGGATTGTAGTCCTGCAAAGGCTGTTGTTTAGTGTTTGAAAACACATTTTTCATATATCTTGTCTGTATTTTAGTTGTTTATAATAGATATATTTAGGGAATTTAATAATCCTTTTTTATGTGAGTATTTTCAATTTTTAAATGTGTCCAAAAAGAGTTTTAGGAGCACAGGCTGAGCTACAAAATGTTTATAGATTTTTTTTTTTTAAACATACTCTCACTAAAATACTTGTATGATCATGGGAATGAGTCAGTGTATTTGATTCACTTGGTTAAGGGTGTTCCCTTGGAATGAATTTTAAAATAGATTATATTATAATATATAAATTATAAATAGATACAATATATTTAGAGAGTGAGTCATGGAGATTATAGATAATGTCTCTATTATTATATAGAGAGAGACCCTGTCTCTATTATCTATGTAGAGATTATAGATAATGTCTCTATTATCTAGTTAGATAGATAGATAGATTGATTGATTGATTGATTGATTGATTGAGATAATAGAGACAGGGTCCTGCTGTCACCCAGACTGGAGTTCTATGGCATAGTCATTCACTATAACCTGAAACTCCAGGGCCCAAGCAGTCCCCCTGCTTCAGCTTCTCCAGTAGCTAGGACTACAGGTGTGCACCACCACATTCAACTAATTTTTAAACTTTTTTTGGGGAGACAGACTTGCTATGTTGCCCAGGCTAATCTTGAACTCCTGGCCTAAGCAATCCTCCTGTCTTGGCCTCCCAAATTATTAGGGATACAGGCATGAACCATCACTTCCAGCCAAAATTTATCTTTAAAAAGCTTTGGTGATTCTGTTACACACTTCAGTTTGGATACCATTGAACCCCTCTAAATTATCATTTTCTACAAATAGGCCCAGAGATATAATGAGTTCATCAAGCTTTTAGATTATTATCTTGTTGTGTGTAGTGCTCTAATCCATTAATCTTTACCCCACTACACCTGGACATGATATAACGTAGGTCATTATTTACATTAATTTTTTTAATATTTTTAACATTTTTAAGATTTAGTTGTAGGTAATTAATTGGTCAGAATTGAGAGCCAGGTGCCATGGATTGTACCTGTAATCCCAGCAACTTGGGAGGTAGAGGTGGGAAGATTGCTTGAGGCCAGGAGTTGGAGGCTGCAGTAAGCTATGACGGCACTACTGCACTCCAGCCTGGGTGACAGAGTGAGACCATGTTTCTAAAAGGGGGAAAAAAAACATATTAAACTACTAGCAACTGAGTATAATGTTCAGCATCTTTAAATTCAAAAATGGATTCTTGTTTTTAAAATATGTATGAATATTTGAAATTGAAATTATTTTCATGTTTAATTGAATGATTCTACACATTTAGGAAGATGAACCACAGGAAGATGCTAAAGAATTGCAGCAAGGTAAACCATATCATTGGAGAGACTGGTCAATCATTAGAGGAAGGGACTGCTTATATATTTGGAGTGATGCAGCAGCCTTGGAATTATCTAATGGCAGTAATGGATGGTTCAGATTTATCTTGGATGGAAAACTTGCCACCATGTATTCAAGTGGTAGTCCTGAAGGTGGATCTGACAGTTCAGGTAATATTTTGTTTCAATTAAAATTTGATTTTAATTTCTACAGATTGTTTTTTTTTTTTT
>NW_022436990.1:11800496-11861382 GCF_009761245.1 Sapajus apella
CACCATCTCGGCTCACTGCAACATCCACCCCCCGGGTTCAATGTCTCAGCTTCCCAAGTAGCTGGGACTATAGGTGTCTGCCATCATGCCCGGCTAATTTTTTTTATTTTTAGTAGAGACGGGGTATCACCTTGTTGGTCAGGCTGGTCTCAAACTTCTGACCTCAGGTGATCCACCCGCCTCAGCCTCCCACAGTGCTGGGATTACAGGTGTGAGCCACCGTGCCCAGCCTGTCACAGTATTTAAAAAAAATATTTGTTTCTTTATTCTTCAATATTAATTTCTTTTGTGTCAGCAGAGAAAAATTACTATACCATGAAAATATTGCATAAATGTCTTTTTACTGCATGGGGCAAGGAACAACACTAGAGTTACTTTTTTAAAAATATATTTTACAAATATAGGTACTTTTCTTTTTTTTTTTTTTTTTTGAGACATTGCCTCACTCTGTCTCCCAGGCTAGAAAGCAGTGGTGTGATCACAGCTCATTGCAGCCTCAAACTTATGAGCTCAAGTGATCATCTCACCTTAGCTTCCCAAGTTTCTGGACTACAGATGCATACCACCATGCCTGGCTAATATTTCCAGTTTCTAATTTAGTTTTTTTTTAAATCCATATTTTAATAGGTATTTTTTTTAAAGAGAAAATACATTTAATATTTGAGAGAAATAAGATTTTAAATCAAGTATTTTGTCTTTATAGAAAGCCGAAGTGAATTCTTAGAGAAGTTACAAAGAGCTCGAGGCCAAGTAAAGCCATCCACTTCAAGTCAGCCTATACTCTCAGCACCAGGACCCACTAAACTCACTGTAGGAAATTGGTCACTGACATGTTTGAAAGAAGGAGAAATTGCTATTCATAATTCTGATGGTCAGCAAGCTACAATATTGAAAGAAGATTTACCTGGTTTTGTATTTGAATCTAATAGAGGAACCAAACATTCATTTACTGCAGAAACTTCCCTGGGTAAGTATGTAGATACGTAAGCTTAGCAGGTAAAAATAAATGAATCATGTTAAATCATAATAAAGTATATCCTGTGAATGTTCTTTTTTTCCTCCCAAGGTTCAGAGTTTGTGACTGGCTGGACTGGCAAAAGAGGCAGAAAACTGAAATCTAAGTTAGAAAAAACAAAGCAAAAGGTATATCTGTTGGATGTGCTTTATTCTTGTCTTTTATACTGACTTGGTGAATTTTCAGTGGTAAAGTATAAGCACTGAAAAAAATTAAGTCATAGAACATAAGCAACCCTAATATAACATATTTTTAGTTTTACTATTTTCTGTGTTCATTTTCTTATTTACATATAATTTTTACATATATATAAAACACCAACATTAAAACAGAATCAAAATAGATATTAATATGAAACAAATAGAATTTAAATTGACTTATTGCCGGGCGCGGTGGCTCACGCCTGTAATCCCAGCACTTTGGGAGGCCGAGGCGGGTGGATCACAAGGTCAAGAGATCGAGACCATCCTGGTCAACATGGTGAAACCCCGTCTCTACTAAAAATACAAAAAATTAGCTGGGCATGGTGGTGCGTGCCTGTAATCCCAGCTACTCAGGAGGCTGAGGCGGGAGAATTGCCTGAACCCAGGAGGCGGAGGTTGCGGTGAGCCAAGATCACGCCACTGCACTCCAGCCTGGGTAACAAGAGCGAAACTCCGTCTCAAAAAAAAAAAAAAAAAAAATTGACTTATTAATGGCACAAAAAATTTCAACTCGCTGAAATTATTATAAATGATAGTAATATTTTTAGTGTTACAGTGGGATTGAGAATGACTATTATGTTTTACAGTCTGGATTTAATACCTTGTGATACAGCAACTTAACTGCCTGGTTCTAAATTCAGATTATTTTGATGCTTAGATTAATGGCTATCTCAGCTGAAATTATTACTCAAGAAGATACAGTAGCAGATGCGTTATTCACTGATATTTTAATGCTATTCATCAAGTTTGCATTGTTATTTTAAAATATGGCCAGTATATTTCCATGTTTATTAATTGTTCTTGCATTTTTTTTTTCATTTTTAGAAAAAGAATTAAGATAATCTCATAGTTAGTTTCAACATTTTCTGGTGACTAGCATGTTGATTTTACCTATAATGGTAATATAAAATAGGATTTTAAAAAATTTGTTTTGTTTTGAAACAGTCTCTCTATGTTGCCCAGGCTAGTCAGAAACACCTGAGCTCAAGTAATCCTGCCTCAGGCTCCCAAGTAGCTGGGACTGCAGGCATATGTCATTATGCCTGGTTCCAAGATAGTTTTTAAATACAGTATGCAAAGAATGCTTGTATGTGATTGGGATTAGGGGAGAGTTCTTGTGTTTTTATGACTTTGACCAGAGAAATTGTAATAATGGTGTTTCTTTTTTTTTTTTTAAACAAACAGTGAAACCCTTGTAATAATGGTTTGTTTGTTTTTGTTTTTGTTTTTTTTTTTTTTTTTAAAAAATTTTTAAAAAAATTTTAACAATGGTTTTTTTTTTTTTGTTTTTTTTTTTTTTTTTTTTGAGAAATAGTTTTAGAAAAGTATTCACAGTAGATTTATTTATTTATTTACGGAGACAGAGTTTCACTCTTGCTGCCCAGGCTGTAGTGCAATGGCGCAATCTTGGCCCACGGCAACCTCTGCATTCCGGGTTCAAGCTGTTCTCCTGCTTCAAACTCCTGAGTAGCTGGGATTACTGGTGCTTCCCACCACGCCCAGCTAATTTTTTGTATTTTTAGTAGAGACAGGGTTTCACCATGTTGGCTAGGCTGATCTCAAACTCCTGAACTCAGGTGATCCGCCTGCCTCAGCCTCCCATAGTGCTGGGTTTACAGGTGTGAGCCACTGCGCCTGTCCTGTGTTAATGGTTTTTCTTTGAAGCAAATGTTCTATATGAATATGTCCACGTCTTTATTTTCTGTTTGAATGTGCTAGGTTATCCCAAAGATAACTTGCAAGTGCTACACTTTGGAAAGAACATAGTTATTTTAGTCTCCCATTTTTTTTTTAATGAATATGTATATTAACCTCTATAACTTTTAATTTTTCTTGTATTTTTTTAAAAAGTGTGCATCCAGAGATTTCTTTTTTTTTAATGCCCCTCCCCGAGATTTCTTCTAACTCAGGATTTATTAGGCATTTGAGAAAGAAATATCTCTTCAATTCAATATAGCCATTAGATACTATTATATAAGGAATTTGAGCTAAATATGATCAGTTTTCATTATTCACAGTAATTTGTTTATTTATTTATTTATTTTTTGAGATGGAGTTTCACTCTTGTTGCCCAGGCTGGAGTGCGATGGTGCGATTCCGGCTCACTACAACCTCCGCCTCCCAGGTCCAGGCAGTTCTCCTGCCTCAGCCTTTGGAGTAGCTGGGATTACAGCATCTGCCACCATGCCTGACTTATTTTGTATTTTTAGTAGAGACAGGGTTTCTTCGTGTTGATCAGTCTGGTCTCAAACTCTTGACCTCAGGTGATCCACCTGCTTCGGCCTCCCAAAGTGTTGTGATTACAGGCGTTAGCCACTGCGCCCTGCCTTATTTTATGTTTTAGGATGGAGTCTTGCTCTGTCGCCCAGACTGAGCAAGTGCAGTGGCGCAATCTCACTGCAACCTCCGCCTCCTGGGCTCAGGCGATTCTCCTGCCTCAGCCTCTTGAATAGCTGGGATTATAGGCATCAGCCAATGTGCCTGGCTAATTTTTGTATTTTTAGTAGAGATGGGGTTTCTCTCATGTTGGCCAGGCTGGTCTCGAATGCCTGACATCAGGTGATCCACCTGCCTCCCAAAGTACTGGGATTACAGGCATGAGCCAGCACGTCCAGCTGACAGTATATTTTATAAAGTTGTTGTGAGTATTGAACAATTGCTCGTAGAAGAAATATTGGGTTAGATTTCTTCTAGGCCTACAGCCTGTGGTGACAACACTTTTGTCATCTTTTTTTTTTGTATGTTTTTGTTTAAAGACACCTTATTTGCTATGTATTTTTGTTTGGTTTTTGAGACAGAATCTGTTGCCTATGTTGGAGTGCAGTGGCATGATCTCGGCTTACTGCAACCTCTGCCTTCCAGGTTCAAGTGATTCTCCTGTGTCAGCCTCCCAAGTACCTGGGATTACAGGCACACACCACCATGCCTGGCTAATTTTTATATTTTTAGTAGAGACAGGGTTTCACCATGTTGGCCAGGATGGTCTCGAACTCCTTACCTCAAGTGACCTGTCCACCTCAGCATCCCAAAGTGCTGGGATTACAGGTGTGAGCCACTGCCTCCAGCCTGATATGTATGGTTAATTTGTTAATATTGAGCTGACCAATAGCACTGTTATGGTGAACAAAGCTTATTTTAGCACACACTTTTTTTTTTCCTGTAAGGTACATCACAGTCTTCTTGTGCTTAGAAACACTGGATAGCACTGGCTGTGTGCGGTGGCTCATACCTGTAATCCAGGCACTTTGGGAGGCCAAGGTGGGCAGATCATGTGAGGTCAGGAGTTCAAGACCAGCCAGGCCAACATGGTGAAACCCCTGTCTCTACTAAAAATACAAAAAAATCCCAGCCAGATATGGTGGCACGTGCCTCCCGGGAGGCTGAGGCGGGAGAATCGCTTAAACCCAGGAGATGGAGGTTGTTGTGGTGAGCTGAGATTGCACCACTGCATTCCAGCCTGGGCGACTGAATGAGACTCTGTTTCAAAAAAAAAAAAAAGGAAGAAAGAAACACTGAATAGCCCTTAAGCACTATGTTTGGGGGCCATTTTAAACAACAAAATCAGGAAGAAAAAGCCCCAAATTCAAAAAATGTGACACTAAGTAGATTGTGAATAGGGCACTTGTTTATAGTATGAGACCTGAAGCAAAAAAGAGTATCACCTTTTTGAATTCTGCAGAAAACATGCATATTGGGCACCTTAAATTTATCGCTGTGCTGTGCATGTCCATGAATGAATGTGAAAGCACTGCAATGATTGATTTTGAGGTTACAAATTTTAACGAACATTCATATTTGCAAGCATGGAATCCTTGAATAAATCTGATTATAAATCGCCTATCTCAAGAGTTTTTTGGAATACCTAATGTGTTATATTAACCAACCAAATCTAGACTACAGGGGGCTGAATTTTGTAACAGAAACTACAAAAATTCAATGAAAACATTAGCAATCCTGTGTTCTCATTAAAAACAAAAAGATTACAGGGGCAGTGGAGAGAGGGAGGCAAGGGTTTCAAAATTGTTGGGTACTCTGCTCACTATCTGGGTTTTGAGATCGTTTGTATCCCCAACCTTAACATCACACAATATACTCATGTAACCTGCACACGTACCCCCAAATCTAAAAGTTGAAATTATAAGAATAATTAAAATTTTAAAAAATTATTACTCCACTTTCTTGATTTGAAATCAGTGGCAACTCAGTGAGTAGATGGCTATTCTTTTGCATATAAAAACAAGTATGCATCAAAATATTTTAGGCAGAAATAATTTTAACTTAGTTTTTTTTTTTTTTTTTTTTTTTTTTTAGACAAATTTTTGCTCTTTTACCCAGGCTGGTGTGCAGTGGCACAATCTTGGCTCACTGCCGCCTCCGCCTCTTGGGTTCAAATGATTCTCCTGCCTTAGCCTCCTGAGTACCTGGGACTATAGGCATGCGCAGCCATCCCCAGCTAATTTTATTTTTAATTTTTAGTAGAGACAGGATTTTACCATGTTGGCCAGGCTGGTCTTGAACTCCTGACTGACCTCAAGTGATCCGCCTGCCTTAGCCTCCTGAAGTTCTAGTATTACAGGCATGAGCCACCACTAGGTCTTTAGTTTTAATCACAGTTTTTAATTATGAATACTGTTTTATAAAGAGGCAGTTTCTTCAAAGTTGTCTGATATCCATGACTGCCATCTTTTAATTCTGAAGGGCATACCAAAATATAATAGAAAGGTGTTATTAAGTAGTTCAGAGAGATACATTTTTTCTGTTGCATTAGAGTTATGCTGGTTTAGTTTGGGATTAAAATGGCATTAGGTGAATACTGAATTTACATTACTTAAGCATGTATTTGTAAATAATATCATGTGCTAAATTTCATCAGACCCAGGACATGCATAGGTTGTTTTCTCAAATAACTGTAACTTCAGTCAGAGATCATTTGTACCCAAATGACAATACACATGTACCTTTTCATGGTGAAATATGTGAATATGAGTGTCTATAAAAGTGAAGATTTGGTAAAATTGTTAATTGTAGCAAAAATTCACATTTGTTGTGTTTATTTTGGTAGGTGCGAACTATGGCTCGAGATTTATACGATGACCACTTTAAAGCTGTTGAAAGCATGCCTCGTGGAGTAGTGGTAACACTCAGAAACATAGCAACTCAGTTAGAGTCATCTTGGGAACTTCATACAAATAGACAAGTATGTCAACCTGTAGATTTTAATGATGCGTAGTGAATTTTAGTTTGATGTTTTCCCCTCTATCCTTTATGTCATGGTATTGAGTAGGGGGTCAGCAAATTATGGCCCAGGAGCCAAATCTGGCTTGCTACCCATTTTTGTATGACTTTATGAGGAAATAATGGTTTTTATATTTTTAAATGATTGAAAACAAACCAAAAGGAGAATTTCAAGACACATGAAAATCAGATTTCAGTATCCGTAAAATTTATCACACATAGCCATGCTTACTCATTTACATATTTTCTACTACTTAGGTGCTACAAGGGCATGGTTGAATAGTTGTGACATAGAGTATATGGCCTGCAGAGCCTAAAATATTTACAAGGGCCCTTTACAAAAACATTTGCTGACCTCTGGTAGACAGAATCCTTGTTAATAATTTGAACTTTTATTTTTGCTTAATATCTAAATTATTCTCATAATTGATGTTCTGATAAGTTATTTTAAGAGCTATGTTCATCTTTTTGGTTGTCTTCATTAATTTTTTTTCTTTTAGTGTATTGAGAGTGAGAACACTTGGAGAGATTTAATGAAGACAGCTTTAGAAAACCTAATTGTACTTTTGAAGGATGAAAACACAATTTCACCTTATGAAATGTGCAGCAGTGGCTTGGTACAAGCACTTCTTACTGTTTTAAATAATGTAAGTTTATCAAGTAGTAAAGAACAAAAATATAGTTTTAAAAATTAGTTACTCCTTTGATAGGTTGAGTGGTTTTTAGTTTGTTTTGTCAAGAAATATTTAAAAGCGGAATGATGTTAATATTTCTAATTTCACCAGCCTTTAAGTTACACCATTAGTTTGAGCCAAATGAATTAAATAATTTTGTTTATTTTGATTTCTAACTTCCCTAATTATAATCTGTTAAAGGTTTTGTTGACTAAAAACATTTAGCCTAAGATTTATCATAATTCACTGCTCTGATTTTCACATAAGTTATATAATGTAGAATATGTGTGTAGACCTTAAGTACCTAAGTTATATGCATAAAATTAATGTATGAACAGTAAAAGTTTAGGAAGCTTATGTGAAAATTTAATAAATACTTGCTAATAACTTTACATATATTTTTCAATTTAAGAATGTCTCTTTATTATGGTAAAACTTTTTTCATTTATTTATTTATGACGCAGTCTCACTTTGTTGCCCAGGCTAGAGTGCAGTGGTGCAGTCTTGGCTTATTGCAGCCTCTCTCTCCTAGGCTCAAGTGATTCTCCTGCCTCAGCCTCCTGAGTAGCTGGGAATACAGGCACCTGCCACCATGCCTGTCTAATTTTTGTATTTTTAGTAGAGATGGGGTTTTGCCATGTTGTCCAGGCTGGTCTCGAACTCCTGACCTCAGGTGATCCACCCTCCTTTTCCTCTCAAGTGCTGGGATTACGGATATGAGCCACTGCACCCAGCTCTTTTTACCTTTATTTTAATGAAAGGATTCTTTTTATTTCGGTTCTTATTTATTTAAATTTGGAATGCTTCATGAATTTGTGTGTCATCCCTGCCCGGGGCCATATTAATCTTCTTTATATCATTCCAGTTTTGGTAAACGTGCTCCTGAAACAAGGACTACTCAATTTAATTCTTTTTAGTGTGTGTGTGTGCATGTGTGTTTGTGCACTCCTATGTGCATCTGTGTGTTCACCATGTTGCCGAGGCTGGGCTCAAGTGATCTGGCTGCCTTGGCCTCCCAAGGTGCTGAGATAACAGGTGTGAGCCACTGTGCCTGGCCAGAGTTGATTTCTTCATCTTAATCATTGTATGTGCTTATACACTCTTAAGATTCATTTTAGGCTGTGCATGGTGGCTCATGCCTGTAATCCTAACACTCTGGGAGGTCGAGGTGGGGGGATCACTTGAGGGCAGGAGTTCAAGACCAGCCTGGTCAACATGGTGAAAACCTATCTCTATTAAAAATACAAAAAAATTTAGCCAGGTGAGTTGGAGTATGCCTGTAGTCCCACCTACTGTCCTGTAATTCTGAAGCAGAAGAATTGCCTTAGCTGGGAGGCAAGGTTGCAGTGAGCCAAGATCACAACACTGTACTCCAGCCTGGGAGACAGAGTAAGACTCTATCTCTTAAAAAAAAAAAAAAAAATCACTTGAACGTCAATCAATCCCATAGTCCCTTCATAAACTTTACTATTTGCATTTATTCCTATTTATTATAGTGATATTTCACATATCACTTAGTAATATCTGTGGAATCATGGTTTTGATGGAGCAGTTTGTTCCTAATGATTATTAAAGTAAATAGTACTGTTAAAATGGAAAATGTTCATTCATTCATATATTAGTGAAAGATGAAATCATGATTTTACGCAGATTGTAGTGATAATTTTATAATATCTTAACATTAGTCTCTTAGTTTTTAATAAATTTCAGTAAGATTCTTAAATATCTTTTTGTTTTGGACTTTATACTTTTTGTTTTCTTTAGAGCATGGATTTGGATCTGAAACAAGATTGTAGTCAACTGGTAGAAAGAATAAATGTTTTTAAAACCGCCTTTAGTGAAAATGAAGATGATGAAAGGTAAAACACCACATTTCTTTGAATTTGATGTTTGTGATGTTTACACAGTTGGTATACTTCCTCTAAAATAAGTCTAGAATAGCATTTATGCACACAAAAGAAACTCTTATTTAGTAGGACTGTGACATAGATGTATGATAAGAGGAAAATTTTTAAAGTTTTTTTTAATCTAGTGGGATAATTTAAATTACTTGTCTGGTATGAATGAGCTGATCACTTAGTTTACTTATTCATTATTGTTATTATTATTATTATTTTGTAAATTCAGACAAGATTTCACTCTGTTGCCCAAGCTGGAATGCAGTAATGTCATCTTGGCTCACTGCAGCCCCAACCTCCTGGGCCGAAATATTTCTCCTGTCTTAGCTGCTCAAAGTGTTGGGATTACAGGCATGAATCACCATTCCTGGCCTGATCACTTAGTTTAAATTACATGCCTGTTTAAGATAGTTGAAAATTTGAACACTGATAAAATATTTGATAATAAGTAATAGTTGTTCTTTTTAAAAATGTAATAATACGGCTGGATGTGATGGCTCACACCTGTAATCTCAGCACTTTGGGAGGTGAGGTGGGGGGATCACGAGGTCAGGAGTTCAAGGCCAGACTGACCAACATGGAGAAACCCTGTCTCTACTAAAAATACAAAAATTAGCCAGGCATGGTAGTGCACACCTGTAATCCCAGCCACTCAGGAGGCTGAGGCAGGAGAATCACTTGAACCCGGAAGGTGGAGGCTGCAATGAGCCGAGATCACACCACTGCACTCCAGTCTGGTGACAGAGTGAGACTCTGTCTCAAAAAAAAAAAAAAAGTAATGATAGCATTTTAAAAAAAAAATCTTTTGTTAGATTTATATACAAAGAATATCTCTAGATGAAATAATAAGCTCTTTAGCATTTTTTCAAACTACATAAGAAGTTGAGTTCAGGCATGGTGGTTCACGCCTGTAATCCCAGGACTTTGGGACACTGAGGTGGGTGGATCACTTGAGGTCAGGACTACGAAACCAGCCTGGCCAACGTGGTAAAACCCTATCTCTACTAAAAATACAAAAATTAGCTAAGCATGGTGGTGGGCATCTTTAATCCCAGCTACTTGGGAGGCTGAGGCAGGAGAATCCCTTGAACCCAGGAGGCAGAGGTTGCAGAGAGCTAAGATCATGCCACTGTACTCCAGCCTGCCTCCTGGGTGACAGAGTAAGACCCTGTCTCAAAAAAAAAACAAGGTGAGAATTGGGTGGGGATATGGATATTAATAGATTGGTCATTAGTAGCTACTTGATAGAGCTGGGTTGATGAAGGTTCGTTGTATTATTCTGTGTACTTTTGAATGAGATTGCACTTTTAAAATAATAAGTTATACAGTTTATTGAACTAATTGTGTTAATTTCAAATTTCATTTTTAATGAATGCATAGTATATCTTTACAGTGTATAGTAACGTATTGAAGCATTACTATGTTAAACAATTTAGCTCTTTGCAAACTATTACTATTAGTCAAATATACTAGTCTTAATGGAAACATCTTTTTATGTAAATTCCATAAGTGGTAATATTGTGCTAAAGGTTATAGGTGATTTTTTTTTTTTTTGAGACGGAGTCTCACTGTCACCCAGGCTGGAGTGCAGTGGCATTATCTTGGCTCACTGCAACCTCCGCCTCCTGGGTTCAAGTGATTCTCCTGCCTCAGTCTCCTGAGTAACTGGGATTACAGGTTCGTATCACCAGTGGACCTGGCTAATTTTTGTAGTTTTAGTAGAGATGGGGTTTGACCACATTGGTCAAGCTGGTCTCGAACTCCTGACCTGTGATCTGCCTGCCTTGGCCTCCCAGTGTGCTAGGATTACAAGTAAGAGCCACCATTTATGGCCCCATTTTTTTTTTTTTTTAAAGAGATGGAGTCTTGCTTTGTTGCTGAGACTGAAGTGCAGTAGATATTTACAGGTGCCATAATTTTGCACTATAGCCTCAGATTCCTGGGCTCAAGCGATTCTCTTACCTAAGCTTCCCTTGTAGCTAGGACTCCAGCATGTGCCACCTTGCCCAGCTCTGCAAGATGATTTTTAAAAGTTCTTGATTTAAATTTTCACATTGTTTTCCAGAAGTGTTATAGCAATTTACACTCCAATAATGAGAAAGTATATCTTGTGATACCCTTGCCATCAAATATTTTTTCAAAACTTTGTTACTTCATATTTTTAATTTATCAAATATTATACAGTAAAATTGTATAAACTTTAAAAATAAATCATACATCTACTTTAAATATAGTTGATAAAGTTTTTATTAGAAAAATGAAATATTTTTAAGTGAAGGAAATTGAGTTGTTAAGAGTATTTCTATCTACTCAAACATAATTTAATACAAAATTAAACTTTGTAGTCATGAAAAATAGGGGCATATATTGAAGTTAATTACTGTATTTTCTGCATAAACATTTGCATGCAGTTATACAAAAGGTCTTAATGATAATTACTTCTTCACAGTCGACCAGCAGTTGCATTAATTCGAAAGTTAATAGCTGTGCTAGAATCTATTGAACGTCTACCTCTCCATTTGTATGATACACCAGGATCCACATATAACCTCCAGGTAACCATAAAAAAATGTAGTAGCTAGTATTGCTGAATGCGCCTAGGAACAGTGTTAAACTTTTCTTTTAAAAAAATTATTTTTTTTCACGTTGGATTAAAATAAAAACAATTCTACTTAATCTTTTTTTTTTTTTTGAGATGGGGTTTTGCTCTTGTTGCCCAGGCTGGAGTGCAACAGTGCGATCTCGGCTCACTGCAACATCCGCCTCCCAAGTTCAAGCAGTTTTCCTGCTTCAGCTTCCGGAGTAGCTGAGATGACAGGCATGCACCACCATGCCCAGCTAATTTTTTGTATTTTTAGTAGAGATGAGGTTTCTCCATGTTTGTCAGGCTGGTCTTGAACTCCCGACCTCAGATTCACCCGCTTTGGCCTCCCAAAGTGCTGGGATTACGGGTGTGAGCCACCATGTCCAGCCCAATTCTACTTAATCTTTAAAGATTTTAGCTTAATAGCTTGAAGTCTATTTTTTTTTTATCAAATCACTGGAAAATCATGCATTTATTCATTTAATATTTGTTAAAAGAATTATATTTCATAGATCATAAGTGGCAAAAGATGTTTTATCTGTGGAAAAAACAGAGTAAAAGGTTTCTCTTATTCTATAATTATGAGTCAAGCTCTATTATAGTCGATTTGGGTTTCTGTAACAAAATTCCTTAGACAGTGAAGTTAATAAACAGAAATTCATTGCTCACAATTCTGGCAGCTGAGAAGTCCATTATCAAGGTGCCAGCAGATTTGGTGTCTGGCGAGAGCCTCTTCCTCTTAGATGAAACCTTCTAGCTGTGTCTTCAAATGGTAGATGGGATGGACAAGATCTCTCAGGCCTCTTGTATAAGGACACTAATCCCATTCATGAGGGCAGAGCCCTCCCAAAGATTCCACCACCCAACACCACTGCACTGGGGATTAAGTTTTAACACATAAATTTTTGGGGGACATAGACATTTAGACCCTGTCTAAATGTCCCTTCTATGTTGTAAACATAAGAAAAAATGTGAAGATATTTTAAGCACAATTTTTTTCAGGTCTTTCTTTATGTCATTGGTTAGAGCCAGATTGCCTAATTCCTATCAATTACATGGTTTCATAGCCTGTTCTTTGCCTTCTCTCTTCCTCCCCATATGTATATATTCATATATAGTATGTAACTTCCTATTTACATTCTCATTTATTCAGTTAGTCTTTTCTTTAGGAGCTGGGATCTAGATGCAAACAAACAATACATTTTAGTAATATCCTAGTCCAGAAGTTTATCGCATTTTTATGTGCGTTTCTTAGTGTTTCCTAGAAAGGCCTTCTGCTTTGAATTTTGCCTTTATCTAAATTATTCTGCATTCTACTGCATGGAATAATTTCTTTTAAATAATAGCCTTTATTTAGTGACTGAGGGTCTATATTTGTCAAAGCAATGCAAAGCTAACAAAACTTGCCATACTTCTGAAACCCAATACTGTTACCAATGCCACTAGACTTCCAGACTAGAGTGCTTATCTAGGGAGTTATACAGTGCGGTAGTTGTACCTGATATTCTATATGTAAAAGAAGTAGAGGACTACTTTGTGTTTTGTTTCAAACAGAATAATAGGAGCAAGAGGGACTGTTTGGTCCATCGTTTTTAAGCTTTGTTCTTGGTAAGTGAATGAGATAAGTCTCAAGGACAGTGCACTGATGTCTTTTATTATGCATTTTTCACTTCAGGAGATTGTGTGAAATCCAAAGAGAGGAAGGCCAGGAATGTGCTCTCTGGTAATTTTGCTGTCTAAAACTACCGAAATGCACATATAAGTCTTTAATTGTTTTCATAGAAATTAAGATTTATACAGAAATGGAACTATGTAAAATTGCTAGTCCTATACTTGTTGCTTACTAAAATGTATTGGATTAAAAGCTGTTTTGCATCTTTTAAAGTTATCCTTTCATTATACTGGTTGAGTATTCCTTATCCAAAATGCTTGGAACCAGAGTGTTTTGGATTTTATAATATTTTGTATTCTACTTACTGGTTCAGCATTCCTAATCCTAAATCTGAAATGCTCCAGTGAGCATTTCCTTTGATCATTGTGTCAGTGCTCCGAAAGTTTCAGAATTTGGAGCATTTCAAGATTCCAGATTTTTAGATTAGGGATACTTATCCTGTAGAATATATTCTAGCTTTAAAGGAGTAAGCTAATTAGCTACTTTTCAAAAACTTCCCTGGAAAATTGTGAGTTGTAAGTTGAAGATATAATACTTTGATTAAGAAGTTGTATAAGTTTATTTAAACTGTATATTTGAAGTTGTTTAGAAATTCTAGAAGTTAACTTTGTCTTTTTCTCGATAACCACTGTAACTTACCCAGTGACTGTTTTATAAAAGAATTTTTTGTTTGTTTGTTTGTTTTCTTCTTTTTGAGACCAGGTCCAGCTCTGTTTTCCAGGCTGGAGTGCATTGTGATCGTGGCTCACTGCACCCTCTGTGTCCCAGGCTCAGTTAATTCTCCCACTTTAGCCTTCCCAGTACTTGGGTCTACAGGCACGCATGCTCGGCTAATTTTTTTGTTTGTTTTAATATGTAGATATGAGGTCTTACTGTGTTGCCCAGGCTGGTCTTGAATTCCTAAGCACAAGCAATCCATCCTCTTACCTCAGACTTCCAAAGTGCTAGGATTATAGGTCTGAGCCACCCGTGCCTGGCCTAAAGAATGTTTAATAGGCTGGGTGTGGTGGCTCATGCCTGTAATCCCAGCATTTTGGGAGGCCAAGGTGGGCGGATCACCTGAGGTCAGGAGTTTGAGACCAGCCAATATAGCGAAACCCGTCTCTACTAAAAATACAAAAAATTAGCCGAGCGTGGTGGCTTGCACCTGTAATCACAGCTACTTGGGAGGCTGAGGTAGGTGGATTGCTTGAAGCTGGGAGGCAGAGGTTGTAGTGAGCTGAGATCAATCCATGGCACTCCAGCCTGGTCGACAGGAGTGAGACTCCGTCTCAAAAATAGAAAAAGGGCCGGGCGTGGTGGCTCACTCCTGTAATCCCAGCACTTTGGGAGGCTGAGGCGGGCGGATCCTGAGCTCAGGAGATCAAGACCCTCCTGGCCAACATGGTGAAACCCCGTCTCTACTAAAAATACAAAAAATTAGCTGGGCATGGGTGGTAGGTGCCTATAAACCCAGTTACTCGGGAGGCTGAGGCAGGAGAATTGCTTGAACCCAGGAGGCAGAGGTTGCAGTGAGCCTAGATTGTGCCACTGCACTCCAGCCTGGTGCCAGAGTGAGACTCTGTCTCAATAAATAAATAAATAATTTTTAAAAGAATGTTTGATAGAAAACAGATATTTGTTCATAATTCCACTATGTTTATACTTAATAAATCTCAGTTGTTTCAGGATGTATCATTTTTTACAATTCTGAGAAAAATTCTGAGAAAAACCAAGACATTTTCTAAACTATTTTGATTGTTTTTGTGTAGATACTTACAAGGAGATTACGATTTCGGTTGGAACGTGCACCTGGTGAAACTGCATTAATTGACAGGACTGGCAGAATGTTAAAGATGGAACCTTTGGCTACAGTTGAATCTCTGGAACAGTACCTTTTGAAAATGGTGAGTTTCTGGCAAGGGCATGGTGAAATAAGCATTCTGAGCTGTGGTTTAGCCCTTTAGATCAGTAATTTGGGAAGTATATATCCAGAGTTATGATAATACACTTTGGCTTACTAATTCCATTTTTAGAACTGATTTTAATATAATCTTATATAGACTATAAATGCTTTCTACATGAAGTTGTTTATTATGATTTTGTACTATTGAACTCAGAAACCTTAATTCTAATCAATAAATTAATGTTAAATAGATAATTATTCATATTAAAAATTTAAATTTATTTTAATTGACAATTGTGTATGATAATTATTTCTATTAATTTGAATATTATATGGCCATAAAAATGTAGAAAGACTAATGATCACAGAAAAATGTTTTTGTACAGTATGATCAAGAATTTGTAATGGGCCAGGCGCGGTGGCTCATGCCTATAATCTCAGCACTTTGGGAGGCCGAGGCGGGTGGATCACGAGGTCAAGAGATTGAGACCATCCTGGTCAACATGGTGAAACCCCGTCTCTACTAAAAATACAAAAATTAGCTGGGCATGGTGGCGCGTGCCTGTCATCCCAGCTACTCAGGAGGCTGAGCCAGGAGAATTGCCTGAACCCAGGAGGCGGAGGTTGCAGTGAGCCGAGATCGCGCCATTGCACTCCACTGGGTAACAAGAGCAAAACTCTGTCTCAAAAAAAAAAAAAAAAAAAAAAGAGTTTGTTTTATCCTATTCATTGAAATAATGAAGAAATACTCTGTGATTATTAATCATGGGGTGCTTTGGTTGTGGGAATTTTTAGTTTTCTTTATATTTTTTGTATATTTTTAAATGAGCATTTGTTATAATAAACAATTCACATTAAAGAGATAGGAAAAAGGTAGGTAACATGCTAGAAAATAGCATTATTAAGGTGACTGTCTTTTAATTTTCTTTGGTTTAGGTAGCAAAACAGTGGTATGATTTTGACCGATCTTCATTTGTTTTTGTTCGAAAATTAAGAGAAGGACAAAATTTTATATTTCGGCACCAGCATGATTTTGATGAAAATGGAATCATTTACTGGATCGGGACAAATGCAAAGTAAGTCAGTCACTCTACTTTAAGCTGGAGTGACCACATTCACTTGATAAAAGAATTCTAGGAAGTAGAATAAAATTATTAACACTGTGAGTATTCTGTGGCTTAAGGAATTTTGATTTGCAGGTAGAAGTTAAGATTATCCAAATTACTTTTTATGAGGAAAAAATGTCTAAATTCCTAATTCTAGAATTGTATATAATTTTAATTTAAAACCTTGTAAAAATGAATATATCTTAACATTATATTTAAAACCTTGTGAAAATGAAATTATCTTAATATTGTTATTTGCTAATTTTTCTTTATTTTTGTATAGAACTGCTTATGAATGGGTAAATCCAGCTGCCTATGGACTTGTAGTAGTAACGTCATCAGAAGGAAGAAATCTACCTTATGGACGCTTGGAAGACATACTAAGTCGTGATAATTCAGCTTTAAATTGTCATAGCAATGATGATAAGAATGCCTGGTTTGCCATAGACCTGGGCCTCTGGGTGATACCATCAGCATATACACTTCGTCATGCTCGTGGTTATGGAAGGTCTGCATTGAGAAATTGGGTTTTCCAGGTATCCAAAGATGGACAGAACTGGACTTCTTTGTATACCCATGTTGATGACTGCAGTCTCAATGAACCAGGGTTAGTTGAGGAGTCTTTGCAAGTTGGAAAACTCAGTAAAGAGCTTTGTTTATTTTTATAATTTTATACTCTAGAGCTCTCTTCTTTGTGAAATACTGAAGCAAAATTTTCTTTCTAAAAACAAATCACTTGTTACTCTAGGCATTAAAAGTTTGAAACACTGACTTGACTAAAACTTTGTCAGAAGGTTTGGATTAAATAGGAGAAAGCTGAGCTGAGTATATATTTTACACTGGATCTTAGCCAAACGGTTGAGAAGCTATGAATATTTATTTTAAAAATTGGTATATGGCTATCTATACATATACACACACCACACACACACACACACACGTATATATGCATATATATACACACACATACACAACACAGTCATAGAAACAAAAAAGTGAAATAAGCTTACCATAAACTCTCCATATAATCACATAATTCTGAGGAATGTTTAACATATTAGCAGTGGCTATTGCAAGTTGTAGAATTAAGGCTCACTTAAAATTTTTATCCTTAAATTTTATATATTGAACTAGTTTTTAAAAGACAAGTCAGTAACTTGTAAAAAGTTAGTTCTACTAAATATTAATTGTATATTTGGCACATGTCAAGGGGTAAATTATGTACTTAAATTGCTTTCAGCATTAGATCTGGTATGAGGAGGTTCTTAACGTTAGGATAGGTGATGTTTTTATCCCTTTCAAGCTTTGAAGACAAAATATTAATACTTTATTTAAAACTTTGCAAAAAATTTTAAGTTTTTTTTTCCGTCATTAGAGAATTTCTCTTACTCTTTGTAAACCTTTTTTTTTTTTTTTTTTTTTTTTTTTTTTAAAGATAATGGGGTCTCGTTATGTTGGCTGCTCTCTAACTCCTGGGCTCAAGTGATTCCCCTCACCTCAGCTACCAGGTAGCTGAGACAATAGGGGCATGCCACTGCACCCAGCGTTTTGTCTTTTATCTTTGAATTATGTTAATCATAAATCATTAATGTTATGAATCAAATCAATATCATACATTTAAACGTTTCATTTTTAACTTGTTTTCTTAACTCCTTTTTCCCTTTGATTTCTTGATTCTTGTAATGAACTGTTGAGTGAATATGATAGTTAGTTTTTTTTCTTTTTTTTTGGAGACGAAGTTTTGTTCTTGTTGTCTAGTCTTGAGCGCAATGGCGCAATCTCAGCTCACTGCAACCTCTGCCTTCCAGTTTCAAGCAATTCTCCTGCCTCAGCCTCCTGAGTAGCCGGGATTACAGGCCCCAGCCACCACACCCAGCTAATTTTTGTATTTTTAGTAGAGACGGGGTTTCGCCATGTTAGTCAGGCTGGTCAAACTCCTGACCTTAGGTGACCCACCCACCCACCTCTGCCGCCCACGTGCTGGGATTACAGGTGTGAGCCACTGCCCTCACCTGGCAAGTTAGTTTATTTTTTCTACAGGTCTCTGTTATATAAAAAAATCTTCTCTATCTTGAATCATCTTTTTCATCTGTTTTAAAATATTACATAATTTTTTTCTCTAACATATTAACAGGTCAACTGCAACTTGGCCTCTTGATCCACCAAAGGATGAGAAACAAGGGTGGAGACATGTGAGAATTAAACAGATGGGGAAAAATGCCAGTGGACAAACACACTACCTCTCACTATCTGGATTTGAACTTTACGGCACTGTAAATGGAGTATGTGAAGATCAGCTAGGTAAAGAGATGATAGGACGCTTTTCTAACTTACTAAAATAATTACTTTTGTAAAAAGTGATTTGGTTTTTATTTCTCTAATTTCTATCTGACAGGGAAAGCAGCTAAAGAAGCAGAAGCTAATCTTCGACGACAGAGACGTCTAGTACGCTCCCAAGTTCTGAAATACATGGTTCCAGGAGCTCGTGTTATCAGAGGCCTGGATTGGAAATGGCGAGATCAGGATGGCAGCCCACAGGGAGAAGGCACTGTCACAGGAGAACTACACAATGGTGAGTAGGTGCTCTGCACTATTGTGTAGAAAACTGGTAGTTAAATTTTTTTCTTTTATCTTGAGATAATTTATAAATTGCATAAATGTATGAGCACTATGTAGAAGAACTGTTTATATCATATTATAAATGGAAAATATAAAGAAAATAAGGGAAAATTTTAAGTTCATGGGTTTTGACTAGAAACTTAGTGGTAATATTTTGGGAAGTGATCAAGCTTAGTGTAAGTTGAGTATCTTCAAGACACACTTCGGTTTTTTTCCCTAGTTTATTATTCTCAAGCTTACTGTGAGTTTTATTTTTATTTATTTATTTAAGTCTCTTATGCTTTATTTTGTTAGTCTCAGAGGAATCAGGCAGTAATTTTTATGGTACCATAAATCATGTAGAAAACAAAGGATTAGCATTTTTACTTATTTTTTAATAAAGCATGGAATAAGAAACATCGTCTCTTTATCTGTTAGTAGCTTATTATTATTTCAAAATGTTTCTCAGCCTACCTGCTTTTTTGGGAGTTTGAACTTTCATGTTTTGTAAATGTTGCTATGTGAATCAAGTTTCTTTGATGCTGCACGGTTAACCAAAGTCATCAACTTAATAAATTGCTATTAACTTCAAAATAACATAGTGGCTGATTGTTTTCTTCAAACTATGAGGCTGATTTATTAGCACGTAATTTGCCTAGTCAGCAGTGAGTTTGTTTTCATCAATTTTGTATCAATTTTTAGCATTAAAAAATAAAATGTTTATATTCTCAACTTATGCCACATATTTAAAGAACTAGAATAAATATGACAGTGCTTAGGAGAATGACTGACATTTAATTTCATCTTTTATGTGGTAAAGACATTTATTTGTTGAAATAAACTCTGTTTATATCGTTTTTAAGATTCTATTCTTTGAATTATTTTACTGCCAAACATATTTAGGTAGTATCATTCCCTAATTACAAAGCATTGTGATCCAAACAGGTTTTCAGTGACTTAAAATTCATAAATACCAGTAATAGTTGAGAGGTCAGTTGTACCATTCAACTCAGAAATTTCACATTTTCTTGTTTTTAGGCATCTTGATGATTCTTATTAAAAAGTTACTATTCTATTTCCTGTAATTGTTTTGGCCTTGAAGTATGTGACTTGATAGGAAGAGGCTAGTTAGAGACATGTGAATGCAGTTCTTTTTTCTTGGGATGGAGTCAGTTGAAGCAATTACATAGAGAAATTAGAATCTTTTTTTTCCCCCAAGATATAATGGGACAAAAGTTTTAATACAACCACTAGTCTTCACAAAATAATTTTAATACTTTGTGCCTGGAGCAGCAGCATCTTACACTGTGATGTTCCTATACACACATAAGCATTTTATTGAAGCACAAATGTTAAAAGCAAAGTAACTTAAGCAATTGCCTATACAAAGGTAAATGGACACTGTAGGTTATTTTTCTTCTTGAATCATTTTGCTGCAGAGTACATTGCAATTACATGTCAGTATAATGTTACTGATACATATAATACATTTGAACTGTGAAGTATGGCAGCTCCCTATGAGGGAGTACTAACTTGTAGACCTGAATATTTTGAGTGATTATTATTATTATTATTAGCTGCCACAGATGGGAAAAAAAATCTAGCACAGAATCTTTAATTTCAGAGTTTAGCATTCAAGAAAGGCCTATTTTTGCTGATCTGACAAATGTAGAAATTTAGTTTTGGCTAACCAACGTGGCTGTTCCCATCAAGTTATGCCTTTCAGTCTCTATGTCAAAGAGGGTTCTTAGCTTTCAAATGCTTAACCCAACCATTTCTAATGATGGCTAGTCATTACTGACTCTTTTTTTTTTTTTTTGTCTATCTTTTGGGTATAGAAGGAGTTGAGAGAGTATTTTTTTGGACAAATTAATACAATACAAAAGTCATTTTTATTTGAGATTGGAATATGTTTTTGAACCTTTTCGTTTTCTCACACATTTCTGTGTAGCAGAAGAGATAGTTAAATGTTGGCTCTTCAGAGATTTTTTCAGCATACAGAAAAAAATAGAGGCAATTGAAAAATCTCATCTAAACTACTTATAGATTTGGGGCAGTTACTTTTCCTTTCAAAGAACACCTATGCAGATAATCCCAACAGGTAATTCAATATTATTTCCCTCTGAGCGCCATCATAAACATGTATGAACTTGGTGTATGTGTGGGTGGGCATCTGGGTGTGTGGATGGGTGCGTATGTGAGCTTGGGCCCCTTTAATGTGTAAGAACTTTAAAAAGGCTTGTTATACTTTAATAAAGATGCTTTTTTTCTATCTTATGTTTTTCCCTGAAATAGTTAGCTTATAACACTAAAATAAGCTTGTAAAATTTCTATTAATTCCTTTTAATAGACAATTTTTTTTTTTTTGCTTTTGGAAGTTAATTACCTTTTTAAAAAAAGAGTATTATTTTTCAACTACAAGTAAATATATAGATTGAATATCATTATGCTCATTAGTTCTGTACATGTTATTAGCTTGAGCACAGTTTCTAATAAAAGGACTCAGTATGCTCTTTAAATTTTCTTTAGAATTTTCTGTGCTTATTCAAATTTATTGAACTTAATTATTTAATACAAGAGAACCAAGGAACCACTGAACTTTGAGAACACAACCGAAATGCTAACTTTAGTGTTTTATTTGAGCTAGTGACCTAAAATTTCTGTAGTAATATATGAGTATTTTAAGAGGTTAGCCCAAATTAATGGTGAGAAATTAATGGTAAGCTGGCATGTTTTTCTGGAAAGAACATTTGTCCACACATAATTATCTTTAGCAATTTAAAAACTTTTACTTAGATTCTGTTTACTTGCTGAAGTGGCAGTATTTTACCACGTATATCAGTCTTAAAATTCTTAAACAGCTCTTCCATTTAAGAAGTAACCAAGCCAGGTGCAGTGGCTCACATCTGAAATCTCAGTTACTCAAGAGGCTGAGATGGGAGGATCATTTTAGCCCAGGAGATCAAGACTAGCATGGGCAACATAGCAAGACCTCACCTCTAAAAATCGAATAATTTTAAAAATGAAAAATAACCCAGTAGATTTAAACATAACCCTTACATTGCTTTTAAATGTCATAGACTGAATAGTTCAGAAATAAGGGAAATAAAAGGAAGAACTTTAAACATTTCCCAGAAACCTTGCATACGGTACATATTTCTTATCCTTAACATATTTTTTGATCATGAGAGTTAAATAATATAGACTTTCAGATAGCTAGTCATATAGTCAAATAATTGAGTCCAAAAATTTGCATATATTTTAGTTGGCAGAACTTGATTGACTATAGAAATTCAGAAAAGGACAGCACTGATTAAAAACTGATCCCATATTGTGGAGCTACTGTCTGACACGCTCCTATCTGCTTTCTGCTGGGTCTCACAAACTCCTGTCCCTTTCCAGGCTGGATTGATGTCACCTGGGATGCTGGTGGCTCAAACTCTTACCGTATGGGCGCAGAAGGAAAATTTGACCTCAAGCTTGCACCAGGGTACGACCCTGATACAGTGGCATCACCCAAACCTGTTTCATCCACTGTTTCAGGCACAACGCAATCATGGAGCAGCTTGGTGAAAAACAACTGTCCAGACAAGACATCTGCTGCTGCAGGCTCCTCAAGTAGAAAAGGAAGCAGCAGTTCTGTGTGTAGCGTGGCCAGTAGCAGCGACATCAGCTTGGGTTCGACAAAAACGGAACGGAGATCAGAAATTGTAATGGAACACAGTATAGTTTCAGGAGCTGATGTCCATGAACCAATTGTTGTTCTTTCATCTGCTGAAAACGTCCCTCATACAGAAGTAGGGTCATCTTCCAGTGCAAGCACCAGCACCTTAACAGCGGAAACGGGAAGTGAAAATGCTGAAAGGAAGTTAGGCCCTGATAGTTCTGTTCGTACTCCTGGGGAGTCTAGTGCAATATCCATGGGAATTGTCAGTGTTAGTTCTCCTGATGTTAGTTCAGTATCTGAATTAACTAATAAAGAAGCAGCTTCACAACGACCTCTTAGCTCTTCAGCAAGTAACAGACTGTCAGTGAGTTCTTTGTTGGCTGCTGGGGCCCCTATGAGCTCTAGTGCAAGTGTACCTAACCTGTCCTCGAGAGAAACATCTAGCTTGGAGAGTTTTGTAAGGAGAGTGGCAAACATAGCACGGACTAATGCCACGAACAACATGAATCTAAGCCGAAGCAGCAGTGATAACAACACTAATACTTTGGGGAGGAATGTGATGAGCACAGCAAGTAAGTGAGCTTTTCCTTCTGGAACCCATTGTTTTTTCCACTTGGAGGGATGCAAAGTAGGGTCTCTTGTTCTGGCTGCAGTTTTTAACTAGATCATTAACCATATTAGATAAAGCTACATCAAATTTAGCGCTTCAGGAATATGAAGTTAAGTTCTCTAGAATCATAATATTTTAAGAATTCAGATTAGGTATGATAAAGAGCCTCTTATTCTAGAAGGATAAAAACAATACTTCTGATTTTCACTCCTTTATGATTAATCAAGCAAAGTTACATGAGGAAATAGATGGCTATTAAATATCATAGTGCAGTGAAACTAAAGAATCATGAGTATAGCTTTTATTTAGACTCTACATTGATCTTAGCTTCTTAAATTCAAATTCCAATCTAAGCTGCTAACAGGTAAAAGTAATTCCCTTGGAAAATACATAGGGAATTATTTAACTGCTTGTTTCATTTCGTTAAAAAGGTTAGGCATAATATTTAAAGATAGTGCTATAAAAAAGAATTTTTAGTTGGATTTCAGTTGGGTTCCCAAAGTTGTTGCTTTTCAGGAACCATTTTATTATTAGTGTGTTTTATGATCTCACTGTTTAAAAAAATATAAAACTTAGTTTTTCTAAGATTTCTACAATCTCATCTATTTTTACTGATTTGCTTCATTTTTATCTTTAGCTTCTCCTCTTATGGGTGCTCAGAGTTTCCCTAATTTGACCACACCTGGTACTACATCAACAGTGACTATGTCAACATCCAGTGTTACTAGCAGCAGCAATGTAGCTACAGCAACTACAGTTTTATCAGTTGGTCAATCATTAAGTAATACTTTAACCACCAGCCTTACATCAACCTCCAGTGAGAGTGACACAGGTCAGGAAGCAGAATATTCCTTATATGGTAAGTTATAATTTAAAATCAAAGTATTTAGATACTTATATAATGATGCTTTTATTAATGTTTTCTCCTGGGATATTTTTAAACTTTTGTTTAAAGATACAAATGCGGAATCATTGGGCCAGGCGTGGTAGCTCATGCCTATAATCCCAGCACTTTGGGAGGCTGAGGCAGGTAGATCACTTGAGGTCAGGAGTTTGAGACAAGCCTGAGCAATATGGTGAAACCCCGTCTCTACTAAAAATACAAAAGAAAATTAGCGAGGCATGGTGGCACATGCCTGTAATCCCAGCTACTCAGGAGGCTGAGGCAGGAGAATTGTTTGAAACTCTTGAGTCGGAGGTTGCACTAAGCCAAGATTGTGCCATTTGCGCTCCAGCCTGGGCAGCAGAGTGAGACTTTGTCTTTAAAAAAAAAAAAAAAAAGAGCTACTGGTTGGCTTTTGAATTTTATTGTTAGGTTTGACTAGACTTAATTTAGTGTTAGGTGATGAAATATTTTTTAATATAATTTTTATTTTATATTCAGGGGATACATGTGCAGGTTCGTTACAGGGATATATTGCATGATGTTGAGGTTTGGACATCCATTGATCTTGTCACTCAGATAGTGAACATAGTACCCAATAGGAAGTTTTTCAGCTCTTGCCCACTCCTGCACTCCTTTTGGAGTTGCTAGTATCTACTGTTCCCATCTCGATGTCAATGTGTACCCAAGATTTAGCTCCTACTTATGTTAGAACATATGATAGAAGATTTTCTTTTTTATATTCTTAAAGCTGGTAGACTGTTTAAGACTGCTGGGGTGAAGGATCAGAATAACATCAGTCTTACACCATCTGTATTTGCAGTGCAAACTTTTACTGTGTTTTGTGGGTTTTTTCTTAACCACAGGCATGAATGCCATACCATGTTGTGTTTTGAGAGACATTTCATTCTATGATGTGGTCAAATCTCTGAAATACAGAGCATTTTAATGCTGGTAAAAAAGGGAAGATGAGAAGAAAGTGGACATCTGTCAGTTGTAACATATCAGAGATAGAATTCCAGTATATGAAGTTAGATTATGTTCTTTAAAAGATAAATCCAAGTGGAATTGGTTTATTTTGTACACCACCGCATCATGTTAATCACAGGGTGGCTCCTTACAAGTGTTAAAGGGTAACATGTTTTATCAAATTTAAGATGTTGTTGATTGTAAGACATACTTTTTTTTTAAGTCTAAAGTTAAAAACTTTGCATTTTATTCTGACTTGCCATTGATTGTAAGATACATTCTGATTTCAGAGCATTACAATGTTTTAAAAATGTAGACCTTTCAACCTGAGAAAATCGTTTACAAAAAAAAATGTGGACCTTAGAAACTAATTAAATATGATGGCAGGCCTCTTCTACTGGCCATCCAGTAAAAGACACTGAATATTTAGTCCTGTGTAATTATTGGACTAAAAACCATTTGGTTCAGTGGTCTGCAGGTTTAAGTTTCTGAGTAATGGGGTGGTCTTTAGGAATATGAAGTATTTTGATTTTTATCCTTTGTGCAATTCCAATAGTATATTTGACTTCTTTTCCCCAATCTAATAAAAACTTCTCTTTTAATCCCTTAAGTCCTCATTTTTTCAGTTTTTATGAAGAATAGTTTGTGAGCATCTTCGTTTATGCAGGCCAGTGTAATTTGACCCAGTCTCCATTGAAGGCAAGAGATCCTAAGAATGAGGAGATAAAAATGATTCAAGTTTTTTTGAACTTCCTGTGTGCTAGTGTGGATAATATGAAAGATGATGACACATATATTATGCCATAGTAAATAAGCATTATCTTACGTAGTCGTTGTTTTTAAGTAACCTGCCAGGTCACATAGCTAAGCCCAGTTTTTCACTGATTGACTTAATTCTGTTTTACCTCAATAGACTTTTTTTTTTTTTTTTTTTTTTGAGACGGTGTCTTGCTTTGTCACCAGGCTGGAGTGCAGTGTCACAATCTAGGCTCACTGCAACCTCCGCCTTCTAGGTTCAAGCGATTCTTCCACCTCAGCCTCCTGAGTAGCTGGTACCACAGGCGCATGCCACCATGCCTGGCTAATTTCTTTGTATTTTTAGTAGAGACGGGGTTTCACCGTGTTGGCCAGGATGGTCTCCATCTCGTGATCCACCCACCTCGGCCTCCCAAAGTGCTGGGATTACAGGTGTGAGCCACCACGCCTGGCCAAGATTTTTTTTTCTGAGACAGAGTCTCACTCTGTCACCCAGGCAAGAGTGCAGTGTCGCGATCTCAGCTCACTGCAGCCTCTGCCTCCCAGGTTCAAGTGATTTTTCCTGCCTCAACCTCCTGAGTAGCTGTGACTATAGGCGCATGCCACCACCCCGCACCCTGGCTGTTTTTTTGTATTTTTAGTAGAGACGATGGTTCACCATGTTGGCCAGGATGGTCTTAATCTCTTGACCTTGTCATCCACCTGCCTCAGCCTCCCAAAGTGCTGGGATTACAGGGGTGAGCCACTGCGCCTGTCCTCATAAGATCTTTTACAGGTTATATTTATATATTCATTTGTTTACTTATTAAATGTGTCTCTCCCTGTGAGTTTCATGGGGACTAAGACCACGTCTTTGTTTACAACTTTATATACCTGGTGCCTAACACAGTTCTTGGCACATAGTATATACTTAGTAGGTATTTGTTGGAGGAATGAGTAACTCCAAAGTGTTCTCTTTTCTGCCATGTTCTCTTTCCTTTTACTTACTCAGAGAATGATGATAGGGCTTTATTTTGTTTTTAAAGATAGTCCACATGGTTATCCTTTTATATTATGATACTGTAATTCAGGTTTAGTTTATGGTTGTCCTTTTCCCTTGTTTTTGCCATGCTTGTGTCAGTACTCATCTTGTATATGGTGACAGAAGGCAACACTTGTCCCTTTTGGATTTTACTTTTGTTTTGTAAAAACCTAAAATGCAGAGTTCCTTTGTTATGCTTTGTTAATTGTGTTGACATAAGGTTGTTGGTTTTTGTTCTCAAGATTTCCTTGATAGCTGCCGTGCCAGTACTCTGTTGGCTGAGCTCGATGATGATGAGGACCTACCTGAGCCAGATGAGGAAGATGATGAGAATGAAGATGACAATCAAGAGGACCAAGAATACGAGGAGGTTATGGTAGAGAGTGTACCCCATTCTCTTCACAAAGATAGGATGTTAATAATTGAAATGAAGAAAGGAAAAGCTGAGTCATAATCATACTTTGAAGCAAGGAAATGTGGCACCTATATTTAAAAAATGTGGTTAAGAAAAGCAGTTTTAATCTGAGCATTTATGATTCTCCATTTAAAGAATATAAGTTGCTTACATTTGAAAAATGTTAGAATGTCACATGTTGATGTTATAACAGGCTTAACAGGCTGTGAAATTAGGCTGTGAATAGTGGCTCCTGCCTGTAGTCCCAACTTTGACTCTTGTAGTCCTGGCTACTTGGGAGGTTGAGGTAGAAAACCACTTGGGTCTAGGAGTTCCAGGCTGCAGTGAGCTATAATTGCATCACTGCACTCCAGCCTGAGCCACAGAACGAGACCCTCTCTCTCTCTCTCTCTCTCTCTCTCTCTCTCTCACACACATACACACACACACACACACACACACACACACACACACCCTCACACCCCCACCCCCCCACCCCAGCCTGAGCCACAGAATGAGACCCTGTCTCTTTCTCGATCTGACACACACACACACACGCACACACGCTATAATTGCGTCATTACACTCCAGCCTGAGCCACAGGCTCTCTCATTCACCACCACTCCACACACCAGCTGCTCAAGAGGCTGAAGTGGAAAGATTGTTTGAACCTAGGAGTTTGTTTTTAGTACCCTTCGTTTTGCAAGCAGGGTCTATCTGTTTTCTCATTAGTTGTCACATGAAGGAATGAAATAGAGGCATAAAAAAAAATAATTCGCCCTTATCAAAAAGAAGTTATCCATCTGTTTTCTCATTAATTGTCACATGAAGGAATGAAGTAAAGGAATTAAAAAATAAGGAGAGAGATCCAAGATGGCTGATCACTAGCAGCTCGGGATTGCAGGTCCCACTGAAAGAGCAGAGAACGAGAGGACGCCACACTTTCAGATCAATTTTTGTTGCTCACATACCAGGAGATTCCCAGCGGAGGAGCCCCACGTGTCGCCAGCGCGACTCTTGAGGCCGGTGAGGCGGTTTTGCCGCTGCCTTGGTGTGGCGGTTCTTGGTGCAGAATCAGAAAAGCACCATCAATCTTAAAGCCGCTGTTTTGGCCGGAGCAGTGGGTTGCTCAGATTCTAGCGCCGGGAATCAACAAGTTGGACGTCCACTCAGAAACCCAACTATAAAGACGGTAATTATAAAGACCACAGATGGATAAATTTATAATGAAGGGAAGAAACCAGCCTAAAAAGGCTGAGAATACCCAAAATCAGAATGCCTTTCCCGCTACAGGGGATCACAGTTCCTCATCAGAAACAGAACAAGGCCTGATGGAGAAAGACTGTGTTCCATTAGCAGAAGCTGGCTTTAAAAAGTGGATGATAAGAAACTTCTGGGAATTAAAAGAACTTGTTCTAACCCAATGCAAAGAAACCAAGAACTTTGAAAAAAGGTTTGAAGAAATGTTAACAATAACACACAATTTAGAGAGGAATATAAGTGAATTAATGGAGCTGAAAAATACAACACGAGAACTTCGCGAACTATGCACAAGTTTTAACAGCCGAATTGATCAAGCAGAAGAAAAGATATCAGAGGTCGAAGACCAACTTCATGAAATAAAACAAAAAGACAAGATTAGAGAAAAAAGGATAAAAAAGAACGAGCAAAGTCTCCAAGAAATATGGGACTATGTGAAAAGACCTAATCTACGTCTGATAGGTGTACCTGAATGTGACGAAGAGAATCAATCCAAGCTGGAAAATACGCTTCAGGATATTATTCAGGAAAACTTTCCCAACCTAGCAAGGCAGGATAAATATTCAACTCCAGGAAATACAGAGAACACCACAAACATATTCCTCAAGAAGACCAACCTCAAGGCACATAATCGCCAGATTCACCAGGGTTGAAATGAAAGAGAAAATACTGAGGGCAGCCAGAGAGAAAAGTCAGGTTACCCATAAAGGGAAGCCCATCAGACTCACAGCAGATCTCTCAGTAGAAACCCTGCAAGACAGAAGAGAGTGGGGGCCAATATTCAACATCCTTAAAGAAAAAAACTTTCAACCCAGAATTTTACATCCAGCCAAACTAAGCTTCATAAGCGAAGTAAAAATAAAATCTTTTGTGAACAAGCAAGCACTCAGAGATTTCATCACCACCAGGCCTACTTTACAAGAGCTTCTGAAAGAACCACTACAAATAGAAAGGAATAACCAGTATCAGCCTTTCTAAAAAATACCAAAAAATAAAGAACATCAACATAATTAAGAAATCACATCAACTAATGGGCAAAACAGCCTGCTAACATTAAATGACAGTATCAAACACACATATATTGTTATTAGTTCTAAATTTAAATCGACTAAATCCCCCAATCCAAAGATATAGACAGGCAAAAAAAGCCAAGACCCATTGGTATGCTACATCCAGATCCATCTCACATGCAAGGATACATAAAGACTCAAAGGGATGGTGAAAAATTTACCAACCAAATGGAGAGCTAAAATAGATAAATAGAAAGCAGGAGTTGCAATTTTTGCTGATAAAATAGATTTCAAAGCAACAAAGATCAAAAGAAGCAAAGAAGGATATTACATAAAGATAAAAGGATCAATGTAACAAGAAGAGCTAAAGATCCTAAACATATATGCACCCAATACAGAAATACCCAGATATATAAGACTTAAAAAGAGACTTGGACCCCCACACAATAATAGCGGGAGACTTCAACATCAATATTAGATAGATCAATGAGACAGAATGTTAACATCGATATCCAGGACTTGAACTCAGATCTGGAACAAGTAGACTTAATTAACATTCATAGAACTCTCCACTTTAAATACACAAAATATACACTCTTATCAGTACTACATCACACGTATTTACAGGTTTAAATGAAATATTGGTTGGCTGCTTGTTAATTATTTTCTTCCCTCATTTTTTTTTTTTTTAATGTCTCTATTATTAAACACAATTACAGGCATACCCAGTTTTAGACTGCATTCTAGCCCGAGCAATAAAGCAACACCCCTGTTCTCTCTCCCTCTTCTATCTTCCTTTCCTTTCTTTTTTTTTCTTTTTTTTTTTTTATTTTTTTTTTTTTTTTACTCTCGTTCTCCAAAAAAAAAAAAAAAAAAGGAATTAAAAAATAATAATAATTTGCCCTTATCATCAGAGTTAAGCAGAAGAATGGGGACTCAAGCCTAGGCAATGTGATCCAGAACTCTCAATATTTAATCGCTAGGATTGTCTTCTAACTGAAAGTTGTGCCTTAAAAATACCCTTTATTGTAACTAACTGTATACTTAAATTTTCTCTTTATAAAATGTTATTAGATTTCAAAAAGATAAGTTGAGTTTTAATGGGGTAAAGAAATTTTAAAAATGCTTTTAGTATATGGTTGCTAAGAAAACACAATAGCATATTTCTTATGAAAGAAGTTAGTATAAAATGCATGATGAATTTAAAACATTAAACACATAACTTCTCTGAAGATAGCTAATGAAAAAGTTTTCAGTGACACTTTTGTTAATAGAGGTTAATATTTTCAGGTCATGGCTGAATGGGGGCATATGGGTCAAATAATTAGACATGTATCTCTTGGCATGGTTTTGTTTTAGATTCTGAGACGCCCATCTTTGCAACGTCGAGCTGGCTCCCGCTCTGATGTAACGCATCATGCTGTTACCTCGCAGCTACCACAGGTACCTGCTGGAGCAGGGAGCCGACCTATTGGGGAGCAGGTAATATCTTCATGTTTATCTTCCCTACCATATATGTTTTTTCTCCTTTCATAGTAAAACACCAACCAAAATACCTACAAAAATGTGCATTGTGGAAGGTGTGAGAGGAGGGAGCTACCAAACAGTTACAAAAAGAAACTTTCCCTACTGGTTGGGTGCCATATTCCATATAGAATCCATGATTGCTGTGACATAATGCATGCAGGAATTTAATGCTTGAAACCCCTTTGTCTTGGCCTTTGGGTAACAGTAAAAATATATTAAAATGATTAATATATAGTCTCTAAGATTTATAGTTTTAGTAGTAGTAGCAGATGTGGTAGTAGATGCAATAAGAGTAGTTTATTAGTAGCTAACACTTAACTGATCACTAGTTAAGTGCTAGAGTTGTTTTTGTTTTTGAGACATGATTTCGCTTCATTGCCCAGACTGGTCTCGAACTCTTGGGCTCAAGCGATCCGCCCACGTTGGCCCCTCAAAGTGCTTAGGATCATAGGCATGAGCCACTGTGCTGGCTGGCATAGTTCTTAATACTTAATGTATATTAACTAATTCTTTGCAACTACCTTTTAAGGGTTATTATTGGCCCTAATTTTCAGATGGAGTAATTGCTAAAGGTCACACATATAATAGTAGTTTTGGGTTGAGTGCAGTAGCTCAAGCCTGTAATCTCAGCACTTTGGGAGGCCGAGATGGGTGGATTACCTGCTCAGGAGTTCAAGACCAGCCTGGCCAACATGATGAAACTCTGTCTCTACTAAAAATGCAGAGCTTAACTGGGTGCAGTGGCAGGTGCCTGTAATCTCAGCTTCTAGGGAGGCTGAGGCAGAAGAATTGCTTGAACCTAGGAGGCGAAGGTTGCAGTGAGCCAGGATAGTGCCACTGCACTCCAGCCTGGACAACAGAGTAAGACCTTGTCTCCAGAAAAACAAAACAAAACAAAAAAAGTAGTTTTGGTTCCAGGATGCAAACCCAAACATTCTGGAACCAGAGCTGTCAAATGTCAATTTGTTTTAGTTAAGTGTTTTAACCAAGGGGCTATGCATGTGCATGTGTGTGCTTACATGCTGTCTGCCTCATAGTAACTTAAAGCAACTCCCCAGCATTTTATTTGATATGTATGTAATTCAGTATGAAGTGCAATTTACATTTGAAAAACCAACTAATTTTACAATATTTATAGGTTCATAGGAGGTTGCAAAAATACTCCAGAGAGGTCTTATGTGTCCTTTACCTAATTTTTCCCATTGACTAGTTTCATATTACCTAATTTTAGTACAGTAACAAAGCTAGGAGATTGACAGTGTTTGTGAATGGTTGTTATTTGATGACATGTAGATTTGTATAACCATCCCTGATACAACTTTGGGTAAACTGAAATGATTAAGAAATGTATGTATCTGTACATGTTTAGGTTAGCTCATTTTGGGTATAAGAAATATGGCTAAGGAAATGCAGTAGTTCTAAAGAACTAATACATTGTTTTGCAACAGTGAAATTTTGCATCTTATGATGTTTGACTATGTGTGAAATTTTATTTTGATAGGAAGAAGAAGAGTACGAAACTAAAGGAGGACGCCGGAGAACATGGGATGATGATTATGTGCTAAAGAGGCAATTTTCTGCATTGGTTCCTGCTTTTGATCCTAGACCTGGTCGTACTAATGTTCAGCAGACAACTGATTTAGAAATACCACCCCCAGGTATAGGATGTTTTTGTTTTGTTAATTAATTTGAATAGATATTATATCAGATAGTTATATATAGTTTGAAAAGTAAGGTGCTGCTTGTGTATGCATGTTATAAAAAATTTTTTTTAGGCTTCTGTAAGCAGGTTATAAAAACATTTTTTTAGTCAACCACAAATTATTTAAAAAGTACAAGTTTTTTTAAAGGAGCAAATTATAAATTATTTCAAATTTTAAAAACCAGCATGTTGTATTTGTGCAATTTTTAAAGCAAAGTCCCACTTAAAGGTGGGAAATTTTTATTGTATTTTCTACTGGATCAAAATTCCTAAGGATTTATTCCTCTCAACTTTGAAAGGCTGTCCAGTGGTTACAGTTATGCCTTCTAGAGTCAGTTGGCCCAGGTGACAACCTTATACCTTACAACTCTATTATAGAATGTGGTAGGCATACTAATTACACCCTAAAAACATTCAGGTTCTAACCTGTGGAACTTATGAATATATTATCACAGCAGGCAAAAGAGACTTTTGCAGATTTAATTAGGACTCTTGAGAAGGGGAGATTATTCTGGATCATCCAAGTGGACACAGTGGACAAGAGGGAGGAGTCAGAGAAGGACATGTGACTAAGGAAAACAGGAGTCAGAGTGATGACGGCAGTGACCCAAGGAATGTGGGCAGCCCCTTGGTGCTAGAAAAGGCAAGGAAACAGATTCTCCTTTAGAGCCTCTAGAAGGAATGAAGCCCTGCAAATCCATTTTAGGCATTTGACCTCTAGAACTGTGGGATAGTAAATTTATGGTGGGTTTGTTGTTGTTGTAGTTGTTGTTTGTTTTTTGGTTTTTTTGAGATGGAGTCTTGTTCTGTTGCCCAGGCTGGAGTGCAATGACACAATCCCAGCTCAGTGCAATCTCCAACCCCTGGGTTCAAAGGATTCCCCTGCCTCAGCCTCCTGAGCATCTGGAATTACAGGCACACACCAACATGGCCAGCTAATTTTTTTGTTTTTGTTTGAGATGGAGTCTCGTTCTGCTGCCCAGGCTAGAGTGCAGTGGCATAATCTCAGCTCACTGCAACCTCCTGGGTTCAAGGGAGTCTCCTGCCTCAGCCTCCTGAGTAGCTGGGATTACAGGCAGTCGCCACCACACCTGGCTAATTTTTGTATTTTTAGTAGAGACATGGTTTTGCCATGTTGGCCAGGCTGGTCTTGAACTTCTGACCTCAAGTCACCCACCCCACCTCAGCCTCCCAAAGTGCTGGGATTATAGGCATGAGCTATTGCACCTGACCAATTTGTGTTGTTTTAAACCACCCAATTTGTTGTAATATTTTATAGCAGCAGTAGGAAACTGATATATTGGGCAAGTCACAAAAACTATCTAAGCTTGAATTTCTTCATCTGCTACATGAGAGAATAAAGGTCCCTGTTTGACAAGGCAGTTAAAAAGCTTAAAATAGGCCTGGCGCAGTGGCTCATGCCTGTAATCCCAGCACTTTGGGAGGCTGAGGCGGGTGGATCATGAGGTCAAGAGATCGAGACCATCCTGGCCAACATGGTGAAACCCCGTCTCTACTAAAAATAAAAAAAAAATTAGCTGGGCGTGGTGGCGAGCGCCTGTAGTCCCAGCTACTCGGGAAGCTGAGGCAGGAGAATTGCTTGAACCCGGAAGGCAGAGGTTGCAGTGAGCCAAGATCGCACCACTGCACTCCAGCCTGGTGACGGAGTGAGACTCTGTCTCAAAAAAAAAAAAAAAAAAGCTTAAATTAAGTAAGGTGTATAAAGTACTTAGCATGCTGCCTGATAATGTGCCTCAATAAATGTCAGCTATTATAATCAGTATATTATCCTTAACAAAGATTGACTTTGTCGATTAATTTAGTGTCTGGAGGATATTTTTTAGCTGATAGAAAGATACCTGTATTAAATATTAAAATATTAAAGTAAGTATACTCTGTAGTATAAATGTTCTTTGATGAGGATAGATAGACTGTTTGATCAAGATGTTTGTTCTGAGGTCCCTTCAAAAAGGAAAACCTTGTTTCTTTGGATCTCAGAGAAAAAAAATAAATTACAAAAAAGGAAACCACATTCTAGAGAGTATAAATAGGCACAAACTTTTTGTAGAGCTCTTCGCCAGTGTATTTCGTATCTTCTGATAAAGCGTTTTTGCCACTGGTAATTTTAAATATTAGCTCTGTACCCAGTTTTGTACACATAGGTGACTACAAAAGTATTTATATTTTCAAAAAATTGGAAATGACCTTAATTATATCCAGTAACAGGAATATGTCTTGTTTAGGTAGAGTGAGATATTGTGCAGTGAAAGAAATAATATTTTAGAAGACTATCATGATAATGAAGAAAACATTCTCTTCAAAGATCTCTCAACTTCTATTTGAAATTTTAAAAAGTAAAAAATAAAAAAGATAATGAAGAAAACATTCATGAGCTAATAAAAAAGGAAAGCATTTGCCACCAAATACATTATGAAACTATATTTGTGTGTGTATATGTGTTTACCTTGTGAGCCAGTTATTCAGTGTGATAAAAGGTTGACACATCCAGTTATTCATGATCCAGTTATTCAGTGTGATAAAAGGTTGGCCCAGAGTATATTGTTTTTTCTGAGTATGGATAATTTTAGTTTTCTCATTTACAAAAAAAAAAATTTTTTTGAGATGGAGTCTCGCTCTGTCACCCAGGCTGGAGTGCAGGGTGTGATCTTGGCACATTGCAACCTCCACTCCCAGGTTCAAGTGATTCTCTGTCCTTAGCCTCCTGAGTAGCTGGGATTACAGGTGGGCACCACCGTATTCAGCTAATTTTTGCATTTTTAGTAGAGACGGGTTTCACTATGTTGCCCAGGCTGGTCTACCCCAGACCTCAAGTGACCTACCCACCTCAGCCTCCCAAAGAGTTGGGATTACAAGTGTGAGCCACTGCACCTGGCATCATTTATAAAATTAAAATGTTTTCGAAGTATTCATACAGTTAGTATTATTTTCAAAAAAAATAAGTTCTATATCATACACATCTCTTCTGTTCTAGCACTCTTTCAGTGACATAGGTGTAATTATTCTCATTAAAAAGAAACAAAACATGCTGGGTGCAGTGGCTGTTGCCTGTAATCCCAGTACTTTAGGAGGCGGAAGTGGGTGGATTACTTGAGGTCAGGAGTTTGAGAGCAGCCTGGCCAACACGGTGAAACCCCACTGTCTCTACTAAAAATACAAAAATTAGCCAGATGTGGTGCTGAGCACCTATAATTCCAGGAGGCTGATACAGGAGAATTCCTTGAATCCGGGAGGTGGAGGTTGCAGTGAGCTGAGATTGCACCACTGCACTCCAGCCTGGGCCACAGAGCAAGACTCCATCTCAAAAAAAAAAATACAAAAAGAAAGAAAGAAACAGAAAACAAAAATGTTGAAGCCTAGAGAGTCTTAAGTAGCTGACATCCTTTAGCTCATGTGTGGCCGAGGAGATTGGATTTAATGTAGCGTTGTTGCCTAGTGTAGTATCCTGTCCAGACTGCTTGTTTTAGTATAATTGTTTTTCACACATCTTCCAAATTTTTAGGGACACCTCATTCAGAGCTCTTGGAAGAAGTTGAATGTACTCCGTCACCTCGATTAGCCCTCACTTTGAAAGTAACAGGTCTTGGAACGACTCGTGAAGTTGAATTACCACTCACCAATTTCAGATCAACCATCTTTTACTATGTACAAAAATTGCTTCAGTTGTCCTGTAATGGCAATGTGAAATCAGATAAACTTAGGCGTATTTGGGAGCCTACATACACGTAAGAAATTTTAACTTAATGTTTTGGTAGATAATGTCATAGTGTATGAGCCAAGAAATATGGTGTTTATTTTGGATTATCGGAACAGAAAAGATTTGATTTTTATTCTCTTGGCTTACAGGAACAGATAATAGTGTTTGGGACTCTTGGTGTAGAACAATTAAGTTTTAGAACTAGAAGGACATTTACAGTCTACACTAGCTTCTTATGTAATTGTCGAAAAGAGCGTTATTTGAATTCTTTGACTAAGATCACGTATGAGCACCAAGTATCTTTCTGTTCTTTATTTTGGTGCTGTGTAGGTTAATGCCTGCCTTTGTTCATTCAACAAATAATTATCAATTACTTAGGGTAAATTTATTTAACAGTTTTGTGCCTCACATTCCTAATTTATAAAATGAGAGGAATTAATGAATTAATATGTGTAAAGTGTTTTCTTTTTTTCTGAGACAAGGTCTCTCTCTGTTGCCCTAGCTGGAGTTCAGTGGTGTGATCATGGCTCACGGCAGCCTCAAACTCCACAGACTTAGGTGATTTTCCCATCTCAGTCCCTTGAGTACCTGGGACTACACATGTGTGCCACCAGGCCCAGCTAATTTTTGTATTTTTTGTAGAGATGGAATTTTTACCACGTTGCCTATGCTGGTGTTGAACTTCTGAGTTCAAGTGATCTGCCCACCTCAGCCTCCCAAATGCTTATATTATAGGCGTTGAGCCTCTGCTTGGCCTGCAAAGTGTTTTCAGTACTCCCTAGGATGTATTAAGTGTTCAATAAATGTTATCTATAAAGTAACTATTATTTAACAATATAATTATAATCATGATGTTCTCTTAACATTACTGATAATCTTATATAATGGCCAATAAAAGTAATGTAGGTCCTTTTGAGATAGAACAGAAAATCATAATGTTATTTTCCTTCCCTTCAATTTTTTTCCCCCCAACTTCCCAAGAGCTAGGAAAACCTCCCTTTAATTTTTACTGCAGTTTAAACATTGACCTCAACTGCCTCATTTGAACATAAGCACTCCTGATCATTGTTATTTCTATCCTTCTTTCCATCTAGACATAGAGAACCTATTTCTTATTCCATTGTATTTTTACAACAGTTAAAGCCATGTGCTGCATAACAACCTTTCAGTGACTGATGGACCATGTATGACAGGGGTCCCATAAGATTAAAAAACTATATTTTTACTGTACCTTGTCTATGTTTAGAAACACAAATACCATTGTGTTACAGTTGCCTATAGTATTCAGTACAGTGATGCACCATTAAGGTTCGTGGCCTAGGAGCAATAGGCTATAACACATAGCCTAGGTAGATAGTAGGCTATACCATTTTGTTTTGTGTAAGTGCACTCTGTGATGTTCCACAACAACCAAATCACCTTATGCTGCATAACAGTTGATACAGTCATATCTTTGAAGCTTCTAGATTTGATACATGCTTTTTTGGTAATAATACTAAATTTATAAACCATAACTCAAGAATATGGTTTCATTTAACAAATACTTTCTCTTAAAAATCTTCCTTGAGGCTAGGTATCATGACTCATACCTGTAATCCCAGCATTTTGGGAAGCCAAGGCAGTAGCATTGATTGGAACCAGGAGTTTGAAACCAGCCTGGACAAAATAGCAAAACCTTGTCTTTACAACAAATATAGTCAAAAAGAATTCTCTTTAAGTTCGATGTTCAATGTAGGCATATGTCTAGTGAATGACTTTTTTTTTTGAGATGGAGTCTCGCTTTGTCGCCCAGGCTGGAGTGCAGTGGTGCTGCAACCTCTGCCTCCTGGGTTCAAGCAGTTCTTTTGCCTCAGCCTCCCGAGTAGCTGGGACTACAGGCACGTACCACCACACCCTGCTAACTGTTTTGTATTTTTAGCAGAGATGGGGTTTCACCATCATAGCCAGGATGGACATTTATTTTTATTTTTTTAAAGAATTGAAGTCTTATTGGAAATAATCACAAATCATTTATGAATTAACTTGAATAATATCTTCATGTTTAGAATCATGTACAGAGAAATGAAGGATTCTGATAAAGAAAAGGAAAATGGAAAAATGGTAAGTTATTTTTAGAAAATTGGTCTTACTCTCGGCTATTTAGTAAAAAGAAGAAAAATAGTAAAACTAGCACAGTATTGCAATTGAACATTGAAGGGAATAATGACTAACATGGAATTCTTTAGATTAGAGTAAGTGCATGATCTTAAAGCTACCTCATGTAATGCATGTGAAATACCATAGACTTTATAATTGGGAAAGGCCAACATTTGGTTTTTCCTGTTGTAGGGTTGCTGGTCTATAGAGCATGTGGAGCAGTACCTTGGCACTGATGAATTACCAAAGAATGACTTGATAACCTACCTGCAGAAGAATGCAGATGCTGCTTTCCTGCGCCACTGGAAATTAACTGGCACTAATAAAAGTATTAGGAAAAACAGAAATTGTTCTCAGCTCATAGCTGCATATAAGGTATATATTGGCATCAAAACACTATTTTGATTGCAAATGGCTTTGTGCTTTGTTTTGCAGCTTTGGAAGCTTCTTAAATAAAGAACAGCAGTTCATTGAGACGTAATTTTTAAAATGAGGTTGAAATAACACTGTTAATGCACAAATTCCAAAATTTCAAATATGGCTTGTAGCATTGGACCTGAATACAGATTTTGACCATAGCTTAGAGTGGTTATATTTGGGAATTTTAATGGTTTAGAATGCGTTGATTTATGTCTTGTGTCATGTTTTTATTTAAAAAGAAGGCACTTTGAAAAATTCAAACCTTTTCATGGTAATACTGATAGAATGATACACTGCTTTTCTTGAAAATGTAATTAATGGCTAGTTTTTCTGATTGTTTTTATAGGATTTTTGTGAGCATGGAACAAAGTCTGGGTTAAACCAGGGGGCCATTTCTACTCTTCAAAGTAGTGATATTCTTAATTTAACAAAAGAACAACCTCAAGCCAAAGCAGGCAATGGACAGAACTCTTGTGGAGTAGAAGATGTCCTTCAGCTTCTGCGTATTCTGTATATAGTTGCAAGTGACCCTTATTCAAGAATATCCCAGGAAGGTCTGTAAGAAGCCTTGTTTCATTTCTATAGCAGTTTTAAAGCAAGTGAGTTTATATGTTTATTAATTTTATTAATTAATTTTATAGATGGTGATGAACAGCCTCAGTTTACTTTTCCACCAGATGAATTCACTAGCAAAAAAATTACAACAAAAATATTACAGCAGATTGAGGTAATAAAATCAGATAGCTGAACTCTTCATTCTGTTACTGTTGGACTTTTCCAAATATTCCCTTTACTTTCTTTTCTACCTCTCATCATCTTTCCCTTCCTTTTGATTGGTAATTTGAGCTATATGGTCCTTTGCATGTATTTCCTAATTACAGGTTTAGAATTGACTGTTTTTTTTTTGTTTTGTTTTGTTTTGTTTTTTTTTGGTCATTTTAAATAATTGCTTATAGGGCTAGGTGCAGTGGCTCACACCTGTAATTCCAACACTTTGGGGGCCAAGACGGGTGGATCACTAGAGGTTAGGAGTGGGAGACCAGCCTGGCCAATATGGCGAAACCCTGTCTCTACTAAAAATACAAAAATTAGCTGTTATATGGTGGTACATGCCTGTAATCCCAGCTGCTTGAGTGGCTAGGGCCAGAGAATTGCTTGAACCCTGGAGGTGGAGGCTGAGATTGCACCACTGTACACCAGCCTGGGCAACAGAGTAAGACTCTGTCTCAAAGTTAATTAATTAATTAATTGCCTTATAGCACTAAGACATTCTTATTTGTTAATTCACAGGAACCATTGGCATTGGCAAGTGGGGCTCTACCAGACTGGTGTGAACAATTAACCAGTAAATGTCCTTTTCTAATACCATTTGAAACTAGACAGCTTTATTTCACATGTACAGCATTTGGTGCCTCAAGGTGAGAAGGCTATCTTATGTTATTAGAATAAGTATATTTTTATGTTATGTAAATTCAAAATGTACAAATATACTGTCAGAACTGATAGAGGGAATATGCTATCTTGTATTCGTATAAAGAATAGTCAGAATTCCCTTTGGCCTGAACCATCCATCTTCTAGTAATTCACCAAAATGACGAACCCAAAGGGAAAGAGGAGGGGCACCAGACAGATGTTCTCTAGGCCTTTTAGAAAACACGGAGTTGTTCCTTTGGCCACTTATATGCGAATCTAAAAGAAAGGTGATACTGGAGACAATGAGGTAATGGATACTGTTTAAAAAGGAGTGCCCCACAAGTGTTAACCATGGCAAAACTGGAAGAGTCTACAGCGTCACCCAGCATGCTGTATTGTTGTAAACAAGCAAGTTAAGGGCAAGATTCATACCAAGAGAATTAATGTGCATATTGAGCACATTAAGCATTCTAGGAGCCGAAATAGTTTCCTGAAACGCATGAAGGAAAATGATCGGAAAAAGAATGACGCCAAAGAGAAAGGTACCTGTATTTAACTGAAGCGCCAGCCTGCTTCACCCAGAGACGCGCACTGTGTGAAAACCAAGGGAAAGGAATCTGAGCTGATGGAACCTCTTCTTTGTGAATTCATGCATAATAGGTGTTTTTTAAAAAATAAAAGGCCTCTGGACTGTAAAAATGTTTTTCTTGGGTGGGCGCGGTGGCTCAAGCCTGTAATCCCAGCACTTTGGGAGGCCGAGGTGGGTGGATCACGAGGTCAAGAGATCGAGACCATCCTGGTCAACATGGTAAAACCCCGTCTCTACTTAAAAAAATACAAAAAATTAGCTGGGCATGGTGGCACGTGCCTGTAATCCCAGCTACTCAGGAGGCTGAGGCAGAAGAATTGCCTGAACCCAGGAGGCGGAGGTTGCGGTGAGCCGAGATTGCGCCATTGCACTCCAGCCTGGGTAACATGAGTGAAACTCCGTCTCAAAAAAAAAAAAAAAAAAAAAAAATGTTCTTTATTGAGTAGAAGTGTAGTATCCTCTCCCCAAAGAAATATTTAAGGCAAATTTTAATTGTGTTCCTAATCATAATTCATTCTTTACTATTCAAATTTAATGTATTTCTTGCTGAAAGATGTGAGGTGGCTTATTGTGCAACAGATTACTCAGTTGGTTAGAAAATGGCCAGGTATTATTTATGAAAAACTTGTACTGGTTTGAAGATAGTCCCCCTAAATCATTATGGGAAAACAAGCATTTAAACAGTTTCTGTTTCCAGGCTGGGCATGGTGGCTCACAGCTATAATCCCAGCACTTTGGGAGGCCAAGGCAGCCAAATCACTTTGAGGTCAGGAGTTGAAGACCAACCTGGCCAATGTGGTGAAACAAAAAATACAAAAATTAGCTGGGTGTGGTGGTGCATTCTTATTATTCCAGCTTCCTAGGAGGCTGAAGCGTAAAAATTGCTTGAACCCGGGAGGTGGAGGTTGCAGTGAGCTGAGATTGCACCACTGCATTCCAGCCTGGGCAACAGAGCAAGACTCATTGTAGGTGCTCAATAAATATTTTGTTGAATGATTGTTTACCTTAAGAACTCTTCCAAAATAGTTGTAAAAAAAAAAAAAAAAGTTAGAATTTAAATGATGTGTTTTCTTCCTTGATAGTTACATTTTTGTACTACTTAATGCCATTTACAAAGTATTTATAAACTATAGGCCTGTTGTGATAAGTGGCATTGATTATAATTTCCGTTTTATAAATGAGGAAATTGATTCTGCATGTACTTAGCTGATTTGCCTAAGTTTATGAAAAAAATAGTAGCACACATGAGAGTAGAACTTTCAGCTTCTCATTCCTAGTTACAGTAACCTTTCTCCCACCCTAAATGGATTGTCATTAAAAAAAGACAATGTGGCTGGGTATAGTGGCTCATTCCTGTAATCCTAGTTTTGGATTAATCCTACAGGCCTCCTTTGGGAGGCCAAGGCGAGTGGATCTCTTGAGGCCAGGAGTTCAAGACCAGCTTAGGCAATATGGCAGAACCCCAGCTTTACTAAAAATAGAAAAATCAGGCAGGTGTGGTAGCACATGCCTGTAATCCCAGCTACTGGGGAGGCTGAGGCAGGAGAATCCCAGGATTGGGGAGCTTGCAGTGAGCCGAGATTCTGCCACTGTACTCCAGCCTGGGTGACAGAGCAAAACTCCATTAAAAAAAAAAAAGAAAATAAATGTTTTAAAATTATAATTATTGTTTTGATGGTGCTTCCAGCTTGAAAGATAACTTAATCATTTAAAAATTTCTCTGATAGGAAACATTTGTCCTTTTTTGAATGATGTTGGGGTTTGGACAACAGATTTTTGTTTTTATTGAACTGCTAAAGAGGGGAAAATACAGACCCAGTACTTTATCAGTACTTTATCTGCTTAAGGCAGATTATAATAAAAGGAGTTTCATATATTTTTATTTGTGAAAGGAAGCAATTTATGTAATAAAGAAAGATCACTGTTTTAAAAATCACCTGATAAAATACTATTTTTTAATTTCTTAAATCTTTGAATTCTGTTGCTGGTTTAGTAGTACATTCAGCTGTTAATATATACTACAGTTACATAGATATTTTTCTATTTCAGAGCAATAGTGTGGTTACAAAACCGGCGTGAAGCCACTGTGGAACGAACGAGAACCACAAGCAGTGCAAGGCGAGATGATCCTGGAGAGTTTCGAGTTGGTCGTCTCAAGCACGAAAGAGTAAAAGTTCCACGTGGTGAATCGCTGATGGAATGGGCTGAGAATGTCATGCAAATACATGCAGATCGGAAATCAGTTCTTGAGGTAATCTCATAAAATTAGATTTAGGAAATAGGAATGACACTTAGGGAACCAGCCAGTATGTATCTTCACTGAATAAAAACTGGTAGGTAAACATGAAGAGGGGTTTTCCTGTTCTCTAGGCAGAAGCCTTCTCCTCTGGCAGAGCATCTTTTTCATAAGAGGATGTCAGTCCACCTCTTCATGGGTTAGGTCTTGCACCATTAATGAGCAACAAAGATGATCTCCATTCTTGAGGTGGCAAAGTGCTTGTTCTGCTTGAGGGCCTCCACCCATTTCATAACAAAGTTGGACTAAAATAATAGTACTCACAAGGAACTCTTTTTGATACCCTGTTTTACCCTTATATTAAACTGTGCTATTCAATATTTTGGGAGTACCTGGTTTTGTAATATTGTTTCACTTAAATTGTGCTCGGTATTATATCACTGGTCTGTGTTCAGAGATGTTACAGCAAATGGCAGTATGAAATTTAATATATTTACTTTGGAAATGTTATTGTGTACATTGTTGATTATATTCCATATACATGATATTCCTCATAGGAGGAAGAGTGGAAATATCTCTCCTGTCACAGGTGTGAAACCAGTTGGTTTAACTTTTGGATCATAAACTGACGATAAGAAATATGATACATCTCTAGAAGATGTCCAAGGCTTTACAGCTTTCACTTTATATGCAGACTTTCATTGTATTCCTCCTACCCTTATGTTCTTTTTTTTTTTTTTTAAATAGAGACAAAGTCTCACTATGTTGCCCTGGCTGGTCTCAAACTCCTGGGCTCAAGTGATCCACCCGCTTCTGCCTCCCAAAGTGCTGGGAATACAGATGTGAGCCTCCCTACCCAGCTGCTTACATTCTTCTAATTTAGTGTTGTTTTTTTTTTTTAACCATACACTGTATGGTTTTGATGATACTTTAAGCAATCACTTTAAAGGTTTTTGTCCTACTCTTCCCATTCCAACAATGATTTAAAGTATCTTTAACTCATAATAAGTAGAAGAGGCTGGGCGCAGTGGCTCATGCCTGTAATCCCAGCACTTTGGGAGGCCGAGGTAGATGGATCACCTGAGGTCGGGAATTTGAGACCAGCCTGACCAACATAGTAAAACCCTGTGGCGCATACCTGTAATGCCAGCTACTTGGGAGGCTGAGGCAGGAGAATCGCTTGAACCCGGGAGGCAAAGACTGCAGTGAGCCAAGATCATGCCACTGCACTCCATCCTGGGCAGCATGAGTGAAACTGTCTCAAAAAAAGAGGGAGAAGAGTTTAGCCTTTGCTGTCACACAGAGACACTCAAAAATCTGTATACCATCATTTCTTCAAGCAAATTATTTAATCTCCTTATCTGAGATTTGGTTTCCTTTGGTGTAAAAAGGAGATAATTATTTTGCAGGGTTGTTGTGAGAAATAAATGTATGAAAGACGCCCAGCACAGTGCTTAAGCATGTAATAGTGTACAAGTGGTCTGTTGTCTTTAGAAAAATTAAAATAACATTCCTGTGCTGTTTATAATATACTACACTGCTATTTTGAAAAAAGGTATATTACTGGATCATATATGATAAATTTTGGCAAGAATTAGATTATTTTAAAAACACCCCAAACTTTTGTTTGTTAACCCACAATTTATTTGTTCATATTTTAGGTTGAGTTTTTAGGAGAAGAAGGAACTGGCTTGGGACCCACATTAGAGTTTTATGCTTTGGTGGCAGCAGAATTCCAGAGGACTGACTTGGGAGCTTGGCTTTGTGATGATAATTTTCCAGATGATGAATCTCGTCATGTAAGAATATTTATCATTTTGTGATTTGTGACTCTTGCTTTTTGAAGTGTCAGAAATAGATTTTGTGTTCAGAACAAAAGCCAAGTTTCTGACTTGACTTTTATTATTGAATAAACTTGATACAATTAAAGTATTTCTAAAGGGATAAACTTTAATCATCAAAAACTAATAAAATTATATACTTTTAGATAGCCAAATTTATGAAGATGTTTAATGTTTATGGATTTTTTTCTTAGATAAATGATAGGCTTAATTTCTATTACCTTTTGTTTAATTTTATTTGCATTTCCCCCTCTAAAAAAATTAGGTTGATCTTGGAGGTGGATTGAAACCTCCTGGATACTATGTGCAGAGGTCTTGTGGATTGTTTACGGCACCATTTCCACAGGATAGTGATGAACTTGAAAGGATCACGAAACTTTTTCATTTCCTTGGAATTTTCTTGGCCAAGTGCATTCAAGACAATAGACTTGTGGACTTACCTATTTCTAAACCTTTTTTTAAACTAATGTGTATGGGTGACATTAAAAGCAATATGAGTAAACTGATTTATGAATCACGAGGTGATAGAGACTTACACTGTACTGAAAGTCAGTCTGAAGCTTCTACAGAAGAAGGTCATGATTCACTCTCAGTAGGAAGCTTTGAAGAGGATTCAAAATCAGAATTTATTCTTGATCCCCCTAAACCAAAACCCCCAGCTTGGTTTAATGGAATTTTGACTTGGGAAGACTTTGAACTAGTAAACCCACACAGAGCCAGATTTTTAAAAGAAATTAAAGACCTTGCTATCAAGAGGCGCCAAATTTTAAGCAACAAAGGCCTTTCTGAAGATGAGAAGAACACAAAATTACAGGAACTAGTGCTGAAGAATCCGTCAGGTTCTGGGCCTCCACTTAGCATAGAGGATTTAGGGTAAGCACTATATGTACGTACTTCAGTCCAATGGATAAATAAGTTCTAAAGCTTTTGTTTCTTTGTCCTCACTGATTTGCAATATATGAGTAAAGAGTCTGTCAGAAACAGTAATATGCTGTAGGAGATATTGATGAAAAGCTTGAAGCTTTGATTTAATATTATAAAGATAATACTCAGGATACTAGAATATTAGTTTACTAATCATGAAACCTTTAGATGATGACTTGACTTAGCCAATGTGATGAATTTATATGCCTGTGTAAAATGTCCAGAGCCAACAATATTTTGACAAATTCATCTGCTGATATATAGCCCACTTCGCAAAGCTCAAAAATTGGTTGCTATGTCAGCCTTATCACCAATGGCTGTACCAGCTGAGATACTGCAGATCTTTTGATAAAATTCTCTTTATGTACATGTAATTATCTTCAGTTTTCATTTTAGGTTAGCTGCAAGGCTTTTTTTTTTTAACGTTTGCTGATAATGTTGGTAAGCTGTGTTTAATAAATGGTTATATATTCAAGGCTTGATTTTAAAAAACTACATATTTTTGTACACAGCATGATTGACTTTAGTGAAGCAATAGTTTCTTCCTAAAGTCTTATAAATATGTTGCTGTCATAATTCAGTGCAAAAATTTTAGTTCATTAATTTTGTGCCATAAGCTAGAAGTAATATAGAAAGGTGGTGTTTTCTTACAATCTTTGCAAAGCCAGACAGATTTGGTAACAGTTGGCCTAGTAGATTTTGTCCATAGAATATTGCATTTTAAAAGACCTGAGCTTACTTGTAAGCTGGTGTACTGATTTTGTTGTAGGAAGAGAGGGGTGGGATTTATGGTTTTGATAGCCATGTTATTTAATTTTTTTTCTCTTGTACCCACTGATGGCAGATGATAGTGTTATAAAAATTAAACGTGATTAGTAGTAGCTGCGTGTCAGTTAATTTAATCTTTTTTGTCCTCCCAGTTTAAATTTCCAGTTTTGCCCTTCCTCAAGAATATATGGTTTTACAGCTGTGGATCTCAAGCCAAGTGGTGAAGATGAGGTAAAAAGTTTGGTTTTTTTCTTTCTTTTTTTTCTTTTTTTTCTTTTTTTTTGGAGATGGAGACTTCCTCTGTTGTCCAGGCTAGAGTGCAGTGGTGCAGTCTTGGCTCACTGCAACCTCCAGCTCCGGAGTTTAAGCAGTTCCCTGCCTCAGTCTTCCAAGTAGCTAGAATTACAGGCACCTGCCACCATGCCTGGCTAATTTTTGTATTTTTAGTAGAGACAAGGTTTCACCATCTTGGCCAGGCTGGTCTTGAACTCCTGACCTCATGATCCACCTGCCTCAGCTTCCCAAAGTGTTGGGATTACAGGCATGAGCCACTGTGCCCTGCCAAAAGTTTGCTTTTAATATAGCCATAAATTCTGAAACATCCTCTTAACAAGGCCAGTTGTACTAGGCACTCCTGAAATATTCCTAGATATTAACAATAATACTGACAAATTTTCTTTTGCAGATGATAACAATGGATAATGCAGAAGAATATGTGGATTTGATGTTTGACTTTTGTATGCATACGGGTATTCAGAAACAAATGGAAGCCTTTAGAGGTAATTTTAAAGGATTTTTAGCATAATTGTTCTCCTTTTACAGTTGAAATTAAGGTCAAGAATTGCTGGTGGTCAGGTGTGGTGGCTCACACCTGTAATCTCAGCACTTTGGGAGGCTGAGGCAGGAGGATTGCTTGAGCTCAGGAGTTCAAGACCAGCCTGGACAACATGGCAAGACCCCATCTCTACAAAACATTTTTTAAAAAATTAACCAGATGTGGTGGCATGTGCCTGTGGTCCCAGCTACCCGGGAGGCTGACTTGGGAGAATAGTCTGAACCCAGGAGGCTGAGGCTACAGTGAACCATGTTTGGGGCACTGCACTCCAGCCTGCACAACAGAGGAAGACCTTTCAGAAAGAAAGAAAGAGAGAGACAGAGAGAGAGAGAGAGAAAAGAGGGAGGGATGGAGGGAAAGAAAGAAAGAAGAGTGGACATAAGGTTGCATATATTCTAGATTCATCTCATGAATTAAACTATGAAAGAATCATGATGGGAACAAAGTATATTACACTGTAAATTACTTTTGAAAATGAGAACACAGTTTTTTGCCTGACTTGTATGACAGAAAGAGCTGGCAAACTCCAGACTGAGTAGTAATAAGAATTTGCCTATTAACCATTACAACTGAATGTTACCCCTCTGTTCACATTTGTGCTGTTAAGCAGGGATTTCTGATTTAAAACAGTTTTAATTTCAAGCTATCTTAATTTATGCTTGTTTGTTCAAACATTTATGAATGTTTTCTTCATCTTCTGTCCATTTCATTGGTAATGGGTATTTTTTCATTGTTGCATAATATATGTACATGTTTATGGGGCACACATATTTTGATACACAGAATGTGTAACGATAAAATCTGTATATAGGATATTCATCATCTTGGACATTTATCATTTCTATGTGTTGGGAACATTCGAATTATTCTCTTCTAGCTTCTTCAGAATATACAATATATTATTGTTAACTATAGTCACCCTACTATGCTAGAAAACATTAGAACTTACTCCTTTTATTTAATTGTAAGTTTATATCCATTAACCTACCTCTCTGCATCCACCTCCACATGCGTGTTCCCAGCCTCTGGTGTCAATCATTCTTTACCTTTATGAGATCAACTTTTTAAGCTCCCACATATGAGTGAGAACATGTGATATTTATCTTTCTGTGCTTGGCTTATTTCACTTAATAGATTTCATTCCTTTTTATGGTTGCATAGTATTCTATTGTGTATATATACCACATTTTCTTTAGACATTCATCACTTGATAGACACTTAGATTGGTTCTGATAATGGGTATTTTGGTTTGAAATTTGGTATTTTGGAACCATAACTTGGAAATTGAGTTGTGTTTTTTTTGTGTGTTTCTGTTGTGTGTACGATGTAGATGGGTTTAATAAAGTTTTTCCAATGGAGAAATTAAGTTCCTTCAGCCATGAAGAAGTTCAAATGATTCTTTGTGGAAACCAGTCACCGTCCTGGGCAGCAGAGGATATTATCAATTACACTGAACCTAAGCTGGGTTATACGCGTGATAGGTATGTGTTACTATTTTCTAAGATCAACAAAATTGTTTATATTCCCCAAATCAAATGACAGATTCTCTAAAGAACTGTAACTCAGTGAATTACATTCATAAAGTAAGTGAGAAAGCAATGGTGTCTCACAATTACCAGAATACATATCCATTGATAAGGCTGGGAAGATACAAAAAGACAACTGATATCAGGCCAGGTGCAGTGGTTCACACCTGTAATCCCAGCACTTTGGGAGGCCAAGGCGGGCAGATCACTTGAGGTCAGGAGTTTGAGATCAGCCTGGCCATCATGGTAAAACCCAGCTCTACTAAAAATACCAAAAATTAGCTGGGCATGGTGGCACACGCCTGTAATCCCAGCTACTCAGGAGGCTGAGGCAGAAGAATTGCTTGAACCCAGGAGGTGGAGGTTGCAGTGGGTCATCGTGCCATTGCACTCCAGCCTGAGCAACAAGAATGAAACTCGAGAGAAAACAAAACAAAAAAAGACAATTGACATCATGGCTGATGTTGATTCCTTTTCTTATTGTGTTTTAATTATTCATTATTTAAAAAAATTTCTTAATTGTAACCTGTTAGGCTATACTACATTTGTATTAATTTTTTTTTTTGACATAGAGTTTTGCTCTTGTTGCCTAGGCTGGAGTGCAATGGCATGATCTTGGCTCACCGCAACCTCTGCTTCCTGGGTTCAAGCAGTTTTCCTGCCTCAGCCTTTGAGTAGCCGGGATTACGGGCATGCGCCACCATGCCCAGCTAATTTTGTATTTTTAGTAGAGATTGGTTTTCACCATGTTTGTCAGGCTGGTCTCGAACTCTTGACCTCAGGTGATCCATCTGCCTCGGCCTCCCAAGGTGCTGGGATTATAGGCATGAGCCGCCATGCATGGCCAGGGTTATTTTTAAAGTAGCTTGTATTAGCCCATTTCATACTTACCCAAGAGTCTTTAGATGTGCTCTTCTTCTGATGTGAGGATATTGTTTTTTTTTAGGCGGCTTGTTGCTGGCTTACAAAGTAGTGGTAGTGATTTTCATTTAAATCTGCTGTCAACTCAGTGTAACTATATTTTTGTTCTTTTAGCCCTGGTTTCCTGAGGTTTGTGAGGGTTTTATGTGGCATGTCTTCTGATGAAAGGAAAGCATTCTTGCAGTTTACCACTGGTTGTTCAACTCTGCCCCCAGGTGGACTGGCTAACCTGCATCCCAGGCTCACAGTTGTACGCAAGGTACAAGCTCTCTGGCTAATGGGGAATCCAAATGAAATTTAGTTACTTTAGTTTTGAAAGAAAGAAGTATTTAAACTCATGGTCTTCTGTTGTATTTGCTTTCTTTCTGTAGGTTGACGCTACTGATGCAAGCTATCCATCAGTCAATACATGTGTGCATTACCTTAAGTTGCCTGAATATTCTTCCGAGGAGATCATGAGAGAGCGCCTGCTAGCTGCTACAATGGAGAAAGGCTTTCATCTCAATTGAGCTTTGAAGTGCAATGGGAGACATCAGAGACTTTAAAAATACTAGTGAAGCCTCTTGTGTTTGTGTGCAGAGAAGTATACGATCCTCCACACTAATGACATTTGCCTTTTTTTCCACCATTAAGGCTTTAAGAACATGTGGAATAAGTTTGTTAGCTGCTAATGACAAAACAAATCCTTTACCCAGCCAGCAAGTATATAGCACAGAACACTGTGTTACTTTACAAGGGCTTATGTGACTGGAATAAGGTGGTCTTACTTGACTGTTCCAAAGAGCAGCTTCTCAGATCTTCAGTGTTCACTGGTAAATTTCTAACAGTGTATTTGTGTAAAGTTTGTCATTTCATACTCCATACACTACAGTTGCCGTCACTGATCCCTGTTTTGCTGGCTTTTAAGCTACATGGTCAAAAATCCTGCTTCCTTAAAACTTAAGAGAATTAATGAGCATCTCAAGCTTTTTCTTTTCCTTTTTAATGATGCCTGCACTATCAGAGTATTCTAGTGTTCTCTCTTTTGTTTGGCATATAATCATGCACAACCTTTTTATTTCTTTAAGGTGGGAGTATATTTTTATTTCCTAAATGCCGTACTATGAAGATCAAAGTCTTAAGTGTGTTTGTGCAGCTCAAAAATAAAGCTATATTAAGGGGGGGAAAACACTGGTCTAAGTGCAAGGCACACTTAAAGCAAGTTTTACTTTTGGTTGTTTTTTCTTTGTATATTATAAACATTTATTTAACTTGTTGCTGTTTGAAGTAAAAAATTTCCAAAATGTATGCTCAACAATAATCATTAAAATGTTTGCAGCGTACAAAACTGTCATGTGACTATTTCAGTGCAATCATCAGAGTGTCAAAAGAAAACACCAGGATACTGCTGTTTTCTGGTTTTGAAGAAGGGGCTGTATTTCCAAATTCCAGTTATTACATCTATGGTTATAGGTGAAAGAAATGACACTAGGCCTGAGTTAACCAAACAGTTTTTTTTTTGTTGTTTTTTTTTTTTGTTTTTTTAAGACAGGGTCTTGCTGTGTTATCCAGGCTGGTCTCAAACCCTTAGGTTCAAGCAGGTCTCCCACTGAAGCTTCCTGAGTAGCTGGGATTACAGGTGTATACCACCACACCTGGCTCATGGTTTTTTGTTTTTGTTTTTAACATTGAATGACCTCTGAACTTTTTATTGGCCCCCTGCTCCCCAAAGGGTCCCATGTTTCTGCTGGCCCAATGTCTCAGAACTTTGGTGGTGTTGGTCTCAGACACCACTTTGCCATCCACTATCCAGCAGGTGGTGGTCTTTTGGATGGTTTGCATGGGGTTGCTGCTGTCCAGGGCATCACTAAGACTGAAGTCCTCGCCATCTTCCAGCAGGCAGCGGTAGGTGGTGATCTCAGCCTCCAGCTTGACCTTGATGCTCAGCAGAGCCTCGTACTCCTGGGCTTGGCGCTGTCCCTCTGCCCGGGTCTGTGCCCGCTCTGACTCCAGGTGCAGAAGGATCCCATTGAGCTGCTCCATCTGCAGGGCGTAGTGGGCCTCCATCTCCCTCAGGCTGTTCTCCAAGCTGATCTTCGTATTTCTCATGGAGTCCAGGTCGATCTCCAAGGACTGGACTGTACATCTCAGCTCTGTGAGCGTCATCTCAGCTCTGTGAGCGTCATCTCAGCAGCTTCAACCTCAGCGGACTGTGTGGTGACCACTATGGTTCTCTCCTCAATCAGCTGAGTCCAGTACTTGTCCAGCTCCTCTCAGTTCTTCCGAGCCAGCTCGTCATATTGAGCCCGGATTTCTGCCATGATCTTGGTGAAGTCCTGAGATTTGGGGGCATCTACCTCCACGGTCAACCCAGAGCTGGCAATCTGGGCTTGTAGGCTGTTTACTTCCTCTTCATGGTTCTTCATGAAGTCAGCAGCTCCTCCTTGAGAGCCTCGATCTCTGTCTCCAGCTGCAGCCGAGTGACACTGGTGTCATCGATGACCTTGTGGAGCCCATGGATGTCACTCTCCACAGACTGGTGCATGGCCAGCTCTGTCTCATACTTGACTCTAAAGTTATCAGCAGTAAGACGGGCATTGTCCACAGTATTTGCAAAGATCTGAGCCCTCAGGTCCTTGATGGTCTTGAAGTAATGGCCCCAGTCTCTGACCTGGGGTCCCTTCTTCTCCAGGTGTTCTCGGATTTTGCTCTCTAGCTTCCGGTTCTCGGTCTCCAGGCTCCTCACTCTGTCCAGGTAGGAGGCCAGGCGGTCATTCAGGCTTTGCATGGTCTCCTTCTCGTTCTGGATGCCTCCCATTCCTGCAAGTCTCTAAGATGTCTCTCAGTAGTCAGCTTTTATCAAGACTAGCCTGGCACCACGGTTAGCAAACTATGGCCTGCTACCTGTTTTTGAATGGCCCATGGGCTAAACATAGCTTTAAAATTTTTAAATTGTTGAGAAAAAAAATAATAATTTTATGTGAAAATTATGAAATTTAGGCTGGGCATAGTGGCTCACGCCTGTAATCCCAACACGTGGAGGCTGAGGTGAGTGGATCACCTGAGGTCAGAAGTTTGAGACCAGCCTGACCAACAGGGAGCAACCCCATCTCTAGTAAAAATACAAAGCTAGCTGGGTGTGGTGGCACATGCCTGAAATCCCAGCTACTTGGGAGGATGAGGCAGGAGAACCACTTGAAACCAGGAGGTGGAGGCTGCAGTGAGCCAAAATCGTGCCATGGCATTCCAGCGTGGGCAACAAGCAAAACTCCGTCTCAAGAAAAAAAGAAAATCATGAAATTTACATTTGTGTGCACAAATAAAGTTTTATTAGAACACAGCCATGCTCATTTATTTACATGGTTGCTTTTGCACTACAGTGGCAGAATTGAGTGACCATATGGCACACAAAGCCTAAAATATTTACTATTTGGCCCTTTACAGAAAAAGCTTGCTAAACCCTGGTCTAGCAAGTGGCTACAGCAGATAAATTGATAACTTTACATAAAATTGGGCTGAGCACCGTGGCTCACACCTGTAATCCCAGCACTTTGGGAGGCCAAGGCAGGTGGATCACCTGAGGTCAGGAGTTTGAGACCAACATGGTGAAATGCTGTCTCTACTAAAAATACAAAAATTAGCCAGACATGGTGGCACATTCCTGTAATCCCAGCTACTTGGGAGGCTGAGGCAGGAGAATCGCTTGAACCCAGGAGACGGATGTTGCAGTGAGCTGAGACTGCCATTGCACTCCAGCCTGGGCAATAAGAGCGAAATGTTGTCTCAAAATAAAAAAAAAGCTTACATAAATTCGGTAGCTGTTTTTGAAATATTAGGAGTTGGCTAGGCATGGTGGTTCACGCCTGTAATTCCAGCACTTTGGGAGGCTGAGATGGGCAGATCACAAGGTCAGGAGTTTGACACCAGCCTTACTAGCATGATGAAACCCGGTCTCTACTAAAAATACAAAAAAATTAGCCAGGTGTGGTGGTGCATGCCTGTAATCCCAGCTACTCAGGAGGCAGAGGCAGAAGAAACGCCTGAACCTGGGAAGCGGAGGCTGCAGTAAGCCGAGATCTCACCACTTGCACTCCAGCCTGGGCGACAGAGATTAGGAGTTTCCTCAGAAAAAAATCCCAAGAACAAGGTAAGGCTAAATATAAGTATGAAAAGTCACTTAAAGCATCTTAGTGAAGTTAGATGGTGACACAGCCTGTCAGTACAGATATACATGAGTCAAGTGTTCTGAGACATCTACTGGGGTCTCCACCTAAACTGTAAGTTCTTAAATATTGTGTCCTATGATACCTACCAACTATTTTTTTTTTAACTGTTACTCTCTCAAGGTTCTAAAATCTGTGCCAAGATGTAATTCAACTACTATTTTGGTGTGACCCAAAAATTAATTTTGTTCACTCCCTAGCTACTTCTGATGTACCAGTTTCTGCAGTTACGCGAATGTGCTACTGATTAAGTTGTCTACCAACTAGGACAGTGTTTCCCAACTATTGTGTCTCAGAAAGCCTTCCATAGCACCTTGGTCTAGACTCGGCTTTCCCCAGACCTTGGCTACCTGATACAAAGGTGAATCTGTACACACAACCCACTCCTTGTTCCCACAGGTCAGAAGCCTTCCCTCTGCCTTCCTGAATGAGTCCAAAAACAACTCAGGTTTGGAGTCCACTATTGACTGTTGGTCTGCGTTTTTATAGATATAAGTCTTGATATTGCAAGTAGATTTTTACAATAGGATAAAAAAGCAAAGCCTCCAATGCCTACCCCACACAATACACAGACAAACAGAACAGTGCTGAATGATGTCTCTGAAATGTGCATTTGGCCAGGTGTGGTGGCTCACACCTGTAATCCCAGCACTTTGGGAGGCCAAGGCAGGCAGATTACCTGAGGTCAGTGTTTTGAGACCAGCCTGGCCAACATGGTGAAACCCCGTCTCTACTAAAAATACAAAAATTTGTCTGGTGTGGTGGTGCATGCTTGCAATCCAGCGAGTTGGGGGACTGAGACAGTAGAATTGCTTGAACTCGGGAGATGGAGGTTGCAGTGAGCTGAGATCATGCCACTGTACTCCATCTCAGAAAATAAGTGCATTCATGCCCTCTTTTAGAAGCCGGAGTGTCAAAGAAGAATGAACTCTTGAATCATTCCATAGGCTGGCACAATATCTTAATACACCAAAAATAGATTTTGGCAAGGCAGGGTAGCTCATACCTATAATCCTTGCACTTTGGGAGGCTGAGGTGAGATGATTGCTTGAGCCCAGGAGTTTGAGACCAGCCTGGGCAACATAGTGAGACCCTGTCTCTATACTTAGAAAAAGATTTCTACTTTTTTCATTGCACCTGACCTACCACTCCTATATAGGGAGAGAGAAAGAATGTTTTTTCCTATTATACATACCTATGATAAGGTTTATAAGTTAGACACAGTAAGATTAATAACAGCAATAGAACAATTATCACAATATACTGTAAGAAGACTATGTGAAAGCTGGGCATGGTGGTGTGCACCTATAGCTCCAGCTACTTGGAAGGCTGAGACAGGAGGATGGCTTGAGCCCAGGAGTTCAAATCCAGCCTGGGTAACAGAGACCCCACCTCTTAAAAAACAAAAGATGGCCAGGTGTGGTAGCTCATGACTATAATCTCAGCACTTTCAAAGGCCAAGGTAAGGAGGATCACTTGAGCCCAGGAATTCAAGATCAGCCTGGGCAACATATGGAGATCTCGTCTCTACAAAAAATAAAAAAAACAGCTGAGTGGGGTGGCATATACCTGTGGTCCCAGCTACCTGGGAGGCTGAGGTGGGAGGATCGCTTGAGCCCACGCCGGAGGCTGAGGCTGCAGTGAGCCATAATCATGCCACTGCAATGGAGCCCGGGCAACATAGCAAGACCCCTGTGTTAAAAATACATATACAGGGCCGGGCGCGGTGGCTCACGCCTGTAATCCCAGCACTTTGGGAGGCCGAGGCGGGTGGATCACGAGGTCAACAGATCGAGACCATCCTCGTCAACATGGTGAAACCCTGTCTCTACTAAAACTACAAAAAATGAGCTGGGCATGGTGGCGCGTGCCTGTAATCCCAGCTACTCAGGAGGCTGAGGCAGGAGAATTGCCTGAACCCAGGAGGCGGAGGTTGCGGTGAGCCGAGATCATGCCATTGCACTCCAGCCTGGGTAACAAGAGCAAAACTCCGCCTCAAAAAAAAAAAAAAAAAAAAAAAAAAAAAAAAAAAATACATATACATGTGAATGTAGTCTCTTTCTCTCAAGAGCTTATTGTACTGTACTCACCCTTCTCATGATCTGTCCATCTGGTAACCAAGACAGTTACTAAATGACTGTCAAGTGAGTAGTGTATACACAGCATGCATATGCTAGACAAAGGGATGATTCACCTCCCAAGGCAAGACAGAGCAGGACAGCAGGACGAAGTGGGATGGTGCCAGATTTCGTCACACTACTCAGAATGGCATGCAGTTTAAAACTTAAACATTGTTTATTTCTGGAATTTTCCATTTAATATTTTGGGACCTCAGTTGACCATGGGTAACACCACAGAATGTGAAACTGGATAAGGGAGGGACTACTGTACATTCGCCTAAGACAGTTCTGTATATTCTTCTGTTACCTGGGTAGCAAAAGCATACAGAAAGGTTTTGGGGGGATGCAGTGCATTGCTCTTCTGTAATGACAGTAATTTACTTCAAGACATTGCAGGGGAAGGGGTTAAAGGAGCAAAAGGGAAGAAGGATTCATTTCATGCCTGCCTATACAGAGACGTTTTCTTGATTCTACTTCTATTTTTAAATTTTTTATTTTTTTGAGACAGAGTCTCGCTCTGTTGCCCAGGCTGGAGTACAGTGGCACTATCTCGATCTCAGCTCACTGCAACCTCTGCCTCCCAGGTTTAAGTGATTCTCCTACTGCAGCTTCCTGAGTAGCTGGGATTATAGGTGCGTGCCACCATGCCCAGCTAATTTTTTGTATTTTTAGTAGAGATAGGGTCTCACCATGCTGGCCAATCTGGTCTTGAACTCCTGACTTCAAATGATCTGCCTGCCTCACCTCCCAAAGTGCAGGGATTATAGGTGTAAGCCATCATGCCCGGCTGCATTCTACTTTTGAACTTGGCCAGGAATGGTGGCAGGCACCTGTAACCAACTACTCAGGAGTCTGAGGCAGGAGAATTGCTTGAACCCAGGAGACAGAGGTTGCAGAGGGCCGAAATTGCAGCATTGCACTCCCGCTTGGGAGACAAGAGCAAGACTTCGTCTCAAAAAACAAAACAAAACAAAAAAACTTTGAACTAAATTTCATTAACAGTAAGCATATTAATAAGCAAACCCTTTAAAATGTGGCATAAAAAGGCTGGGAGCAGTGTGGCTCAGGTCTGTAAATCCAACACTTTGGGAGGTGGAGGCCTATGGATCACGGGAGCGCAGGAGTTCGAAACCAGTCTGGACAACGTGGCAAAACCCTGTCTCTACAAAAAATTACAAAAATTAGCTGGGTGGAGGAGGTGCGTGCCTGTGCTCCCAGTTACTTGGGAGGCTGAGGTGGGAGGATCACCTGAGCCCAGGAGGTAGAGGCTGCAGTGAGGCATGTTCATACCACTGTACTCTGGCCTGAGGCAGAGGGAGATGCTGTCTCCAAAAAACAAAAAAGAATAGCTGTAGGGGCTCTCTGGGGCTCCTTAATGTCTGATCTTCCATTATTTGAAAGTAATGTTCTCTATAGAGTTAATTACATAATAGCATTGTAATTACTAAGTACCCTTAAAATGATTATCAAAGGCTTTTTAAAAAATGGCAAATAAAATTGAACTCTGCAATCTTTGTTAGGTACGTTATAAAAATCTTTTTGTTTTGTTTTGTTTTGAGGCAGGGCTTCACTCCGTTACCCAGGTTGGAGTGCAGTGTTGTGATCATTGTTCACTGCAGCCTCAAACCCCACGGCTCAATCAATCCTCCCTCCTCACCCTCTTGAGTAGTTGGGAGTACAGGTACTCACCACCACAGCTGACTAACTTTTTAATTAATTATTTCTAGAGACAGTGTCTTGCTCTGTCACCCAGGCTGGAGTGCAGTGACACCATCTCGGCTCACTGCAACCTCTGCCTCCCGAGTTCAAGGAATTCTCCTGCCTCAGCCTCCTGAGTAGCTGAGATTAGAGGCACCTGCCACCACTCTGATTTTTTTTTGTATTTTTAGTAGAGATGGGTTTCACCATGTTGGTCATGCTGAGTTCAAATTCCTGACCTCAGGTGATCCCCCTGCCTTGGCCTCCCAAAGGGCTAGAATTACAGGCATGAGCCACCGCACCTGGCTATTTATTTTTTGTAGAGATAATGTTCTTGCTGTGTTGCCCAGGCTGGTCTTGAACTAATGGGTTCAAGCAATCCTCCTGCCTTGGCCCCCCAGAATGTTGAGATTACAGGCCTGAGCCACTACACTCGGACTTTTCTGTTTTTGAGACAGGGTCTTGCTCTGTCACCCAGGCTGGAATGCAGTGACATAATCATAGCTCATCGCAGACTTGAACTCCTGGGTACAAGCAATCCTTCTGCCTCAGACTCCCAAGTAGTTGAGACTACAGATATGTGCCACCACACCCAGATAATTTTTGTATCTTTTGTAGAGATGAAGTCTATATTGCCCAGGTGGGTCCTGAATTTCTGGCCTCATGAGATCCTCCTTCCTCAGTCTCCGAAAATGAAGGGGTTACAGGTGTGAGCCACTGTACCAGGCCCACATTACAAAGCATTTAAAGCCAGGCCCAGGAGGTTCAAGGTTGTAGTGCAACGTGATCATGCTTGTGACTAGCCACTTACATAGGAAGACCCACTTCTCTCTTAAAAAAAAAAAAAACCACCTCACGCCTGTAATCCCAGCACTTTGGGAGGCCGAGGCAGGTCGATCACTTGAGGTCAAAAGTTCAAGAACAACCTGACCATCATGGTGCAACCGAGTCTCTACTAAAAATACAAAAATTAGCTGGGTATGGTGGCATGCAACTGTAGTCCCAGCTACTTGGGAGGCTGAGGCAGGAGAATAGCTTGAAGGTGGACGTTGCAGTGAGCTGAGACCATGCCATTGCACTCCAGCCTGGGCAACTCTGTAATCCCAGCACTTTGGGAGGCTGGAGGGGGCAGATCACAAGGTCAGGAGGTCAAGACCATCCTGGCCAACATGGGGAAACCCTGTCTCTACTAAAAACACAAAAATTAGCAGGGCATGGTGGCACACATTTATAATCCCAGCTACTTGGGAGGCTGAGGCAGGAGAACCACTTGAACCAGGGAGTTGGAGGTTGCAGAGAGCTAAGATCAGCCACTGCATTCCAGCCTGATGACAGAGCGAGACTGGGTCTCAAAAAAGTACATAAATGAATAAAAATAAAAAATAAAATAATAGTAATAATAAAACTTCTTAAAAACTAAATTTTACTAAGCCTTTTAAAGGAGTAAGGCCGGCCGGGCGCGGTGGCTCACGCCTGTAATCCCAGCACTTTGGGAGGCCGAGGCGGGTGGATCACGAGGTCAAGAGATCGAGACCATCCCGGTCAACATGGTGAAACCCCGTCTCTACTAAAAATACAAAAAATTAGCTGGGCATGGTGGCGCGTGCCTGTAATCCCAGCTACTCAGGAGGCTGAGGCAGAAGAATTGCCTGAACCCGGGAGCGGAGGTTGCGGTGAGCCGAGATCGCGCCATTGCACTCCAGCCTGGGTAGCATGAATGAAACTCCGTCTCAAAATAAATTAAATAAATAAATAAATAAATAAAGGAGTAAGACCTCAGAAGTCGGGTGCAGTGGCTGATGCCTGCAATCCTAGCATTTTGGGAGGCCAAGGAGGGTGGATCACTTGTGGTCAGTAGTTCTGAGAACAGCCTGGCCAACATGGAGAAACCCCATCTCTACTAAAAATACAAAAATTAGCTGGGTGTGGTGGCACATGCCTGTAATCCCAGCTACTCAGGAGGCTGAGGCAGGAGAACTGCTTGAACCCAGGAGACAGAGATTGCAGTAAGCTGAGAACGCACCAGGCGACAGAGCTAGACTCCGTCTCAAAAAAAAAAAAAAAAAAAAAACAAAAAAAAAACCAATAAAAGAAAAAACCTTTAGAAAAAACATTACTCAAAATGTCTGTGTTTAAATTTTAAAACTTCCTTGGCTGACAGAAAACTGCGTACTTTCTTCTCACTACCATCCTCCTATTCCTGAATTCAACTTGCAAAAAGAAGCATAGACCAAGAAGTGTTCCTTAGGTGCTCAACAGAATTTAAAGAAGTAGGAAAGTTATGTTTACAATTAGAAAATAAAACATCTCTCTCAGTTTAGAAAAAAAATTTTCTTTGTTCATATTTTAAAGTACAGTTCTGGTTTTAGAAACTGTGGAAAACACCTATTTATAATGTCTTTGGAAGGATATCCCATTTTATAATTGTGGTCTTCCAGATTCTTCTGGATTACAAATGTTGAGATGTATTCCATGGTACTCACATTTCTGATAAATCCATGTTGTCTGAAAGAGACTTCCTTTCAGCTTTCTGACATCTTATCAAGAATTAGTAGAGGGGCAAGAATTCTTGCCCTGTTAGTTTCCACAATGCAGCCATTTAACACCATCTCATCCAAAATGATATGTACTTTATCTAAATTAAACATTATCTAGGTTTATATTAAGGAAATTACAGTTATAAAAATGTTAACATTCAGTAAAAATTTATGGCTTAACCTAGACTTTTCCTAGTATAAATTAGCCTAAGCATGAAGGTTTTTTTTTGTAGAGAATTTCTGAAATTAAATTTAAAACTGGTGCCCATATTAGAAATTGTTACCTTCATATATACATACATACCTAGTTTTACCTTGGTTAACAGGATAAGTAGG
>NW_022436990.1:11861482-11879036 GCF_009761245.1 Sapajus apella
GAGTTTCGCTCTTGTTACCCAGGCTGGAGTGCAATGGCGCGATCTCGGCTCACCGCAACCTCCGCCTCCTGGGTTCAGGCAATTCTCCTGCCTCAGCCTCCTGAGCAGCTGGGACTACAGGCACGCACCACCATGCCCAGCTAATTTTTTGTATTTTTAGTAGAGACGGGGTTTCACCATGTTGACCAGGATGGTCTCGATCTCTTGACCTCGTGATCCACCCGCCTCGGCCTCCCAAAGTGCTGGGATTACAGGCTTGAGCCACCGCGCCTGGCCAACAGCTACATTTTTTAATCAAAGGGATAGGAAGTCTACTAAGAGCTAGAGAACAAAGCAAATGTCATGTGGCAAGAGAATGACCTGAAGTCAAGAATAATGTCGCTGGGCACGGTGGTTCACACCTGTAATCCCAGCACTTTGGGAGGCCAAGGTGGGTGGCATGAGGTCAGATCATCCTAGCCAAGTTATCATTCTGGCTAACACTGTGACACTTCATCTCTATTAAAAATACAAAAAGTTAGCTGGGCATAATGGCACTTGCCTGTAGTCCCAGCTACTTGGGAGGCTGAGGCAGGAGAATCACTTGAATATGGGAGGCGGAGGTTGCAGTGAGCCAACCAAGATCACACCACTGCACTCCAGCCTGGGCGACAGAGCAAGACTCCATCTCAAAACAACAACAACAACAACAAAAACAAACAATAATAATAATGTTGTTTTCCCAGACAATAATACTAACGGTAACAATGATTTGTTGAATACTCCTGTTCCAGACATTGTGTTGAGTTTCAGCCCTCTACACAAACATTGTGTTGAGTTTAAGCCCTCTACATATATCTGATATACATGTTGCATATTATCCTCAGTTTACCCAGGATCAAACAGGCTTAAAGCATGGTCCAAGGTCACATGGCTAGTAAATAGCAGGCTGAAATTTAAACCCAAAGCTTTGGCTTGACTTTACAGGCTTACAGGCTCCTCAGGAGGGGCTAGACACCCCCCTCCTCAGCTTCCAGCCTCCCCACCAAAATAAATGCCTTGCACCTTCAGTTATCTTCTGTCAGACAGACTAATGTAAAAATAACTATGAGGAGAAAATGAATGAAGAAGGCAGGGCATAATAAAATTTCTGAATTGCAGGACAGTATCTCTTACAAATGGGTAGTTCTAAGAAGTTATTTGAGAATTATGGAGCCACTTTAGCTTACAGGTGTTCTTATTGGAAAGTTAGTACAGGGCATGAGGAAAGAAGAAAATATTGTTAGACTATGATATCTGACAAACTAGAAAGAACTAAATGCTTCCCTCAAGAACCCCTTCAACTGAAAACCTAACTTTTCTTTTGTGAAAGAGGAATTGAAATGAGATGGCAATGAATGTTTCTGAATTCTGCATTTTAATATCTGAAGTTCCATATCTACTTAAAGAGCATGATCCTGGTCCCTTACAAAAACAAAACAGTTGACATATTGTTTCAAATAAACTCCATTCAACAAATAGGTAATTAAATGCACTAGGGGAGTTCAAAATTCTTGGTAAAGTGAATTACCACTTGATTTTTTTCAGCCAGTCCAGATGTTCAAAGTCTACATTGTATTTGCTAGTGAAGTGCATCTACACAGAATAGGACAAAGGGTGAATGACTTTAAAGATTTTATTAGGCTCTGTGTGACTATCTCATTAAGCTCTGTGCAAATAGTCCTCCAGCAGAATAAACTGTTTCCCAGGGACCCACGGGAACTGTCCTTAAGTGACCCAGAAAAAATAAAGCGTTACTCTGATACACCTATTAATAATGTCTTCTAATTATGCAGATGATTGCTTTGTCCCAAGGCCAAACTGGGACTGGAATGTTAGCCCCTTGATTCAAACAAGTTCACTAGACCCAGAGGCCAGAACTTGGGTGAGACAAAGTGAGAATGATAGCCAGGTACGTATAGAAAGACACAGCTGAGAAGCACAGGTGGCTACATGAAAAATGGCCTGCAGAACTCTCCTGTTGTACTCACTGAGGGCAATGAAAGCCTTAGTGCCTTTGAAAATGTCCCAAGATGACTTTCTTTGAGATAGAAGGAAATCTAATTTTAACCCATGAATTGGTTCGGGGATCAAGCTGCTCTGTGGACTGCCCCATCTGTAGCAAGTAGATGATCTGCAGTTCAGATGTCCCCTTGAGCAACTGCCCAATTGTTTTGAAATTCAGATCAGAATTTACTGCTAAATCATATAAACCACTGACATTCCCCACATTACAAGGACAAGGTCCTCCAGCAAGTCAATTTCCCAACGTCCTGGAAATGAGTTGCTCAATGAGGTCATTGTATACTGTGGGCATGTGACTGCCCTGCCTCTGTATCTGTGTATCTGACTCAAACCCTAATAATCATGCAGTTTTCTGGCACTATATGGGGGAACTACAGACCAAATCCAATGTGAGGCAAAGGACTGAAGGCTGATTTCCCCCTGGAATTATGTGACTTCTTTAAAATAAGAATCCAGCTGTTGTTTACATCTTGATTTAGTTTATGAGCAACTTGTACACCCTGGTCAGGCCAAGTGTAATGGCATTTAGGCCATATGCCAGGTAAGCAGGGACTAAAAAAATACCCAATATGCTAGGCCCATGGAATAAACATGGGCAAACACTCTGCAATGCTGACATTTGAAATGGGAGGAAGCAAGAAAGGCCCAGACTGTTGGTATATTAATGTAGTGAGCTGAGAATGACTACTGAAAGATGGTCTTACCTTCAGGCTGTAATGACTTGACTGACTCTAAAGATCCTAAAGCAACCTGTTGTCTTTCATGAGCCCCCTAAGGTTAAGATGACATGAACTAGAAACAATCTCCCAAAGAGCGGAGTTACTGAAGTCCACTTTCTCCCAACCTAGAAACCTAAGAGCCTTTCTGAATTTTCACATAATGTGGATTGCAAATGAAAACCACAAGGCTCCTGAAATATTAATGCCACTTGAAATCAACTTTTTAATTAAAGTAATTGAAATGGGGATGGGTGCAGTGGCTCACACCTGTAATCCTGGCACTTTGGGAGGCCAAAACAGGTGGATCACCCGAGGCCAGGAGTTTGAGACCAGCTTGACCAATATGGTGAAACCCCATCTCTACTAAAAATACAAAAATTAGCTAGGTGTGGTGGCACGTGCCTGTAATCCCAGCTACTCGGGAGACTGAGGCAAGAGAAGCACTTGAACACAGGAGGTGGAGGTTGCAGTGAGCCGAGACTGTGCCACTGCACTCCAGCCTGGGCGACAGAGTGAGACTCTGTCTCAAAAATAAATAAACATTAAATAAATTAAAAATAAATAAAATCAAAGTGATTGAAATGTTTATGGGTCCAACATTGGGATTTAATTTTTTTTAGATGGAGTCTCTCTCTGTTGGTCAGGCTGGAATGCAGTGGCGTGATCTTAGCTCACTGCAACCTCTGCCTCCTGGGTTCAAAGGATTCTTGTGCCTCAGCCTCCTGAGCTGCTGGGAGTATAGGCACATGCCACCATATCCAGCTAATTTTTTTTGTATTTTTAGTAGAGACAAGGTTTTGTCATCTTGGCCAGGCTGGTCTCAAACTCCTAACCTCAAGTGATCTGCCTGCCTCAGCCTCCCAAAGTGCTGGGATTATAGGTGTGAGCCACTGCGCCCAGCCCCAACATTGGAATTTTGAACTCTGGATCATAAAATACTTTCCCATATGAAGATTTTAACACCACAGTGGCAGTCAAATAATCCTTTAATAAGTGAGAAGCTGAGGAGCATAGAGTCAAATGGAATCTCAAAAGGAATTCCAGGGCAGAGAGGCTAGCCTAGAAACTACAATTTGTAACTGCAGACTTGGGTCTCAGATCCCTTCGTTTCTCATTTTATGTCTCTTTTTAAAAAAGATTCTAGCTAAGTAAAGTGTTAATAAAATACATAGAGTGGGAAAACTTGTTCTCTCATTATTCATAAGTTAATTTCCCACCAAATTAGATAAGCTGCCAAGGGCCACTGTGTTCACATTTCCCCCAGAAAACAGTACTATATAGAAGGCTATCATCATGAAGATTCAGCATAGTCCTGGAGACATTCTTCTTGTAGTACAGTCTGTTCATTTTTTTTTTTTTTTTTTTTTTTTTGAGACAAGGTTTTACTCTGTTGCCCAGGCTGGAGTACAGAGGCACAATCTGGGCTCACTGTAGCCTTGACCTCCTGTGTTCAAGTGATCCTCCCACCTCAGCCTCCCAAGTAACTGTGACCAGAGGCATGCACCAACACGCCCATCTAATTTTTGTATTTTTTGTAGGGATGTGGTTTCACTATGTTGCCCAGTGTGTTCACCAGGTTGCACTGAGCTGAGGCTGTGCCACTGCACTCCAGCCTGAGCAACAGAGTGAGACTCTGTCTCAAAAATAAATTAATTAAATAAATTAAATAAAACTAAAGTAATTGAAATGTTTATGAGTCCGACATTGGGATTTTATTTTTCAGCCTCCCAAAGTGTTGGAATTACAGGCATGAGCCACCATACCTGGCCCTGTTCACATTTTGTCTCCTGCTAATTAGACCACTGAAAAGGACGGTTTTCATTTCCTTCCTTCCTTCCTTTCCTTCATTTTTTTTTCTCTTTCTCATTTTTTTTCTTTTTTCTTCCTTTCCTTTCCTTCTTTCCCTCCCTCCCTTCCTCCCTTCTTTCTTTCCTTTGGTGGAGTCTTCAGGCTGGAGTCCAGTGGCATGATCTTGGCTCACTGCAACCTCTGTCTTCCAGGTTCAAGAGATTCTCCTGCCTCAGCCTCCCAAGTACCTGGGATTACAGGCACATGCCACCATGCCTGCGTAGCCAATTTTTGTATTTTTAGTAGAGATGAGGTTTCATCATGTTGGCCAGGCTGGTCTTGAATGCCTGACCTCAGGTGATCCACCCACCTCAGGCTCCCAAAGTGCTGGGATTACAGGCGTGAGCCACCCTGCCTGGCTGTTACCCTTTTTTTTAAAGTAGGTTTTCATTTAAGTCCCACTCATATTCTGAGAACAACAGGATAGCCAGCTGTGGTTTTGCTTAAAGTTTACATAGGGTTATGTAAAATTAAACATGAAAGTCAGAGTTGGGTCATTATTCTCATTTTTTCCCTAAATCTCTCTTGGTTCTGATAACTTGCTGTCACTATTCCTGACTAGAACAGAATCCAGAAACATGGAACAAAAGGAATATGGTTAAAGCAGAGAGACCTGGTGGTGAGGAGTGCTGGCGGATGAATATGGCACCTAGAGGACTCCTTAAGGAAACAGGAAAGTGGTCAAAGCTAGTGGGAGCCAAAAAAAACCTGGAGGCAGAACTGTCAAATCTGCAAGATTCACATCTCCTTCTGGGGTACTGGCTGACTCCTGGGGACTGTTCCTATCCAAGACTCCCATCACCTACCATGGCCCTGGCTACAGCTGCCATGCTGGAGAAGGCCCTGGGCCCCTCATCCCTCAGTGCCTGTCCTTCCCACGGAGAAACGATTGCACACATTCCCTCGGACCCACAGGCCATCCTCACTCTCTGTCAATTAGGCTTTCCATTTCACATTTTCAAAAGGAAAAAGGAAGTTTAGAAATCTGAATGTGAACTCCACTTTTGAAGAGCAGGGTCTCATCAAGACAGTCACAGATACTGTCAAAATTTTTCATCCTTTCTGACTCTAACCAAAGGCATTTCTTTAAAACATCTCCCCTTACTCACAAAAGAGCTTCGACAATTCCAAGGCACCATGGTGACAGGCATTTTATAAATGTTTTATTGGAGACTAAATTGCTACAGTCTACTCCAGATGATTAAGTTTTTAAAAAATATGTTAAATTTAGGCTGGGTGCATTGGCTTATGCCTGTAATCCCAGCACTTTGGGAAGCCAAGGTGGGGAGATCACTTGAGGTCAGGGGATCAAGACCAGCCTAGCCAAAATGGTGAAACCCTGTGTCTGTTAAAAATAGAAAAATTAGCCAGGCGTGGTGGAAGGCATCTGTAATCCCAGCTACTCAGAAGGCTAAGCCAGGAGGATCACCTGAACCTGGGAGGCAGAGGTTGCAGTGAGTTGACATTGTGCTACTGCACTCCAGCCTGGATGACAGAGCAAGGCTCTATCTCACAGAAAAAAAAGAAAAAAGAAAAAACATGTCAAATTTAACCTACCCAATTTATAACTCTAGAGTCAAGAGCCCTGGAAACCCAGAAAGTAGTACCAGCTCTGCCCTAAAGTAGCTCTACGGATTGGGACATGTCACAGAACCTCTTTGGGCCTCAGCCTTTTTATCTAAAAAGTGGTTTTAGGCCGGCCAACAGTGACTCACCCAGCACTATGGGAGGCTAAGGGGGGGAGGATCACTTGAGCCCAAGAGTTCAAGACCAACCTAGGCAACATAGTAAAATGCTGTTTTTATTTAAATTTTTTTCCTAGATGTATTTTCTTCCTTGATATTTTTGTTTTCTTATTCTGGAAGCGGAGGTGGAACGAGTGCTTAAGCCCAAGAGTTTGAGGCTTCAGTGAGCTATGATCACAACACTACATTCAAGCCTGGGAAACACAGCAAGACCCTAACTGTAAAAAAAAAAATTTACATTAATTTTTTAAAGTGAAGTTTTAACCCGATGATTGTATAAGTTTCTTCTAGCTCCAAAGTACCTGGCTTCTATGACGCTAAATATAACCTTCAGGGAAAGCGGAGTTTGTCTACTCTTTCTGATATCAAGCCATTCCTGGCTGGGCACGGAGGCTCACACCTGTAATCCTAGCACTTTGGGAGACCAAGGCGGGTGGATCACCTGAGGTAAGGAGTTGTAGACCAGCCTGGCAAACATGGCAAGATCCCGTCTCTACTAAAAAAACAAAATTAGCCATGTGTGGTGGTGCGCACTTATAGTCCCAGCTACTCAGGAGGCTGAGGCACAAGAATCGCTTGGAACTGGGAGGCGGAGGTTGCAGTGAGCCGAGATCGTGCCACTGCACTCCAGCCTGGGCATCAGAGTCAGACTCTGTCTCCAAAAAAAAAAAAAAAAAAACAAACCATTCCTGAAGTTGTCACATGCTCCGTCATGCCTCAGAAGAAATTCTTTTGTAATGATTTTAATTAATTAATTACCACTGTAACTTTCTGAGAGAGCATGAAGAAAATTTCAGTTCATTTAGAAGCTGCCACTTCAGTGCTGGATGCCTCCCTGAAGAATTTGTTTGTTCTTCTGGCTGGTATTCCAATAGCCTCAGTTTGAACAAGTATTTTTGCAATTTCTCATTAAATCAGGCTGACGTTTTCTCCTACTTTGAGAAGCCCTATTCTGGTTTCTAGATCTCCGAAAGCATTTCGGATTTTAGGAAGCTGATGGAACTAGAGGTAGAGGCCCCACAGTGGGCCTGATCAAGGCCTGACTGCAAACCGTGGCAGTGCCAATCACTGTTGCCTGCACATCGTCATTCTTCCAGGAAGCACCATGGCAGATGCTAGTAGAGTCACAGAGAAGGCAGACAGCATTGAGGTCCTTCCTATGCCCCACCCTCAACTGCAATAAAATGAGCATGAATCAGGGTTCTTTCACACATTTCACCAGAGCTTTAGAGTTCTAGAATCAACTGATCAGGCTTTGAGATTTTAAGAGTTTATAAAATACAGGAATGTTGTAAAGATGATTTTTATTGTTAAAGATAAGGTTTTGCTCTGTTGCAAGACCTTGAAGTGCAGTGGCACAATCATGGCTCACTGCAGCCTCGGCCTCCCAGGCTCAAGCGATCCTCCCACTTCAGCCTCCCTAGTAGCTGGGACATAGGCACAAACCACCAATGCCTGCCTAATTTTTAAATGTTTTGTAGAGACTGGGTCCCCTATGTTGCCCAGGCTGGTCTCAATCTCCTGGACTCAAGCAATCCTCCTGCTCCCTGTAAAGTGCTGGGATTACCAGCGTGAGCCACTGTGCCCAGCCTAAAGATGTTTTTAAATCAAGAAAACATTCTAGATTCTAGCCTATATTTGTGGGGCAAGGAGGCACAAGAGTGTAAGCAGAAACACCAGCCTGTTTTTGCTTCTCTCCTGAGGCACGTACGGGGGACATCCCAGCTACCAGCCTAGCCTACCTATCATTCCTGCCCCTAGTCTTGGGGTAAAGGTGAAGGAGAGGCTTGCAGAGGCTGTAGTGGCAGGTGCCGGGCTATCTAGGCACCCTATAAATTCTAGGGCCCAGGAAGCCAGAGGTGGTAAATCTGTGGATAAGGAGGGCTGGTGGGCATCTGCCTATCATGGGGAAGGAGTATTGGCAAAGCAGAGCCAGAGCGGGGCCTCTAGAGCACAGGGCCCGAGGAGCTCCTGGCTGTCCAGGCCTGAAGGCGGTACTGCTGCATTCCATTCTAACCAACATAAATTAAGTCTTTAAGCCTCTTTAAAGGCACCAAATACTGAAAAGGCTCTGGAGGTTTTCTGTACCTTCATGTGTAGAGCAAGTATGCACTGATCTGAAAAGCAGTTGGTACATCTCCCACACCGTGCTGTTCACTGGTGCCATCCCCTAGTTATTCAGTAGATGGGAGGGACAGAGACAGCTCCTTTGAATTATGAACTAGCTGGAGAAAAGCAAGCCTGCTGGGGTTCAAGGGCTGAGCCTATTTTGAGAAGTTCATTAATTGGTTCCTAAAAAAACACCTTAATTCATAAAATTTGAAGTCTTAAATAAATCTACCAAGGTATGTGATGGGGCAAACTCTCCCTATAGAAACAGGTTTCCTGAATCTTCAGGCCTCACTTCAGCCAGGTGGGTAGAATGTAATCGAAGCGTGCACAGGAATGTATTCCTAGCATGTGGATGATTTAGGTCAGTGTCGTGCTTGGTCCCAAGGGTACAGGCTGCCCCACCTGACACCACCGCACCAGAGGGTTTCCACTAACTGGAAGGCTTTTCAGCAAGCCAGAGTTTCTGTCCTGATTTCTTATGTTTAGGTTATTTCTTTTTAAAATCCAATCTGTCTTGCTCTGTCATGTCAGTCTTACTAGAAGTAGAACAAGTCCATACTAGGGAGAAATGTAAATGGTGCACTATATTTCTCCAAGTCTAACTGTACAGGCTCTTGGAAACTTCCCTAGCTTTAAAAAATCGGGGGAAAAGACTGGAGAAAAAGACAAGGTGGGGGCAGTTCCTGGGAATTGATGAGGTTTTGGCTTCCTTCTCCTGTACCAAAACCAAACCTTAAGTCACTTATGTCCCATGTGGACTGACAGCCTGAGCAAACACAAAAAAAGATGATATACCATGAGTGGTGGAAGAACTAAATCCAGGTTGCCATTACAGTAGTTTGCTTGTTTTCAACCTTTCAAGGCCTAAGGAAGCTTTCCTGGCAGAATGTATATAAGCAGTGCTGGCTGCTCCAGCAGGTGCCTGGCTGCATGCTACCACAGAGTGATGCAGAATGTCTATGGCCCTACCCAGATGGAGCAGGAACTGTAGTTCAGCCTCTACAAGGTTCCCTAGTCTTTCTGCTGTGTAACTAGTCTGTAGAGGTCTTCCTTGGACATGTGATGGTTAAAAAAGACTATGTATGAAACAGAGGAGAGTTATGGGTTTTTAATTTGATATTTTTCAGATGGCTGAGGTGGTACCCTTTTAAGAATGTCAACACTTTGGGAGTCCAAGGCGAGAGGACTGCTCGAGCCCAGAAGTTTGAGACCAGCCTATGCAACAGAGTGAGACCCCATCTCTACAAAAAATAAATTAAAAAATTAGCTGGGCATATGGTGCGGACCTATAGTCCCAGCTACTTGGGAGGCTGAGGTGGGAGGATAACTTGAGCCCAACAGATCCAGGGTGTAGTGAGCCATGATTGCACCTCTGCACTCCAGCCTGGGTGACAGAGCAAGACCCTATCTCCAAAAAAAAAGGAAAGAAAAAGAGTGTCAACAGAAAAGAGTTACCATATGCCCTTCTCTGCTACCTGCTCCACTTTTAGACCACTGAAGTACAAGTAAGATCAAAGCTAGAGCAAAGTCGTAAACTCCCAGGTCTAGAGAGACTTAGTTCCCTTCTCTAAATGATGTGAAATTCCTAATTTGCCAGATGGGCATGCCTAAGTAATTCCCAAGGACAGTAAATATACATAACTTGGTTAGAGGGGAAGAGAGGGTGAAAATGAAACAAAGTAGAACGGGCCAGGCATGGTGGCTCACGCCTGTAATCCCAGCATTTTGGGAGCCAAGGTAGGCGGATCACAAGGGTCAGGAGAGCGAGACCATTCTGGCCAACATGGTGAAACCCCGCCTCTACTAAAAATACAAAAATATTAGCTCAGTGTGGTGGCGAAAGCCTGTAGTCCCAGCTACTCGGGGGGCTGAGGCAGGAGAATTGCTTGAACCCAGGAGGCGGAGACTGCAGTGAGCCAAGATCGCACCACTGCACTCCAGCCTGGGTGACAGTGCGAGACTCTGTCTTGAAAAAAATAAAAAGAAAGAAACCAGGTAAAATGAAGGGAAAACTGTATCTTGGTGTAAAATTTTAATTCAAACAAGAATGCTGAAGATCATCACACAGACCTATTCTACACAGCAAAAGGACACAAAGCCAAGTTTACCTATCCATACTTCTAATAAACATCTAGTCAATATACGACACATCAACACAACTCATCCAACTATCATACATACCCCGTCACCTCTGATTCACGTTAACGCTCTCGATATCTAGGTCTTATAAGACTCTCTTCCTGTTTTACGTGTAAGGTAATTCAGCTCAGTTACCTAAAGTCATGGCAACATCAACTATTAAGGCTGAGCAGGTGTTAAAGCTCTTCTAATCTTAATTCTCTCATTTAAGACAGGGGGGTTATATGTCTTGTCTAATACACACATCTGTCCCATATGGGCTGACAAGGAGGGCTTTCTTAAGCCTAAGCAAACACAAAAGTGTCAGTGGCAAGACCAAAAGTGGAAATTTGAGTTCTGTACTCCCATTGAAGTGTCTCTTAGCCCTTGCTATCTTCCTGATGACTTTTTAAATCAAAAAGCTTTTTTTTTACTTGTACATTGTATAAGTAGGAAAATATTTATTTTGAATTGCTTTGACTGGCTTAAGATAGAATATTACATGCTGAATAAAAATATACTGTAATATATAGACCACAATGAATGAAAATACACCATAATATACAACGTGGTCTGTGTATCACAGTGTATTTTTATTCAGCATGCTAAAACCTATAAAGGGATTTATGATCCCTTCTAGGTCACAGGGATCATAGATTTGGGTCATTCACCACTAGAGGGCACTCAGATTTTCCCAGTTAGTTTACAGAGGCTTCCAACTCCAGTGTACAAAAAGAATTTTAACAATACAGAGACATTTCCTATCAATAGTAACAAGTAAATAGCCATATCCCCAGAAATATTAAGTGGATGCAAACATACTAGTTCTGGGCATTTATGTAAGTATATATATATACATTTAAAAATATAAATAAGGCCCGGCACGGTGGCTCACATCTGTAATCCCAGAACTTTGGAAGGCCAAGGCAGGTGGATCACCTGAGGGTCAGGCGTTTAAGACCAGCATTGCCAACATGGTGAAACCCTGTCTCTACAAAAAAAAAAAAAAAAAAAAAAGTTGAAGAAATTAGCCAGGAGGCTGAGGCAGGAGAATCACTTGAACCCAGGAAGTGAAGGCTGCAGTGAGCCGCAAGCATGCCACTCTACTCTGGCCTGGGTGACAGAGTGAGACTATATATATATATATATATAGTACATATGTGTATGTAGGTGTATTTTATATATGTTTATAGATAATATATATAAACATATATAAAATATAAAATATGTATATATATAATATATATAAAATACACCTACATACACACACACACACACACACACACACGCACACACACAAATTTTTTTTCTTTTTTTTTTCTTTTTTGACACAGAGTCTCACTCTGTTGCCCAGGCTGGAGTGCAGTGACATGGTCTCAGCTCACTGCAAGCTCTGCCTCCTGGGTTCAAGCAATTCTCCTGTCTCAGCCTCCCAAGTAGCTAATATTACAGGCACCCACCACCATACCTGGCTAATTTTGTATTTTTAGTAGAGACAGGGTTTCACCATGTTGGCCAGGCTGGTCTTGAACTCCTGACCCTCAGGTGATCCACCTGCCTCGGCCTCCCAAAATGCTGGGATTATAGGCATGAACCACTGCACCCAGCCTTAAAATTTTTTTTGGAGATAGAGTGCCACTCTGTCACCCAGGCTGGAGTGCAGTGGCATGATCTCAGCTTACTGTAACCTCTGCCTCCTGGGTTGAAGGGATTCTTGTGCCTTAGCCTCCCAAGTAGCTGGGACTACAGGTGCGTGCCACCACGCCTGGCTAACTTTTGCATTTTTAGTAGAGATGGAATTTTGCCATGTTGGCCAGGCTGGTCTGGAACTCCTGATCTTATGTGATCCACCTGCCTTGGCCTCCCAAAGTGTTTGAATTACAGGTATGAGCCACTGTGCCCAGCCACATACATACACACATGCCCACGCGCACACACACACACACACATATAATACACCTATATATACACACACACACACACACATATAAAAATTGGATACTACACCCAGAACTAGGTTTGCATCCACTTAATATTTTAATGCTTCTGGCAAAATGTGAAAAATAGCTGTTTGTGCATGTACACACACATACAAATACATGCATGTATAAATACATATAAATATATTATAATTCATATGTATTTGTTTTATTCTAAGGATATTATTATATATATATTAGTAAACATTTGTTATGATTAATTTACTATTTTAGATTCAAGCCCTGATGTGTTCTTAAAGGACTCAGTGGTAGGTAGATTTTTGAAGTAAATAATTAGCTTAAAAGTTAACCTGCCTCCCAAACACTCACACAAAGTCCAGAGGGCTCCTGCCAAAATCTGTGAGCCTGCAGTATTCTAAGCAAATCATGCTTGTTTTAGGGTCCTTGGACATTGTGTTTTAAATGACATAGAAGAAAAGGAGAAAAGGAGAACTTTCTCTGCTATCAGGGAAATGAATGCAAGCCAGGCAATTTCTTTAACTTTCCAGTTTATCAATACTGTAGGCCTTACCCAGTCACTAGGGCATTTCTAGAGATTTACACCTGGAACCCTAGAAATTCAGTTTCTGTAGGAGGACTAAACACTTTTTTGACTGTGTTATTTAAATTTTGAAAAAGCCCATTCTGTATGCTTACAGGAAATTAAATTAATAAGCAATAGTTATTAACTGCTATGATAGCACTGTCCTGCCTGGAAAAAAAAAATCTTAAGAATCGTCTTGTTGGGTACAGTGGCTCACGCCTATAATCCCAGCACTTTGGGAGTCCAAGGTGGGTGGATCACCTGAGGTTAGGAGTTTGATACCAGCCCGGCCAACATGGTGATATCTCATCTCTACTAAAAATACAAAAATTAGCTAGGCGTGGTAGCAGGTGCCTGTAATCCCAGCCACTTGGGAAGCTGAGGCAGGAGAATCGTTTGAACTCAGGAGGCGGAGGTTGCAGTAAGCCGAGATCTCACCATTGCACTCCAGCCTGGGCAACAAGAGCAAAACTCCATCACACACATACACAAAATCATCTTGTTGAAGAAGGGTGATGAGGTGGGGGAGGCATTCTGCAGAACACCTGTACCTCCGACTGTCTTGTCATAGTTGTTGGTGATAAACACTCTGGATTCTGCTGAATAGTTTTCCTGCCCTATAGCACTTACCTCATAAGTACTAGAATGTGCTTGTCAAGTACTGTGGAAAACGGTATTGAAAAAGGATACATCTAATTCACTCTGAAAAAGAGAAAAAGAGTGCAAGGGTGAGAACAAAGACACTGGGACCCGTTGTTCTTAGCAGAGTCAGAATGAGGAGACTTCTGCATCCATAGCAGTGACATCTCCTACCTGCTTCTTGGCTTGGAGGCCACAGCAGTCTGACTCTGCAAAGGCCCCGAGTTTGGGACTGTAATTTTTTTGAAATTGGCTGTAGTTCAAAGGAATTTTACAAGCCAGTACGATTCATCGTTAGAAAGCAGAGAGAAAAATAAACTAACTCAATCATTACAAATGTAGGTAATCTGATGTGTGAATCGGAGACCTTAACAATGTGCCACACCCTTTCAATCCACTGATGTTACTTCTGGGAGTTTATCCTAAGGAAAAAATTAGACAATGGCACAATGATATATGACAGGATATTCAGGGTAATGGTGTTTGTAATAGCAAATTATTGATAATAACCTAAGTATCTATCAATGGGGGGACTAATTAAGCAAACCATAGCATATCCACAAATGACGATGTAGACATATAAGTACTCACATATTGTTAAATAAAAAAGAAAGTTATGAAATGCATACATAGTATTATCCTTTTTTTTTTTTTTTTTCTCTTGAGGCAGAGTCTTGTTCTGTTGCCAGGCACCAGGCTGGAGTGTAACAGAAATAGAGCAATCTTGGCTTACTTCAACCACCGCCTCCAGGGTTCAAGCAATTCTCCTACCTCAGCCTCCCGAGTAGCTGAGACTACAAGTGCGTACCACCACGCTCAGCTAATTTTTATATTTTTTAGTACAGACGGGGTTTCACCACGTTGGCCAGGATGGTCTTGATCTCTTGACCTTGTGATCCGCCCGCCTCAGCCTCCCAAATTGCTGGGATTACAGGCGTGAGCCACTGTGCCCAGCCATAGTATTATCCTATATATGTATGTATAAAGGTCAAGATACATATGATTATATAGCTACAAATAGAGAAAGTCTAAAAGGAAATGCACCTAACAGCAGTTAGCAGTAACTGATGAGCTTACTGACGATCTTCTCCCTTAAAAAAATTATTTTATTTTATTTATTTATTTTGAGACAGTCTATTTATTTTGAGACAGTCTGTCACCCAGGCTGGAGTGCAGCGGCATGATCTTGGTTCACTGCAACCTCTGCTTCCTGGGTTCAAGCCTCCCAAGTATTTGGGACTAGAGGTGTGCACTACCACACCCAGCTAATTTTTGTATTTTTTGTAGTGACAAGGTTTTGCCATGTTGTCCAGGCTGGTCTTGAACTCCTAAGCTCAAGCGACCCACCTGCCTTGGCCTCCCAAAGTGATGGGATTACAGGTGTGAGCCATCATCCCTGGCCAAAAAATACATTACTTTTTTTAGAGCAGTTTTAGGTTGACAGCAAAACTGAGGGGGAGATATGCAGACATCCCATGCCCCCTGCCTCTCTGTGCAGCCTCCTTCCATGATCAGCATCCCCCACCACAGTGGTACATTTGTTAAAATGGACAAACCTATATCATTCTCACCCAAAGTCCATCGTTTACAATAGGGTTCACTCTATTAGGGTGTTGTATATTATATGGGTTTAGACAAATGTATAATTACATGTATTCACTTTCCTCTTTCTCTTTGCACACACACACACACATACACTCACACACACACACATATCTATATCTATATCTATATCTATATCTATATCTATATCTATATCTATCTGTCTATCTAGAGAGAGACAGAGAGAGAGAGACAGGGTCTCACTCTTTCGCCAGGCACCAGGCTGGAGTGCAGTGGCAAGATCTCGGCTCACTGCAACCTCCGCCTCCCAGCTTCAAGCAATTCTCCTGCCTCAGCCTCCCGAGTAGGTAGGACTACAGGCATGAGCCAACACACCCAGCTAACTTTTTTTGTATTTTAGTAGAGATGGGGTTTCACTATGTTGGCCAGGATGGTCTCAAACTCTTGACCTGTGATCTGCCCACCTTGGCCGCCCAAAGTGCTGGGATTACAGGCGTGAGCCACGGTGCCCAGCCTGCTTATATGTTTAAATTTTTTTTTAATAAAATAGATATTTATGTAATGAAAAAAGCATGGAGGAAGAAAAAAGTAGAGAATTAATTTAAAATATGAAAGGACTTAAGGTTTGTCAAATCAGCACCAAAAAATCCCTGATACCACTTCTTCAACAGCAGCAACCCTCACCCTCCTTTGAAGCTAACTGGATTGGCTTTTTGTTTTAAAAATGTGATGCTGAGACGCTTCTCTCAGCCCCAGGCAGCATGAGACTGATCTCCAAATTTAAGATTTGGAAATTCTAGAAGAGTAAAAATAGCCACAGAAAGAATGTTTAAAACTCACAAACCTAAAAATAAATCTAGATGACAAGGCCTTCTCTGTGAGGGGACAGATCCTATTTCTTTCCCATAGTGTTCTTTTCCCTCTTCCTTTTCTTCTTTTTGCTATGGTTTGATACTAAGCCAAGTCATCCCTTGGTACCATCCAAGTCCTGCAAAATCACCTGGCTGAAATTAAATTCAAATCTTTACTTTTGTGGTTTATGTGGTCACTGACTCTCCCTAAAATTATAACTATAATTCAGCAATGTGCTATTTATTCTCAGTTACTGAATATAATAATAATAATTGTAAAAACCCTAGCAATGATGGTACTTGTACCCACTTTTATTCTCCTAGGTTTAGAACATTATTATTTTGGGAAATTATATTAGTCTTCAAGGGTGTCACCTCGAAATGGCTAATTATGGTCAGCTCTGATCACAGACCCTGACTTGCAACCAGTCCGTCTAAACAAGAGAGGTGTCATCACAAGGTAAGCAGAAGCTAGAGCTACACTGTCCAATATGGTAAACACCAGCCTCGTGTGGAGATTTACATTAAGTAAAATTAAAACTTCATTTCCTCAGTTATACTAACTGCATTTCAAGTGCTCAAGAGCCACAACTGGCTAATACCTACTGTATTGGATGGCACAGGTACAGAACATTCCTATCTCTGCAGAAAGTTTTACTGAAAAGTGCTGGTCTATGGTGCTGTTGCCAAGCAATCAACAGAGATAGATTTTAAAGCCCATCTCTATGTCCCCTGTGTAGGCCGGTCTTTGGAATAAAACCCCGTCATTTGCAGAAACATGTATGGAACTGAAGGTCATTATGTTAAGTGAAATAAGCCAGGCATAGAAAGACAAATATCACATGTTCTCATTCATGTGGAAACTAAAAAAGTAGATCTCATGAAGATAAGACAGTAAATTGGTGGTCACCAAAAGCTGGGAAAGGAAGAGGAAAAGAGGAAATGAAGAGAGGTAGATTAATGGGTACAAATATGGAATTAGATAGAAGAAATAAGACCTAGTATTTGATAAATCAGTAGGGTAACTATGGTTAACAATAATCTATTGTATATTTCCAAATAGCTAAGAGAATAATTCAAATGTTCCTAGCATAAAGAAAATACAAATATTCAGCCAGGCACGGTGATTCATGACTGTAATTGCAGCACTTCAGGAGGCCGAGGCAGGTGGATCACCTGAGGTCAAGAGTTCAAGACCAGCCTGGCAAACAAGGTGAAACCCCGTCTATACGAAAATTAGCCAGGTGTGGGGGCATGAGCCTGTAATCCCAGTTACTTGGGAGGCTGAGGTATGAGAATTGCTTGAACCCAGGAGGCAGAGGTTGCAGTGGGCTGAGATTGTGCCTTTGCACTCCAGCCTGGGCAACAGAGTGAGACTTTGTCTCAAAAAAAA
>NW_022436990.1:11879136-11923488 GCF_009761245.1 Sapajus apella
CAGCCTGGGCAACAGAGTGAGACTTTGTCTAAAAAAAAAAAAAAAAAAAAAAAGATCAGAAATATAAATATTTAAGGTGATGGAGATCCTAATTATCCTGATTTGGTTTATACATTATATGAATGTATGGAATTGTCATATGTATCCTGAAAATATCTACATCTCTTATGTATCAATATAAAAAATAAAAATAAAAAACAGTTACTAAGAAAAAAAGAAAGACCAGTGGGTAGAGGGGGATAATGAGGGGGAAATGCTAATGGGTATGATGTTTCTTTGTCAAGTGATGAAATTTCCTAAAATCCTCCCACTTCATCCTCCTATCTAGCACTACAGGTGCTTGCCACCATACCCAGCTTAATTATACACTTTAAATGGGTGAACTGTATTATACATAAAATATATTTCAATATAGCTATTAAAATGGCTTTAAAAAAGACTTTTGAAAAAGAGCTCACATATTTCCTTAAGGGGAATTGACTTTTGACCCTCAAAATAAGGGTTTGGATGGAAATGTTTCTTGAGGTGAAAAGGGTACTGGTGTCTTAGGAAAGAAAGCAGAAAGAAGAAGAAAAGAGAGGGCAAGTTAGATCGCAAAAGCTCATAACTGGGAGAAAAATAAATGAGGGTTTTTATTCCAGCTCTTTATAAAGATCTCAGGTGTATGTAGGCTTGTAACACTTTGGATAGACCAGAAGGAAAGATAAAGAAAATTTGGCATAATTTAAATTTTATCTTTTACTTATTAAAACTCTGTTAACACTTTTTTTTTTTTTTTTTTTGGGACGGAGCTTTGCTCTTGTTACCCAGGCTGGAGTGCAATGGCGTGATCTCGGCTCACCGCAACCTCCACCTCCTGGGTTCAGGCAATTCTCCTGCCTCAGCCTCCTGAGTAGCTGGGATTACAGGCACGCGCCACCATGCCCAGCTAATTTTTTGTATTTTAGTAGAGACGGGGTTTCACCATGTTGACCAGGATGGTCTCGATCTCTTGACCTCGTGATCCACCCGCCTCGGCCTCCCAAAGTGCTGGGATTACAGGCTTGAGCCACCGCGCCCGGCCCTGGTCTTGAACTCTTGATCTCAGCTGATCAATCTGCCTCAGCCTCCCGAAGCGCTGGGATTACAGGCATGCCCGGTCTTAACACATGTTCTCGATATAGATCCAAAGAGACTCAATTTCTCGGAAACTGAGTTGAGGAAGTAAACCATCTTTTAGCTATTAGACTTACCACTCGGCTGAAATACTCATCTAAAACTTCCACAAAGTTATGAATGAATTCATAAATAGCCATCTCGTTCTGAAATAAAAGAAATAAGATACAGTCAATTTTAGCGTGGCCCTCATGTAAACTGGACATAGAACTTCCCAGTCAGCTTCCAGGTTTTAGAGCACTTGGCTTAGTGAACAGATAATGTGAGGAAAGTAGACTCCACTGATAAATATTCAGAACCACTCTATCACTCACTTGTTTAAAAAATGCTTATCAATCGGGGAAATGTAGATAAACCTTAACCTTTAGGGTTTTTTTTTTTTTTTTTGGCCAGGTGTGGTGGTTCATATCTATAATCTAGCGCTTTGGGAGGTCAAAGTAAGAGAATGGCTTAGGGCCAGGAGTTTAAGACCAGCCGAGGCAATATAGTAAGACTCAGTCTCCATGAAAAATTTAAAAACTAGCCAGGTGTGGTAGTGTGTGCCTGTAAGTCTCAGCTACTCAGGAGGCTGAGGCAGGAAGATGGCTTGAGCCCAGGAGTTCAAGGCTGCAGTGAGCTATGATGGCACCACTATACTCCAGCCTGGGAAACAGAGTGAGCCTGGAAACTGAGAGTGGTGGCTCACAACTGTCATTGCCACATCACTTGAGCCCAGGAGTTCAAAATGAGCCTGGGCAACATAATGAGAACTCTTCACTACAAAAAAATAAAAAATAGGCCAGGCACAGTGGCTCATGCATGTAATACTAGCACTTTGGGAAGCTAAGGTGTGCAGATCACTTGAGGTCAGGAGTTCAAGACCAGCCTAGCCAACATAACCTCATCTCTACTAAAAATGCAAAAATTAGCTAGGCATGGTGGCATGCATTTGTAATCCCAGCTACTAGGAGGCTGAGGCAGGAGGACTGCTTGAACCCGGGAGGATCACTTGAACCTGGGAGGCTGAGATTGCAGTGAGCCGAGATTGTGCCACTGCACTCCAGCCTGGGTGACATAGTGGGACTCCATCTCAAAATAAATAAAGAAATAAAATAAAAACATAAATAAAAGTAAAAATAGCCAGGTATGTTGGTGCGTGCCTGTAGTCTCAAGTAGTCGGGATCGTGAGGCTGAGGTGGAAGGATCACTTCAGACCAGGAGGTCAAGACTGCAGTGAGACCTGAAGGCACCACTGCATTAAAAAAATTATGGGTGACAGCCTGTCTTAAAAAAAATTAAAAGAAATATATTTTTTTAAGTCCATGATGCATCTAGCCAGATTAAAATCTTAGTGTCTAGTATTCAGAGTTCTTAGCGATGTTTCCTGACTTTACCACAAATTGGCTGAAGCAATTTTTCAGGTTCTTCATGCCATCATTTTTCTATCTATGAAGATGGGGAAACCACTTCAAAGTTTGGTTCATGGATAAAAACAATGAACCAATATATCAGTTAGATCTAAAACATCCTTTGAGGGATTCCATGGCCATAAGTGCTATTGAACTGGGACTGGCATTTGTGAAATAAATCTGAGGAGACGTAATTACAATACAATCATCTTTATAGTTTTCTCTGGCTTTTGATATGTCAGCCCATGTCTAATGCCAAAATCAGTTGGCCTCTATACTTATCTGAGCTGTTTCATTGTGCAACAGAACAAAGGCAGGGCACTGGTATTGCTTAGGACAGGAGAAGGCATTCTGTGTTTTCGGGCTTCTCTATTTTGTAAGCTGCTCATCTAATCCAAGAAATATCCCAGATATTTCTCTTCCACACAGCTTTCCCCATCCTTGCTAGAAACCAAGATCCGCTGGGCATGGTGGCTCATGCCTGTAATCCCAGGACTTTGGGAGGCTGAGGCGGGCAGATCATCTGAGGTCGGGTATTTGAGAGCAGTCTGATCAACACGGAGAAACCCTGTCTCTACCGAAAATGTAAAATTAGCTGGTCATGGTGGCGTGTGCCTATAATTCCAGCTACTCGGGGGTCTGAGGCAGGAGAATCGTTTGGACCCAGTAGGCAGAAGTTGCAGTGAGCTGAGATCACGCCATTGCATGCCAGCCAGGTCAACAAGAGCGAAACTCTGTCTCAAAAAGAAAAGAAAAGAAACCAAGATCCCAGCCAGGCATAGTGGCTTGTGCCTGTATTCCCAGCTACTTGGGAGGCTAAGCCAGAAAGACTGCTTGAAGTCAGTTCTAGACCAACCTGAGTAACACAGTGAGACCACGTCTCTAAAAAAAAATAAAAGGAAAAAATTAGCTGGGCTTGACAGTGTGAGCCTGTAGTCGCAGCCCAGCTAGTCAGGAGGCTGAGATGGGAAGATTGCTTGAACCCAGGAATTCAAGGCTGCAGTAAGCTATGACTGTGCCATTGCACTCCAGCCTGTCTCTTGGGGAAAAAAAAAAAAATCAAGAGAGTCATAATTCTTAAGGAGGCAAATAGAAATTCTTGCATTTTCCAAGGACTCTTCTGTTACCTTACCTCAGTGTCATTTACTCCAACTACAATGAAGAGAGCTGCATACTGCCGATATATCAGCTTAAAATCCTTAAATTCAATGAAAGAGCACTAGACAAAACACAATGAGATATTATTACTATGGTTGAGAGAGAGTTCTTTAAAATGTCATGCACAAGTTCTAGGTTCTGATTTGAGTATCTGACAAACATTCCTAGAAATATAGAACATTAAGATGTGACACAACCATTGGTGGCCTTTTTACAATATTCAGGGGACCACTTGGAAGCACCTCTAGCGGGAACCGGAGAAGTCTCGGAAAAAATTCTGAGTGTTCACATGGGTTCCCACTTGTGCTCCTTCTCATTCCTTTGCCTGGCTCTGTGTAGAACTCAGCAGGCAAAGATCATTAATAATCAGCATTTTGAAGCTCCTCTGAAGCAAAACTACGCAAACATGATAAAGAAGATTTTCTTCTGCTCACTTCCCCAAGACTTTTTTGGAAACTATTAGATATTCTCAGTTTTGTACTACTTAATAGTCATTGAGGAGCCAAATACACAGTGCAAACAAACAAAAATTGGTTGCTTTTTCCTAGGCCCATGAAAAGAAGCCATGTAGATTATTTTATATATTATTTAAAGATGGCCTTTTTGTGGCAGACGCTAGACAAAATCTCCCATTGTAAACATTGCTTCCTATGAATTAGTAACTAGCCTACTACCGACACATGGATAAAACTCCCTTCTCATTCATCCCTTTCCTTTTTTTTTTCTCTTTTCTTTATTTTTATATAATTGAGACGGGGTTTTACCATGTTGGTCAGGATGGTCTTGAACTCCTGACCTCAAGCAATCCACCCGCCTCGGCCTCCCAAAGTGCTGGGATTACAGGCGTAAGCCACTGCGCCCGGCCTCATTCATCCCTTTCCTATAGTCTTTGTACAAAGAGCTACAGGAAGGCGCTGAGTGGATGTGAGGTGGAAAGTGGGCAGAAGCACAGGGTTATTCTTCTTCTGGACTTTAGGGTGTGCTTGACCAAATGTGATCGAACATGAAATTTATGGCTTTATGTACCAGGATGTGTTGCTCTTGGGTGCCCAGATGCACCTGGGAATGAAGCTGCAAGTTTTAATCATGGAAATTCCTCTATGGGAAAGCCATCTGACAGTCTACAAAATGGAAGAATTCGGGCTTTTATTTAAAATTAGGATAAAGGTAATGAGTACAGAAGCATTCTGTAGCTTTTGGCTCTCTGTAGAGCCAGGGTGATCTCTGCTCAGCTGGATCTTTCAAGAAAACACAATCTATTTGAAATTTTATTTTATTTATTTATTTATTATTTTAGTAGAGATGGGGTTTCACCATGTTGGCCAGGCTGGTCTTGAACTCCTGACCTCTGGTGATCCACCTGCCTTGGCCCCCCAAAGTGCTGGAATTACAGGTGTGATCCACCGTGCCTGGCCTTAACCTCTCTTTTGGAAGATGGATAGATTTGTTGTTTCATATGAATTTTTAATTTCCATTTTCCCCACGTACATAATAAAATAAGTTAAAATCAAATTTGTTTTGTTTTTAAAATCACTGGCATCAGTATTATATTGGTGGTATATTCACAAAAATAATAAGCAGAATAAAACCATCCCATTTGAGAATATTATTATCCTCTGGCACAAAATGGGTCGTCAGTATTCACCTCTATACCAATCATCTGACACCTTCATTTTTTGGCTTATAGAAAGCCAGCTGCTACAGGCACTCATGAGAGTTCCAAGGGCTGAATTCATATGAACAAAAACAGAAGAGATGTTTATTAGCAGAAGGAAATTTTTTTTGTCATTTCTGAGGTACACTGAGACAAGTATGCTGACTTAAATAAGAAACCAAGATTTTTCAGGTTTTCCTTATTTTTATTTTCTTAAATGGATGTAAAGAGAGCTACGCTTATTTCAGTTTTCATTTCACATCACTTATTTCCTGTAGAAGCTGTTGAATGAATATAGCTCAAAGAAAATGGTGGCCTCTGAGACTCAGTAATAACAAATCTGCAAGGCTGAGCTGAATGCAGAGATAAAAGAGAGGACCAGGGACTTACTTGTTCATTGGATCGAGAGAGACAGCTCTTTATGACTTCTGTTTCCAGAAGTGTACGCTTATTAACATCCACATGTTCATAGTACTTAGAAAGTCGCGTCTGCCCTTGTTTATTCACCATGAGGAAAAATTTTATCATTTTTATTTCCTGGCCAGTACTTTTCCAAATATAGTTAAAAAGTTATATAAGAGATGGCTGTAATTGGAACCTTGAAGACAAAACAAAACAAAAAAACAGAAAGGCAAGATCAAATTTCTCAAAGAACTATACTAAATTTGTTTTATAGATAAATAGTAAATAAAGTAGTAGTAAATATCATCTGATAATATCACACTTCATTCCTATGAATTGAGGTTTTAATAAATAAAAACCATTTTCATCAGGTATCCTCAAAAACAATTTTTTTAAATTTATTCCCTCTAAAACAATTATGAGCAACTGCAGTACTTCTATTTACATTCATTAAATTTACTCATCGTTTTTCTGGGTAAAAAAGATGTGTCAAGCACCAGAAGAATATGGAGATGAAGTAGTAAGGATTTCTAATCCAATTTTTATACCTAGCAAAGGTGCTAGGTAGGTAAACAACAGCAGTACAAGGTGATGAGTGATAACAGACAGGTTCGCTTCCATGGGTGTACAGGAGGAAGGGACAAGGAATGTCACAGGAGACTGAAGAACTGCTTCTCAGAGAAGCGACACTGGTGTGAGGTCGTGAAGAATGAGCTACCCGAGAAGACTGAGGCAAAGAAAACGAGTATGAAAGCTCTGGAAAGTTCACTGGGGCTGCAGTTTAGGGCGTGGGAAGAATAGTTGCAGGAAATTAAGCTGCTTGAATATGATATAATTGGCTTTAGAAGTCATGCTAAGGAATCTGAGCTTTATTTTATGGGCAATGGAGACAAGATCTATAGTAAAGCTTTTCTTTCCTTAGTGGTGGAACTAATAGTAGTAATATTAATTTGTCAAATTCCTCCAGGCCCTATAACAAGCTCCATGAGGTTCTATGCTGAGCAATTCTCACAATTGTTTGAGGGAGGTACTTCTGTTATCCTTATTTTATTTTTGAGACAGGGCCTCACTCTGTCACCCAGGCTGGAGTGCAGCAGTGCAATCTCAGCTTACTGCAACTTTTGCCTCTGGACTCAAGTGATCCTCCCATCTCAGCCTCTTGAATAGCTAGGATTATAGGAATGCACCATCATGCACAGCTAATTTTTTAACTTTTTGTAGGGATGAGGTTTCACTATATTTTCCAGGCTGGTCTTGAACCCTTAGGCTCAAGTCATCCTCCTGCCTTGGCCCTCTAAAGTGTTGGGATTATGGGCATGAGCTACTCTATCCAGCCTGTTATCCTTATTTTAAGGTCAAGCAGATTAAAGTTTAGAAATAAGACACCCAGCCAGGTGTGGCTCACACCTGTAATGCCAGCACTTTGGGAGGCCGAGGCAGGCGATCTCTTGAGCTCAGGAGTTTGAGATCAGCCTGAACAACAAAGTAAGACTCTGTCACTACAAAAAATATAAAAATTAGTCAGGCATGGAGGCGTGTGCCTGTGGTCCCAGCTACCCGGGAGGCTGAGGCAGGAGAATCGCTTGAACCTGGGAGGCAGAGGTTGCAGTGAGCCGAGATGGCGCCACTGCACTACAACTAAGGCAGGAGAATCGCTTGAGCTGGGGAGGTGGAGGTTGTAGTGAGTGGTGATTGTGCCATTGCACTCCAGCCCGGGTAACAGAGCAAGACTGTCTCAAAAAAAAAAAAAAAAAAGAAAAGAAAGGAGACACCCAAAGTCACTGCATGACTTTGTGTCAGAGGTGGGCTGCAGTTCAAAGGCTAAGCACACACATGGTCCATGACACCCCTAACTCATCCTCATCATTCAGGGTTCATGCTTGTGCTGTTATGTCTAACTCAGTTGTATTGACCTTATGTTTGTTTCTCTTACATTCAACAAAGATTTTGGAAAAATCAATCCAAGTGAGCATAATATTGACCAATGGCCAGTCCTTCTTTCACCATGACCACTAAAGCTGGCTGGTTTGGCTCAGCTGACAACATTGTATTCACATTTTGTAACACCTGTGAGAATCAGTGCAAAAAACCAAGATGAACAATAGTTCTTAAATGAACTTTAACATTTGAAATTTTAGATTTATAGTAAAGTTGCAAAGATGGCCATTGTTAGCTTCTCACATTACCATGATACATTTGCCAAAACTAAGAAATCAATATTGGTACATTATTATTAACTCCAGACTTTATTTGAAGTTCATTAATTTTTCCATTAATGTCCTCTTTTTGTTCCTGTATCCCATCCAGGATACTATAGTACATTTAATAGTCATGTTGCTTTAGCCGGTTCTGGTCTGTGACAGTTTCTCAGTCTTCCTTGTTTTTCATGACCTTGACAGTCCTGAGGATACTGGTCCAGGCTGAAGAACAGTGGTACAATCATGGCTCCCTACAGCTTTGAACTCCTAGGCTCAAGTGATCCTCTAGCCTCAGTCTCCCAAGTAGCTAGGAGTAGCTGGGACTACAGGTACATGTCACCATGCCCAGCTAATTTTTATTTTTATTTTTGAGACAGAGTCTCACTGTGCCACCCAGGCTGGAGTGCAATGGCGTGATCTCAGCTCACTGCAACCTCTGCCTCCCAGGTCCAAGCAATTCTTCTGCCTCAACCTCTCAAGTAGCTGAGATTACAGGTGACTGCTTGTGGGCGGATCACCTGAGGAGAGGAGTTTGAAATCAACCTGGCCAACATAGTGAAACTCCACTCTCTACTAAAAATACCAAAATTAGGCTGGGTGCAGTGGCTAACACTTGTAATCCTAGCACTCTGGGAGGCTGAGAAGGGTAGATCATTTGAGGTCAGAAGTTCAAGAACAGACTGGCCAACATGGCAAAATTCCATCTCTACTAAAAACACAACAAAATTAGCTGGGTGTGGTGGCATGCACCTGTAGTCCTAGTTACGTGGGAGGCTGAGCAGGAGAATCACTTGAACCTGGGAGGCAGTGGTTGCAGTGAGTTGAGATCACACCACGGCACTCCAGCCTGAGAGACAGAATAAGACTCTGTCTCAAAACAAACAAACAAAAACCAGTACAGCACTAGCTCGACTTACGACCACGATTGGGACCGGCAGACCGGTCATAACACGATTTGGTTGTAAGTTGAATAGGCTATATGTACAGTTGAAATGGTGCACGCAGAGATGGTAGTGCTGCCGGAAGCTGGTCTGCACTGTCGTACGCCCAGCTGGGCAATGTTTGCGCGGCCAGACGCGGAGCAGTTGTGGCTAGCGATTGTGGTTGTAAAGTCGAATGGTCGTAAGTTGCGTAGGTCATAAGTCGAATACCTGTAATTATCCACGTGTTGTGGTGAGCACCTGTAGTCCCAGCTACTCAGGAGGCTGAGGCAGGAGAATCATTTGAACCTGGGAGGCAGAGGTTGAAATGAGCCGAGATTGTGCCACTGCACTCCAGCCTGGGTGAAAGAGGGAGACTGTAAAGAGTGGAGTCAAGACTCTCCTTTATGATTCTCCCTATTTCACTAGATGCCTGAATGTCCTTTATTCACGTGTCATCCCATGTACCTAGTGAAATATGCAGATTGTATGGAAGAATAGGACCTTTGTCAAATGAGTGGTTCTTGGACTAATCAGAATCCCAGCGAAGTAGAAGCTGGGCAACACCATGATAGACGGTGGGTCCCACTGTGCACTGAGCTAAGCAGCTAAGGCAAGCTGGAAACCAGCAAGTATTTTTCTTTGGGGATATTGCTTGCTTGAGGAGATAGGAGAATGCACTGCTTAAAAACTCAGACTTGAGTAAGACAGACCTGGCTCAAGTCTTGACTTTGCCACATACCTGCCATGTGACTCTTAAGTTGCTTGTGTTTTCTGAACTCCAGGGGGATGGCTACATCTGAGGTGTGAGAGTGAGATAAGGTAACACAAACAGCACTTAGCAAAGGGGCAGGTCTACAATGAATGTTCACTTTACAACTGAGCTGTTTTCATTACAGTCATCCCTTGGCATGCAGGGTACTGGTTCCGGGACTGCCCTGAGTACAACCAAATCCGTGCATACTCAAGTCCTGCAGTAGGCCCTGTGGAACCTACATACACAGAAAGTCAGCCCCCCATATACTGGGGTTTTGCATGCCACAAACACTGTATTTTCCATCTGTGTTTGGTTGGAAAAAGCCTGCATATAAATGGATCTGTGCAGTTCTAACCTGTGTTGTTCAAGGGTCAACTGTATTATTTCCTTGCTGCAACTGGAAACATTATGGTATAATACTTCGACTAAGTTTTATATATATATATATTTTGTCCTCCCAGCTCATCTCATTTCCTAAGCCCTATCAGACGGGTGGTTATCTTACAGCAATTCTAAACTCTTAAGCTGTAAAGAGCCAGCCCCAGTGTGGCCAAGCCTGGGGTTGCTGTGTCCATTCCCTGTACAGAACAGGATGTTATCCAGACCAGCTCAACTGGGGATATAACAGCTGTGCCATGAGGGAAGCCTGTGGCCATTCACTCCCTTTTCCAGGAAGATAAGCTCATGGCTGTGGGTGGGATTGCAACATACTCTGTGGTGTTTAATCATTTGGTATCAAGTGCTGCTTTTGTTTGCCTCACAAATTATTGTCAGTAAATTATGGCAGGTTACCAGGAAGTTAAGATTACCATCCTTTCTTTTACTCCCTTTCAGCAAAGTTATTTAAAAACAATCTTTATGATAGTTTGAAATTATACTCCTACACCTTGGATTTCAACTGCCAGGTAAAAGGAAAAAAATGTCTCAAAGGTACTCATGGCCAAACCTTTGCCTTTAAATGTCCTGCTTGCATTAAGTGGTAAAATGAGATGTAAAAAGATCTCATTGAGGTATTACATCAAGGGATCAAATTGGTTTCTACCATACAAGCACAGCATTCCTTACCACTGACTTCAAGAGCAGAGATGACAAATAAGGACATGTTGAATTGATACTCATTAGGATGCAAGTTTTGAAAAGAGTAAATGAAGGCTTCTTAAGACTTGGATACATCTTTCTTTTCTTCTTCTTTTTTTTTTTTTTTTTTTGAGACGGAGTTTCACTCTTGTTACCCAGGCTGGAGTGCAATGGCGCGATCTCGGCTCACCGCAACCTCCGCCTCCTGGGTTCAGGCAATTCTCCTGCCTCAACCTCCTCAGTAGCTGGGATTACAGGCACGCGCCACCATGCCCAGCTAATTTTTTGTAGTTTTAGTAGAGACGGGGTTTCACCATGTTGACCAGGATGGTCTCTATCTCTTGACCTCGTGATCCACCCGCCTCGGCCTCCCAAAGTGCTGGGATTACAGGCTTGAGCCACCACGCCCGGCACATCTTTCTTTTCTTGCATGCTCTTAAACATTTGACAGTTTTAACTGTAGCATGATGCAGTGGTAAAAAAACTAGAGAAACACAACTGTAAACCAGTTCTACTATAAAATATACAACGCCAAAATAAACAATGTGGAGACTCAAGAGACAGGAAATATCCGAGAACTAAAGATGAATGCTGTAAGCACCTATCATGGTTATTAATCATCAAGGAGGAGGGAGATGAAATAATTATGAAACTGAGATAGGACAGTAAGAAGGAATATGCTTAGACAAGTGTTGGGAGTGGTCAGGGAGCAGGTATGAACTTCCTGTTTTAAACTATTTGCATTCAGGCCAGGCGTGTGGCTCATGTCTGTAAATCCAGGACTTTAAAAGGTCGAGGCAGGCAGATCACAAGGTCAGAAGTTCGAGACCAGCCTGGCCAATGTGGTGAAACCCAATCTCTACTAAAAATACAAAAAAATTAGCCAGCCATGGTGGCGCATGCCTGTAATCCCAGCTACACAGGAGGCTGAGGCAGGAAAATCGCTTGAACCCAGGAAGTGGAGGTTGCAGTGAGCCAAGATCATGCCACTGCACTCCAGCCTGGGCAACAGAGTGAGACTGTCTCACCAAAAAAAAAAAAAAAAAAAAAAAAAATCCACACACACCAAAACAACAACAAAAAACGACTATCTGCATTCAGTGACACACACGGGCCAGGTGCGGTGGCTCATACCTATAGCACTTTGAGAGGCCATGTCATCTCTACCAACAAAAAGCGGGGGAAAAAAAAAGCCAGGCATCATGGTGCGCACCTATAGTCCCAGCTACTCAGGAAGCTGAGTTGGGAGGACTGCTTGTGCCCAAGAATTGGAGGCAGCAGTGAGCTATGATCACACCATGCCCACTCTGGCCTGGGCTACAGAGTGAGATCCTATCTCTAAAGACACACACACACACACAAACACACGCACACGCGCACACGCACACGCACACACGCACACGCACGCACAGAGCTGGGGAAGATATTTTGATGACCAGGAAGGAAGTCAGGAGATGCTACACCCAAAAGCTTGTGTGAATGCATGTATATATACCAAAGAAGAAGAAAGAAGGCAACTTCATAGGGGAAAGTGTTACACAAATGGTACTAGGATGCCCTAGCAACAGAATCTAGAAAGCCCCAAGAGGAAAAGAAGATTAAGATTACTTACAGTAGGAATCAAACAAGCATTTTCCTTGGATTAGCATGAACATGCTTTCAAGACTAGTGAGGTTGGTAGACTCAGAGTAGAATATGGGGCCAGGCGAGGTGGTTCATGCCTGTAATCCCAGCACTGGGAGGCTGACGTGGGTTGATCACCTGCCACTAGGAGTTGGAGATCAGCCAAGACAATATAAGACAACTTGCCTCTACACCAACAAAAAAAAACCACACACACCCCAAAAAAACTGAGCTTGGTTTGGTGGTCCATGTCTGTAATCCCAGCTACTTGGGAGGGTGAGGCTGAGATCAGGAATTCTAGGCTACAGTGAACCGATTGCTACAGTGAGCTATAGCATGGGTGACAGATGAAGACCCTATCTCTAAAAACCAAACAAACAAACAAAAACAAAAACAAAAAACCAGCTGGGTGTGGTGGCTCATGCCTTTAATCCCAGTACTTTGGGAAGCCAAGGTGGGTGGATCACCTGAAGTCAAAAGTTCAAGACCAGCCTGGTCATCATGGTGAAACCCCATCTCTGCTAAAAATACAAAAAGAATTAGCTGGGCATGGTGGCAGGCAACTTTAATCCCAGCTACTCAGGAGGCTGAGGCAGAAGAATTGCTTGAACCCAGGAGGTAGAGATTGCAGAGAGCCCAAATCACGCCATTGTACTCCTGCCTGGGCAACAAGAATGAAATTCTGTCTCAAAAACAAAAACAAACAAAAAAAGCGAAGCATGGTGGCTCACAACTGAAATCCTAGCACTCTGGGAGGCGGAGGCAGGAGGACAGGAATTCGAGACCAGTCTGGCCAATATTGTTAAACCCATTCTCTACTGAAAATACAAAAAAAATTGGCCAGGTGTGGTGGCAGGCACCTGTAATCCTAGCTACTTGGGAGGCTGAGGCAGGAGAATCACCTGAAGCCAGGAGGCGGAGGTTGCAGTGAGCCGGGATTATGCCACTGCACTTCAGCCTGGGCAACAGAGTGAGACTCCACCTCCAAAAAATAAATAAAGTAAAAACAAAACAAACGAACAAACAAAAAAACAGTAGAGTATCATCGGATCCATGTCCTAGCACCCACTTAATATAAACTTAATGCCCAGAGAAAAGAGATGGAAAAGGCTGAATACACGCTGAATTCAGCAGGTATCATATTTCCGATGGCATATTTCTGGGAGTTAGACCTAGGAGAGTCTTTACAGATTGTCATATCCAAAGATGGCAAATGGGTTTCCACTTGGGTGTCAACTGTGACTAACTGTAATAGCTGCTTTGGGAAGGATTCTGGAGCTGCTTCCAGGTTCAAAACAAAAGGATGACATGTGTGATTATTTGTCAGTTGTTGGTAAGGAAGCAGGAAGTGGCAATGTATGCACCTTATATGTGTCATCCCTGAGGTGTACTCCCTTCATTTTGTAGATGGGAAAACTGATCAGAGATGTAGAGTGAAGTCCTGAATTCTGCTCCCCTGACTCATAATATAATGCTGTCTTTAATCTATCACATTGTGTCACTCTGTACATCAGTGTCATTAAATGTTCACTTAAGCTTTTTGTTTGTTCTGTTTTTTGAGACAGGATCTTGCTCTGTCACCCAGGCCGAAGTGCAGTGGCACAATCACAGCTCACTGCAGCCTTGACCTCCCAGGCTCAAGCAGTCTACCCACCTCAGCCCCCAAGTAGCTGGGACTACTAATTTTTGTACATTTTGTAAAGGCAAGGTTTCACCATGTTGCCCAGTCTAGTCTCAAACTCCTGAACTCAAGTGATCCACCCGCCTTGGCCTCACTAAGTGCTAGGATCACGTACGTGAGACATGGCACCCAGCCAAATGTTCACTTGAGCTTAGTGAGCATTAACTTCAGATAGCTTTGGATGTGATCAAGTCATTATTCTCTTTTCTAATGCTGCTGCACAATTAATCTAGAAAATGCCAAACAAATCACAGCATGAAAAAGTACGGTATGTAGCCAGGTACATGCATCCATATTATTAGCTACTTGGGAGGCTGGGGTGGGAAGACTGCTTGAGCCCAAGAGTTTGAGGCTGCAGTACGCCATGATCATGCCTGTGAATAGCCACTGCACTCCAGCTTGGGCAACAGAGAAAGACTCTGTCTCTAAAGAGAAAACAAAAAGTAGAGTATGCAGATTTAGAATTGAAAATGATAAGACTGGTAACGGTGGTTCATACTTGTAATCCTAGCATTTTGGGAGGCTGAGGTGGGCAGACCACTTGAGGTCAGGAGTTCGAACCCAGCCTGGCCAACATGGTGAAACCTTGTCTCTATTAAAAATACAAAAAAATTAGACCAGTGTGGTGGCAGGTGCCTGTAATCCCAGCTATTTGGGAGGCTGAGGCAGCAGAATCGCTTGAACCTGGGAGGCGGAGGTTGTAGCGAGCCAAGACTGCACCACTGCACTCCAGCCTGGGTGACAGAGCAAAACTCTGTCTCAAAAAAAGAAAACGGGCCAGGCGTGGTGGCTCATGCCTGTAATCCCAGCACTTTGGGAGGCCGAGGCAGGCAGATCACAAGGTCAAGAGATCAAGACCATCCTGGCCAACATGGTGAACCCCGTCTCTACTAAAAATACAAAAAAATTAACCAGGTGTGGTGGCACATGCCTGTGGTCCCAGCTACTCGGGAGACTGAGGCAGAAGAATCGCTTGAACACAGGAGGTGAGGTTGCAGTGAGCCAAGATTGCGCCACTGCACTCCAGCCTGTTGACAGAGCAAGTCTGTCTAAAAAAAATAAATAAAAAGAAAATGGTATTTGATGATAATTAACATTCTTTCTAGCTCTAAATGCTTTTTATGTACCCCCAAATCATAATATTGTAATACATACACACAAACACTAAGGTAATATCAGACAAAAACATTTCTTTTTTGCCTCCTAAAAAGTGATTTAAATAAAATCTCCAAAGTTAAAAAGCAAATTTCTACCCAGAAAACATGTAGTACCAGTACAGTATAGTGTAACAGTCCACAGCATGAACTGGAGTCTGACTGCTTGGCTCTACCACTTAGTTGCTTTGTGACCTTGGACAAGATACTTAATCTATTTGAACTCAGTCTTCTGTACGGTGGTCACAGTGACAGTACTCACTTCCTAGGTTGTTGTGAGGATTAAAGAAGTTAGGATATGTAACACTCCTAGAACAGGCTAGGCAGCTGGCACACAGTGAGTGCTACATAAGGGTTAACCAGTGTCATCATGATAACATGTTGTCTTTTCCCCAGTGAAGCTTTTCCTGCCTATTCCAATCCTCTCTTCCCAACTATAAAGAGCGATAATCCTGTCTATGGTCTACATAACAACCATTTTATTGCATGTTAAGATCCCCTACCAAAAAAGTAATTTAGACTTTTAAAGCTGTGACTGTAAGAGAAAGATTTTACATTGTGACCCAGTATACAAATATATATATATATTGTAAATGTAAAATGTAATATATGTATTACATTATTTACATGATGTACAGAGATACACCTTGAAGAGTTTTGAAGAGTACTGGTCAGGTAGTTTAAGGAATGTACTTCTATTGGGATTTGTCTCACGTTATTCTTATTATTAAACAGAAGTTATATCTTTTTGGAAGAAAGAACACAGAGGTAAAGTGCCATTTTCACTGTATCATGTCAAGGGCACATACTATCAATATGACCTGTCACTGTTTTTTATTTGTTTTGAAACAGAGTCTTGCTCTGTCACCCGGACTAGAGTGCAGTGGTGCAATTGTGGCTTACTGCAGCCTTGAGATCCTGGGCTCCAGTGATCCTCCCACATCAGCCTCCTGAGTAGCTGGGACCACAGGCATGTACCTCCATCTGCTGCTAATTTAAAAAAATTTTTTTTGCAGACATGGGTCTTGGTATGTTTCCCAGGCTATTTGTTTATTTACTCAATTAAAAATTTATTTAAGTATGGACTCACAGATATTTTATTTTATACCATGGGTTATAATGTAATATGACCGGCACAGTGGCTCATGCCTGTAATCCCAGCAGTTTGGGAGGCTGAGGCGGGTGGATCACCTGAGGTCAGGAGTTCAAGACCAGCCTGACCAACATGGAGAAACCCATCTCTACTAAAAATACAAAAAATTAGCTGGGCGTGGTGGTGCATGCCTGTAATCCCAGCTACTCAGGAGGCTGAGGTAGGGGAATTGCTTGAACCCGGGAGGTGGAGGTTGTGATCGCGGTGAGCCGAAATTGCGCCATTGCACTCCAGCCTGGGCAATAAGAGTGAAACTCTGTCTCAAAAAAAATAATAATAATAATGATAATAGTAAAATATTATGACCCACTGATTTTTAATTTCAGAACTTGCTAACAAGACTGAGTCAAAATTTGAAAAACACTATACTAGAACATGAACTTCTGGGGGGTAGAATCTCTACCTTACTTCAGATCCTCGCACAGTGCCTAATATACAGTGATCATCCAATAAATGTTTACTGAATAAATGAAAGAATGAATTAAAACTTTTTCTAGCAATAACTTTTCCTTTAAAAAAGTCACACAAGTATTCTAACAAAGCAGACATATAAACACCCTCATATCCTAATTCCTGCCCAAATCCCATTCATTTTCCCAAAGATATATCCACTGTTTTTAAGTTTAATGCATATCCTTTTAGACCTTCTCTGTATATCATGCAAATATGTATGCAAATGTAGTAACTTTTTTTTTTTTTTTTTAACATAAATGTGATAGATTGATGAACTCTAAAATGTCTTAGTAACTATTCTCTTCTGGTGTCTTTAAATGAACCTATTCCACTCAAAGTCCTGGCTGGATCCCATGAAAGGTCACTAATGGCCAGACATGGTAGCTCATGCCTTCAATCCTAGTTTCACTTGGGAGGTTGAGGTAGTAGGATCACTTGAGGCCAGGAGTTTAAGACCACCCTGGACAACATAATGAGACACTGTCTCTACCAAAAAAAAAAAAAAAAGTCACTAAAAAGATGTGTTTTAGAATTTAGAGTTCATCCAAACGTCCTCCCATTTCCCAACTTATTCAGGCTTTCTGGGGTTTTTGTTCCCTTCATTTGATGCAGTGCCCTGGCTCCCATTCCTTCTCTGGCCTCTCTGTGACTTGGTTTGGATTTCTTCTTCTAGCTCTGGCTTGGGCAATATTCCAGAACCTGACCTTTGGTATCTGCTCTCTGGCCATCATCCCAGAGCCTATGGCACCCAGCCCTTGCACTGTCAACTGGGAGTAATATCTACCTTACTGAGTGATGCAGAAAATTAAATGAGGCAAATGACATAATTATTGTAAACACATTTAGCACAAGGCTGGGTGCGGTGTTTCATGCCTATAATCCAGGCACTTTGGGAGGCTGAGGTGGGTGGATCACTTGGGGTCTGGTGTTTGAGACCAGCCTGGCCAACATAGTGAAAATCTGTTTCTAATAAAAATATAAAAATTAGCCAGGTATGGTGGTGGGTGCCTGTAATTCCAGCTACTCAGGAGGCTAAGGTAGGAGAATTGCTTGAATCCAGGTGGCGGAGGTTACAGTGAGCTGAGACTGTGCCATTGCACTTAAGCCTAGGCAACAAAAGCGAAACTCCATCTCAAAAAAAAAAAAAAATCTGCACACTGACTTCTTTCCTTTCCACCTTTCTCATATTAAATTAGGAAAAACATACTGATAAGTCTACAGGGAAACAGATATGTATATTTATACATTTTTATTGGTCTTTTAAAATTGCTATACATTTTCTGCCATGTAACCTGGTAGAATGCATTAGCAAATCACGAAAATGATTCTATCCTTTTTCTTTTTTTTTTTTTGAAAGTCTTGCTCTTGTCCCCCAGGCTGGAGTGCAATGGCTCAATCTTGGCTCACTGCAACTTCCGTCTCCAGGTTCAAGTGATTCTCCTGTCTCAGACTCCTTAGTAGCTGGGATTACAGGCGCCCACCACCATGCTCAACTAATTTTTTTGTATTTTTAGTAGAGACAGGGTTTCACCATGTTGGCCAGGCTGGTCTCAAACTCCTGACCTCAGGTGATCCACCAGCCTCAACCTCCCAAAGTGCTGAGATTACAAGCGTGAGACACCACACCCAGCCAATACTTTTATCTTTTAACTCAAGCATCCCAGTCTTGGGAATTTATCCTAAAGTATAATTAAAATCTATATGCATAAAAATGTTTATAACAACATTATAAATAGTGAAACATGGAGCAAGCCCAGATACTACAAGCTGAGAACTGCTAAAGTGAACACCAACTTCATGTCTCCCCCCACCCCCTCCGGAGAGGGACTCACTCTGTCACCAAAGTACAGTGGTGCAATCATGGCTCACTGCAGTCTTGCTGTTCCCTGGCTCAGGTGATACTCCCACCTCAACCTCCCTAGTAGTTGGGACTCCAGGAACATGTAAACACACTCAATTAATTTTTGTATTTTTTGTAGACATGAGGTTTTGCCATGTTGTCCAGGCTGGTCTTCAAGCAATCCTGAGCTCAAGCAATCCTCCTGCCTCGGCCTCCAAAAAGTGCTCGGGTGCTGGGATTATAGGTGTGAGCCACCTCGCCCAGCTATGTCTTTTAGTTATTAAAATGAATATGGTACGGACCCCGGGGCTCATGCCTATAGTCCCAGCACTTCAGGGGGTCGAGGCAGGTGGTTCATCTGAGGTCGGGAGTTCCAGACCAGCCTTGACCAACATGGAGAAACCCAGTCTCTACTAAAAATACAAAATTAGCTGGGCGTGGTGGCACATGCCTGAAATCCCAGCTACTGAGGAGGCTGAGGCAGGAAAATTGCTTGAATCCAGGAGGCAGAGGTTGCAGTGAGCCAAGATCACGCCATTGTACTCCAGCCTGGGCAACAAGAGTGAAACTCCATCTCAAAAAAAAGAAAAAAAACGAATTCATAAAAGGAAGACAAGCAACACAATTAAAAAAACAGACTGGATTTGGAAATAAATTTGAAGAGGATATATGAATGGCAAATAAGCATGCGAAACAACGTTCAACATCCTTAATCACTGAGAAAATGCAAATGTGGTTTTAAACTCCAGTAAGATACCATTTCACACCCACTAGAGTGGCCATAATAAAAAAGGCAGACAGTAACAAATGCTAGGATGTGGAGATCCTAGAATGTTCATACATTGCTGATGGGACTGTAAATGCTACAGACACTTTAGAAAACAAATTGGCAGTTTTCAAAAAAAACCCACAAATTTACCATATTATCCAGCAATTCTACTTCTAAGTATATACCTAAGAGAAATGAAAACATGTCTATCAGCTAATGAATAGATGAACAAAATATAGCGTATCTGTACAGTAGAAAACTATTCAACAATGAAAGGGAACAAAATGTATGAACCTTAAAAATGGTAAGTGAAAGAAGCCAGATATAGAATACTACGTATCATAAGATTGTACTAATAAGAAATGTCCAGAAAAAGCATATCTATAGTGATAGAAAGTAGATTAGTGGCTACCAGGACCAGGAGAAGAAAGGCTGGGGTTTGTTTGGGGATTTAAAAAATCTTCTGGCTGGGCGTGGTAGCTCATGCTTGTAATTCCAGCACTTTGGAAGGCTGAGGGCAGCTGATCGCCTGAGGCCGGGAGTTCAAGACCAGCATGACCAACACGGAGAAACTCCATCTCTACTAAAAATACAAAATTAGCTGGATGTGGTGGCACACGCCTGTAATCCCAGCTACTCGGGAGGCTGAGGGAGGAGAATTGCTTGAACCTGGGAGGTGGAGGTTGCAGTGAGGCAAGATCATGCCATTGCACTCTAGCCTGTGCAACAAGAGCAAAACTCTGTCTCAAAAAAAAAAAAAAAAAAAAAAAATCTTCTAACACTGGATTGTGGTAATATTTGCTCAACTTTGTAAATTATGTGAAAGTTTGTCAGAACCCAAATGGAGTCACTAATGCCAAACCCAAAGCAAAGTGGAGTGGGGAGGCCATTAAGAAGGGGATGTCACATACACCGGCTTATAATGAAAACTATAACAAGGACTCTCTGAAAACCACATCCTTACATAAAAAATCTTCTGCCAGGATGTCTACCCAGTACTGCCCGCTGAACTTTGGACTGTACCACCCTCATTATTGATACTTGTAGCCTTATGTAACCTTCCTAATTTTTCCTTTAAAAGTTTTCCCTAGGTTGGGCAAGGTTGCTGGCGCCTATAATCCCAATACTTTGGGAGGCTGAGGTGGGCCAATTGCTTGAGCCCAGGAGTTTGAGACCAGCCTCAACAACATGGTGAAACTCTTATGTCTACAAAAAATTAGCTGGGTGTGGTGGCATGAGCCTGTGGTCCCAGCTACTCAGGAGGCTGAGATGGGAAGATTCCTTGAGTGTGGGAGGCAGAGGTTGCAGTGAGTCAAGATGGCACCACTGCACTCCATCTTGGATAACAGATCCAGGCCCTGTCTCAAAAATAAATACGTAGGCCGGGAGTGGTGGCTCACGCATGTAATCCCAGTACTTTGGGAGGCCAAATCGCCTGAGGTCGGGAGTTCAAGACTAACCTTGCCAACATGGTAAAACCTTGTCTCTACTAAAAATACAAAAAAAATTAACCAGGTGTGGCGGCGTGTGCCTACAGTCCCAGCTACTTGGGAGGTTGAGGCAGGACAATCGCTTGAACCCGGGAGGTAGAAATTACAGTGTGCCAAGATCGTATCATTGCACTCCAGCCTGGGTGACAGAGCGACATCCCTTCTAAAAAAAGAACAAAAAATGAAAATACATACATACTTAATAGAATAATAAAAGTTTCCCTTTGCCCAATAATCTCCTCAGGCATGATCTGTGATACCATGCAATCCCAGATTATAACCTGTCATTCATTCCCAAATAAATGCATTTATTTTGAGAGCAACTCTCTGTTGTTTTAGGTTGACATTACTTAAAAAAAAAAAAAATCATTGAACTTGCAAAGGAAAAAAGAAACTTTTTTCTCTTTACACTCACACTAAACACATTTGCGTGTCCAGATGTCTGGGTATTTTCCACACAAAGCAATTTTCCAACTCTCTTACTCTGAACACTAGCTGGGTATCCTATAACTCAATTCAATTCTGAAACCACCCATCTGAAGTTAAAGTCAGATCCCACAGGTTGAGGGGTCAGTCTTATAAGACTGCCCCTACTTCGGACACCATTCACAAGTAGAAGGTTGTCATCTATACTTCTGACCAACTGGACATAAATCAGGGATAAATTATTAAACCTCTTCAGGTTTGATAATTTGCTAGAGCAACTCACAGATCTCAGGGAAATACTTAACTTACATTTAACAGTTTATTGGCCAGGTGCAGTGGCTCATGCCTGTAATCCTAGCACTTTGGGAGGCTGAGGTGGGCAGATCACGAGGTCAGGAGTTCAAGAGCAGCCTAGCCAACATGGTGAAACCCTGTCTCTACAAAAAATACAAAAATTAGCAGGGCGTGGTGGCACGCACCAATAATCCCAGCTACTCAGGAGATTGAAACAGGAGAATCGCTTGAATCCAGGAGGTGAAGATTGCAGCGAGCTGAGATTGCGCCACTGCACTCCAGCCAGGGCAACAGAGTGAGACTTCGTCTCAAAAAACAAACAAACAAAAAAAACAGTTTATTACACGTGATAAAACCCACTGGCTCACACCTGTAATCCCAGCACTTTGGGAGGCTCAGGTGGGTGGATCACAAGGTCAGGAGTTCAAGACCAGCCTGGCCAAGATGGTGAATCCCCATCTCTACTAAAAATACAAAAATTAGCTGGGCATGGTGGCAGGCATCTGTAATCCCAGCTACTCGGGAGGCTGAGGCAGAGAACTACTTGAACCCCGGAGGTGGAGTTTGCAGTGAGTTGAGATCGTACTACTGCACTCCAGCCTGGGAGACAAAGTGAGACTCTAAAAAAAAAGACATACACTTGAGGCCAGGAGTTCAAGACCAGCCTGAGAAACATAGCAAGTCCCCATCTCTACAATTTTTTTTCTTTAAAAACTAACAGGGCCAGGTATGTGGTTCAGGTTTGTAATCCCAGCACTCTGGGAGGCTGAGGTGGGCAGATCGTTTGAGCCCAGGAGTTCAAAATCAGCCCAGGCAACATAGCAAGACCCTGTCTCTATGAGAGAGAAAAAAAAAAAAAAACCAGGGCATGGGGGCTGTTCCCTATAGTTCCAGCTATTCAGGAAGCTGGGGCAGGAAGATTGCTTGAGCTCAGGAGGTCCGGAATCTATGATTATGCCACTATACTCTAGTTTGGGCAGCAGAGTGAGACTCTGTCTTTAAAAAAAAAATTACTAGACATATAATGTGTTCCTCCTACACCTTAGAGCACTTGTGAGCTACTATTTAGAAACCCTATCTCTGCAAAGTCCAGCACTCTATGACATAATAAATAGAAAAGGAAGGGTTATAGTAAGACGCATTTTGCTTAACTCTAGATAGTAGGATTAGGGGCAATATTTATTTTATATTGTTACTTGGTTTTAAATTTCCCAAATTTTAAGCGATGTGTTACTTTTTGTTTCACATACATATATACATCACATACATACAGTTTGTTTAAAAAAAATGTTGACTTAAATTATATAATTTTACAAAGTTATCCAGCTGCAAAATAAATGTTTACCCTAAATAATGAAGCTACAGTTTCATTTACTGTGACATTTCTTTTTTTTTTTTTTTTTTGAGACGGAGTTTCGCTCTTAAGACCCAGGCTGGAGTGCAATGGCGTGATCTCGGCTCACCGCAACCTCCACCTCCTGGGTTCAGGCAATTCTCCTGCCTCAGCCTCCTGAGTAGCTGGGATTACAGGCACGTGCCACCATTCCCAGCTAATTTTTTGTATTTTTAGTAGAGACGGGGTTTCACCATGTTGACCAGGATGGTCTCGATCTCTTGACCTCGTGATCCACCCGCCTCGGCCTCCCAAAGTGCTGGGATTACAGGCTTGAGCCACCGCGCCCGGCCTACTGTGACATTTCTAAATGCCACGTCTTTAAAATATGGGCTGTTTCTCAAAATGGATGTGCTAAGAGTATCTAATCAGCATATCTTAAACACAGGAAACATGGAAATGGCAACTGCAAGATTCTTTTTGTCATGCCATATTGATTCATTCCATCAGCTTCCAAGTATTAATAATCTAGCAGTTTCTGAATTTCTCCATCCATAAATGGGAGGAAATAATACTGATCAGTAGCCAATTTTCATCTAATTTGGAGCACCTCCCTCAGTTTGTAATATATATTATGTTTGTACACAACAAAAACATTGTTTCTTTGCCTCAGAATTTACCTGAATTCTACAACGATTCAGTTTCCTCATCTGTCAACTGGGAATAATGCTAACTCTGTCGCCGAGTTATTGTGAGGACTAAATGAGATAAGGAAAATGTGAAACACTCCAGAGCCTTCTTTCTCTCCTCATCCTACTCTCCAGTGTAGGTAAGATTGTCTTCCCAACAGATTCTCCCTACTATAGTCCTAAGATTACTGAAATTTGACTTCAAGAAGCCTGTCACTCATTCTACCTATTTTCCCTGTTCAGCACCCCTCTCTCACTCACTCAAAATCTTTCCTTTATGATTCAAAATATATTTGAAGTAGCTTTGGATGAAACTTTTTCTTTTTTCTGTTAAAGTCCTGGGTCACTCAACAAATATTTCAACCATATTTGATTAATTTGGCATTAAACACTTATGTATGTGTGTTGCTTTTTTCTTTTTTGAAACAGAGTCTCGCTCTGTGCCCAGGCTGGAGTGCAGTGATGCAATCTCGGATCACTGCAACTTTCGCCTCCTGAGTTCAAGCGATTCTCCTGCCCCTCTTTTCCTTAGTAGCTGGGATTACAGGCGTGCATCACCATGCCCGGCTAATTTTTGCATTTTTAGTAAAGACGGGGTTTCACCATGTTGGCCAGGCTGGTCAAACTTCTGGCTTCAGGTGATCCACCTGCCTGGGCTTCCAAAAGTGTTCGGATTACAGGTTACAGGCATGAGCCACTGTGCCCGGCTACATCTGAAAAATTTCTAAAACTTCATATGGCTGTCAGATCTTGATCTAAAACCATTTTGGTAAATTGACCAAAGAGTCTCATCAAATTCTGGTCTGAGATACAATTTAAATCCAAATAAGTGTAGTTATTTGCAACTTTAAAGTATACATTCATAAAGCAGAGGGAAGCCAAACGTTTTATTGAAAGGGGTATTGTATTTTCAAAGAAGTTCAAGTCAGACTTTCTATCTTAAATTAGGGAGGTGAAATAAAGATTTTTAAGATTTTTACAGGAATATGATCCAGGTTGGGGAGAAAAACTGAGGATGAGGAATTTATATACTATAAATAGACCATTACATTGATTGATCGAAAGTACTTGTTTTATTTTTACTCCTTAGTCATCTCTGTGTCTGTGGAGTGGGGGATGGAGAGATTGAGAGTAGACTGTCAATCAAGCATTTGCCAGAGAGGAACTGAATAGCAGAATCTCCTGATGGTGCAAGAAGTAAGAACAGTTTAAAAAGATATAAAGTGCTGGGCGCAGTGGCTAACACCTGTAATCCCAGTACTTTGGGAGGCTGAGGCGGGTGGATTGCTTGAGGTCAGGTGTTTGAGACCAGCCTGGCCAACATGGTGAAACCCTGTCTCTAAAAAATAAAATAAAATAAAATAAAATAAAATAAAATAAAGGATACAAAGTGGTAATGGCCGGAGTGTGTATGTACCTGTGTGTCCATGTTTGTGTGGCTGTTGTTGCTATCTATTGCCCTACATTTAAATTTAAAAGTAATTTGGATCATCATATTCTACCTCCCACTCTTTGGACAGAAAAGCTAGTTGCAAGCAGACCCAAGCTTCCCATTACTGTTCATAATGAAGACAACAATCTCTCTCAACATCAAAATAAAATTTCTTCTTCTAAAATTATCTTTCTTCTATTTGGTTCTAGTGCCAAGGGTAATTTATTTAGATATTTAAAGTAATGTTGGCTGGGCGCAATGGCTCATGCCTGTAATTTCAGCATTTTGGGAGGCCGAGGCAGGTGCATCACTTCAGGTCAGAAATTTGAGATCAGCCTGGCCAACATGGCAAAACCCTGTCTCTACTAAATATACAAAAAAATTAGCCCGGTGTGGTGATGTGCACCTGTAATCCCAGTGACTGGAGAGGCTGAGGAAGGAGAATTGCTTGAACCTAGGGAGTAGAACCTGCAGTGAGCAGAGATCGCACCACTGCACTGCAGCCTGGGCAACAGAGTGAAACCCTCATATCAAAAAAATAAAATAAAATGAAATAAAATAATGTTAAAATAGGGAATTATTCACTTTGACAAACTGTGGGTATAGGTTAGAGATGGCAAAGAAAAACACCCTGTATGAGGAATCTTATTCTAAATTGTTATAAATTAGCCACAAGTGACATATTTGTGCTTAGTGGTGAAAACTCTTCATCAGATTTTTGGATTAACCAGAATATCCAATATCTTACTTTTAGAGAAAGGCAGTGGGGACCAGAGATTGTTGTGCCTGGGATGCTCCCAGGAGGGGCTATAATGATGCTGCAATGAGTTGTGATATATGTGATGTTACAAAGGAGAAACTGTAGAGGTTTAGAACTAGGATTACTACAGATTACTTCCCATTCTTAATTAACAGTGAATCAAGTTTTCCCCTCAAATTAAACATATTTCAAACCTGTCGGGCACGGTGACTTATGCCTATAAACCCAGCACTTTGGGAGGCTGACGCGGGTGGATCACCTGAAGTCAGGGGTTTGAGACCAGCCTGGCCAACATGGTGAAATCCTGTTGCTACTAAAAAGACAAAAATTAGCTGGGCATGGAGGTAGGTGCCTGTAATCCTACTAGAGGGGCTGAGGCAGGAGAATTGCTTGAATCTGGGAAGTGCAGGTTGCAGTAAGCCGAGATTATACCATTGCATTCCAGCCTGGTTGACACAGTGAGACTCCATCTCAATAACAAAACCAAACAAACAAAAAAAAAAATTTCAAACCAGATGTTCTGTATTCTGATATATTTAACTTGTGTACTTCTTGAGTTATCTAATTTTGTTAATTCTTACTAGATATCTGATTCCCAATGAAAACTGTGAAAGAAAACTGTTCTATCATTTTTCTAGTAGTGTATCTGAAAAATTTATAAAGCTTCATGTGGCTGTCAGATCTTGATCTAAAGCCATTTTGGTAAACTGACCAAAAAGTCTTATCAAATTCTGGTCCAAGACACAATTTAAGTCCAAATTGTTTTATGATAGTCTCAAAAATTAATAAATCCAATAACAGCAAAAAAACTGTGGAAGACATACAAAGACAAAGGTTTTTCTTATATAGTACATTTTTCTCTTCATTTAATGGGTAGTGATCACCTAACAGCACTGCATTAGTGTTCATATGATAAATCTTTTAGTATTCTTAAGGTCAAGTGCCATGTTACACATTTTAAGTTCAAATCAAATCAAAGGAATTTAGAATTAAAATTAATTTACCAGTGCTTCCTTTAGCTTTGTGTTACAGTAGAAAAAATCAATGAGAACAATTTTCTTTACTTCTCTAATAAACTTTCTTTCACTGTAAAAAAATAAAAATAAATGAAAGCTTACTAAGATGTGGAGGACTAGCCCGAGCAATATGGTGAAACCCCATCTCAACAAAAAATACAAAAATTAGCCAGGCATGGTGGTACCTTCTGGTAGTTCCAGCTACTTGGGAGGCTGAGAGGGGAGGATCACCTGAGCCTGGGGAGATGGAGGCTGCAGTAAGCTGTGACTAGGCCACTACACTCCAGCCTGGGGACAGAGTGAGAGAGACCCTGTCTCAGGAAATAAAATGAAGATGCAGAGGAATCTGACTTTACACAAAATGTATCTTTGATAAGTTGACTGGTAGACTATAAGTGAATTTAAGTGCAGTACTGGGATTATGGAGACTTTGTATAAAACAATTGTCCATGATTTATGTGCCATTAATTTGTTTCAACATTACAAAGTCTTTTACTCTAATGTTCATATTGCCTGGGAAAAAATAATTACTATGTGAATTTTTCCCTAAAAATACACCCAAAAAATACCATAAAACTACACCTGGCCAGGAGGGGGGTGTGAGGGGGGGCAGGAGGGGGGGGGGGGGGGGAGAATTAAAAAAAAAAACTACACCTATTTTAGTTAAGATCTTCCTAATTAAATAAAGTGTTTCCTGAGTTAAAATCAAGTGCTTTTAAAAGCTACATTAGGGCTGGGCACTATAGCTCATGCCTGTGATCCCAGCACTTTGGGAGGCTGAGACAGGCAGATCACCTGAGACCAGAAGTTGGCGACGAGCCTGGCCACACATGGCAGAACCCCATTCCTATAAAAATTAGCTGGGCATGGTGGCTCACGCCTGTAATCCCAGCTACTTGGGAGGCTGAGGCAGGAGAATTGCATAAACTTGGGAGGTACAGGTTGCAGTGAGCTAAGTGCATGCCGCTGCACTCCAGCCTAGGCAACAGAGCAAGACTCCGTCTCAAAAAAAAAAAGTAAAAGCTACATTAAGGCTAGGCTCCGTGGCTCTCACCTATAATCTCAGTGCTTTGGGAGGCTGAGGTGGGAAGATCACTTGAACCCAGGAGGTTAAGGCTGCAGTGAGCTGAGATGCCACTGCACTCCAGGCTGGGCAACAGAACAAGGCTGTCTCAAAAAACCAAACAAGCAACAACAATAAAAAAAATCCTCTACATTTAAAGAAACAAAAAACAAATGAGTCATTAATCCTCCCAGTGTTTGATGGTGGCCGTGAAAGGCTTCCACTGATTTAACTTGGGAGGCATTATTACTCACTCTTGGTAATATAATATGCTCATACCACCCAACTCACCAACTCAGGAACAGAGGATAGTAACAATAGGAAGTGCCTACAGTGCTTACTAGGTGCCAGGCATTGTTTTGAATGCTTTAACTATATCCAGTTAATCCTCCTCATAGCTCTGTGAGTCAGAAACTTTTTTTTTGATAGCTGCCCATCACTGATAGAGACTGTTTTTATCTTCACTTTACAAATGTGAAAATTTCGTTACTTACCGAAGGTTACTCAGTGAAATGGCTGAGGAAGACCCAGTTTCATTTAGTGTGGCTTTCAAGTCTGCGCTCACACCCAAAGCTCATTATCTTTGGGTTTGCCTCAAGACTAATTCAATGATGGCTGTAACAGGACCATGGATGTATAATTTCACTCCTCATTCACTAGTGTAAATCCAGCTCTGACCTGTTGTGCCCTGTACATAAAAGCTTCTTTTTTTTTTTTTGTTTTGAGACGGAGTTTCCCTGTTGTTGCCCAGGCTGAAGTGCAATGTCGTGATCTCGGCTCACTGCAACCTCCGCCTCCCTGGTTCAAGCGATTCTCCTGCTTCAGCCTCCTAAGTAGCTGGAATTACAGGCATTTGCCACCATGCCCAGCTGATTTTGTATTTTTTGTAGCAATGGGGTTTCTCCATGTTGGTCAGGCTGTTCTTGAACTCCGACCACAGGTGATCCGCCAGCCTCAGCCTCTCAAAGTGCTGGGATTACAAGTGTGAGTCACCGTGCCCAGCTATGAAAGCTTTTAATGGCTAATATGATGTTTTGGTAGCTCAGCTCTTAACCCTGGAGCGTACCACAAGCCCTGGAGCATACCACAAAAGGTACAGTTCTAACAGATTATTTTCTCATAGTTGATCTCAACAGGGAGCCTAAAATATGAAAGAAGTGGCTCAATAAAATAATGTGAAAATTTAGGACAATAAAGCTTAAATTACTATATTCACTACAGTGTGTTTAACATTTGTGATTAGAGCTAAGTAATACTTCCAAAATTCTTAAGTCTGATTTGCTCTTTTAGAGTGTTCAGCTAATCATTCTTTCCACTTGCAATAAATAAAACATACCAGGCAAATGTTATCCAAGCCAAGTTTACAGAGGTATATCTGAACTCAGTACCATCCTCATTCAGATCAGTTGTCAGAGTAGAACACAGAGACTTCCAGGTGGCCTGCTTGGTTGCCCTTAGCCCAGAAGCACTTTATGGTACTTTGAATTTCACAATAAACTGTAGCAACATATTACAGCTTCTTCTGAAAATGAATTATGTTTTGTTTTATTTTGAGATGAGGTCTCTGTCACCCAGGCCGGAGTACAGTGGTGTGATCATAGCTCACTACACCCTAGAAGTCTTGGACTCAAGATCCTCTCATGTCAGCCTTCTGAGGAGCTGGGACTACAGGAATATACCAGCCCACCTGGCTAATTTTTTCTTATTTTTTGTAGAGACAGGGGTCTCACTATGTTGCCCAGGCTGGTCTTGAGTTCCTGGGCTCAACCAATCCTCCCACCTTGGTCTCCCAAAGTGCTGTAATTATAGGCCTTAGCCATTGCACCCAGCTAAAAATGTAAATAAATTTAAATGTCAGACAAGAGCCTGCCCAACTGTTGCCAAGAGGATAAACATACTTAAATTTACACTTCTGTATCTCACAATCTTTGGACTAGTAAAAATGTCATAATTACTTCGATAGTGGTCAAGGAAAATCTTTTTAAAATTAGGGCTACAATATATCACATTAGGAGAAAGAGCAGACAATTTAAAATTTAAAAATGTAAGGGTGAAGAGAAGCAAAGAAAGTAGTGGTGATGGCAGCAGAGTACTTCTTGGATCTTCCCAAATCTCATAAAAACAGTGAAAACAACTAGGGTAGCAAAAGAAAACACCTACAGACAACATCTCTACCCAAAACTGGTGAAAAAATGTCCCCTGGAACTCTAGGACACTAATTAATGGGTGGGGCCAAACTATGGTAGCAACAAGAACAGAGGGAGGGTAGAGAGTGGGAGGAAGAGGGAAGAGTGTGTGTGTGTGTGTAAGGCAAGGCAAAGCATGTCCTGGCAGAAGTGGAGGTTAGAAAAAGGGGGCTTGAGAGCACTACCAGAACCAAGAAACCCAGAAATCACTAAGTCATCACCTTAAAAAGGAGCCCCACTAGAAGTGAACATGAAACTAAGAATCACAGTGGGAACTGGAAGGGGGCCTGGTAGGGTCCCTGTTGCCAAGGACTGCAAAGGAAGGACCATAAAGCTCCCAGAAACAGCTTGTGGAATCTCCTTTGCAGGTCAGGCCCTGCAATGAGCAAGGTAGAATACGGTATGTAGAATACAGCTAGCTAGCTAGCTAAAGCTGACAAAAATAGCTAGGTCAGGCTAATTAAATTTAGTAACATTACTAAAATGCAGATAACTAGACATTATGTGTCACCTAGTGTGATGCCATAGGAAGTCTACTGTATCCTCAAATAAGCATTTTTGCCAAGAAAATAAAAACTTAATAAAAAATATGGGCTGGGTATGGTGTTTCACGCTTATAATCCTAGCACCTTGGGAAGCCAAGGTGGAAAAACTGCTTGAGTCCAGGAATTTGAGGCCAGCCTGGGTGAGATCCCATCTCTACCAAAAGTTTTAGATTACTAGTTTTTCTTTCTCTCTTTTTTACCTATTGCTGCTGAACAAATTATTTTATTATTATTATTTTTTTAAGATGGGGTTTCACCATGATGGCCAGGCTGGTCTTGAACTCCTGACCTCAGGTGATCCACCTACCTCGGCCTCCCAAAGTGCTAGGATTACAGGCATGAGCCACCACGCCCAGCCTGAACAAATTATTAAATTATTATTTATTCTTTTTTTTGAGACAGAGTCTTGCTCCGTCACCAGGCGCCAGCCTGGAGTGCAGTGGCACAATCTTGGCTCACTGCAACCTCCGCCTCCCGGGTTCAAGCAATTCGCCTCAGCCTCCCGGGTAGTTGGGACTACAGGCGCACGCCACTACGCCCAGCTCATTTTTGTATTTTTCAGTAGAGACGGGGTTTCACCATGTTGACCAGGATGATCTTGATCTCTTGATCTCACAATCCACCCGCCTCAGCCTCCCAAAGTGCTGGGATTACAGGCATGAGCAACCATGCCGGCTTCTTTTTTATTACTAATTAATTCATGATGCAATAATATATTAGATTTTAAATAATAGAAAATATGGAGGTGAAATAATATATTGAATAACATAAGGTTGTAATTATCCAAATATGGGAAATTCTCCAGGATAAATAATCCAGTCTCTTCAATAAATAAAAGGCATGACAATGAGGAGGTCACAGAAAGGCACATTAAAAAAAAAAAAAAAAAAAAAGACCTAAAGACATAACAACCAAATAAAATGTATGGATTTTGTTTGGATCCTGATTTGAAATTACCAGCTCTTTAAAAAAATGGTTTTTTGAGATACTGGGAGAAATCAAATAAATATGGACTGAGGATTAGATTGTATAAAGGAATTACCATTAATTCTGTAGGTCTGATAATGGTACTGCACTTTGTTAAAAAAAGCAAAAACTCCTAATCTGTTAAAGATACTTAGAGAACTATGTACTAATAAAATAACGTAACGTCTGGTATTTAAACATTTCTTCACACAGAAAAAAGTAGAGGAGATAAAATAAGAATGGCAAAATCTTGTAATTGCAGTTCATTAGATTTTCATTGTTGTTGTTTTTCCATGATTGAAATTCTTCAAAATAAAAAGTTAAGTGGGGCCGGGCATGGTGGGCTACACCTGTAATCCCACCACTTTGGGTGGCCGAGATGGGTGGATCACCTGAGTTTGGGAGTTTGAGACCAGCCTGGCCAATATGGTGAAACCCTTGTCACTACTAAAAATACAAAAAAAAAAAAAAAAATTAGCCAGGCTTGGTGGCAGGTGCCTGTAATCCCAGCTACTTGGGAGACTAAGGTGGGAGAATCACTTGAACTAGGGAGGTGGAGGTTTTAATGAGCTGAGATCACACCACTGCACTCCAGGCTGGGCGTGATAGAGCGAGACTCTGTCTAAAAAAACAAACAAACAAACAACGACAAAAAAAAAAACAGTTAAGTATAAAATGTCTAGGCACAGGTGCAGTGGCTTATGCCTGTAATCCCAGCATTTTAGGAGGCTTAGGAAGGAGGATTCCTTGAGGCCAGGAGTTTAGGACCAGTTTGGACAATGTAGTAAGACTCCGTTTCCCCCTCCCAAAAAAGTCTATGCACAATACTGTACAACACAATTTAAAATATCCAATTGTTATACTAAAAACTATAAAACAAAAGAAGCAAGAACAGTAGGAGTTATTTTAAATGCCTATAATTCTTCAGTCTTTTTTTGTGAGGTAATTGGCATGTACTTTAGGTTAGCCTATTAATAGAAAGCCAAAACTAAAGATTACCATCATTTAAAAATATGTTTTTATAAAAAATATGTTTTTGTGAATTTTTGCCAATTTAACACACTCTCCAAAGGAACACTGTCTTCACCAGAGATTTACTGGGCCAGGTGTCTATGTCTGGTGTCATTCTTTGGAACACTCTCCCCTGCTGCTTCAATGAGAGACAAACCAAGCCTGTTAAATTATTACCTAGCAAACTTTTGGCAATTTCCCAACCAGTCACATTTTCCAGTCATTTTGCTCTTATGTTTACAGACCTGGTTGTTCATTCTTAGCCAATGTCCAGGAAGGACTTGGCTCCAGGCAAGCTCTTTTTTCCTTTTCAATTCTGACATCTCTATGAGTTAACTATTATACAATATTATCACAGCCTATTTTTTTTCTGACTCATATTACCCTGGAGACAGCTACAGAATGAACTTGGACTAAAATTTTATACAGCACGCTGAGTTTCCTAAAGGTTTGCTATTTTCTATAATCTGTGAAGGTCCATCACTTCTCAGCCTTTTGGCTAAGATCAAGCATAGTATCTGTTCTTATCAGTTTAATATCTGATACATCCTCTATCCGAGGACAATATATTAAATATATTTTTGGAGTCGGGAGATGGAATAGGAGCTTGCTCAAAAAAAAAAAATATGTGAAGGTCCTTTTCCTTTTCCTCACAATGCATTATCTGAAGGGTTCAAGTGCCCTGCCTGTGTTTCTGCAATTTTCTTACCCATAACCAATCACTATAATGAGAAGTAGATCTTAATTTGGCAGGTTAAAGCATGGTGCAGGTCAAAGCTGCCTCCTTTCTGTTCCACCTGCATAATGTTTTGCTCCTTTGGTTTTTGACCACAAGCCAGCTCTTCTTAAAGATCTTCCTCTGTGCTCTAATACTTGTTTGTTCTGTTTATAAATATAAATATTGTATCATTTCCCTGAGGGAGTGGATCACCCCAAAACTATCTAAAAATAATTTCAAACATGTAAATGATTTGAGAGCTAGAGACAGTAATATTGAACCCATTAATAGGATGGCATTAGGCAGAACTGTGCACGGAGACTTTCTAGTTTCCAAATACACATATACACTCACTGATGTAAAGGGTGAGAACTTCTACTAAGGACTTACTGAAGTGACCAAGAACTCTTCAGCTTTCTTTCTTCATATAGCCTTTGCAGATGATGCCAAAAAGATGACTAGATTAGTGTTTGTGAATTTATTTGAACTCCTTGATAGAAGGATGCCAGGTACCTAGTCAGCAAGATATAAAACTGTATGTTCGGGGTGAGTAATTACAGGGAGTTATATAGTCCTTAGAAGTAGGGTCAACACTCGTTGAACATCAGGTATTGTAATAACTGGCAAGAAAACAACCGGATTTTATCTACTCCTGATTTAGTTAAAAGCCTGGAATTCCTTAACCTACCTTTGTTGACATAATACATGAATGTGAACTGTGACAAATCCCTTTCTGGTCAAAAATAGTATAAGCACCCAGTGTCTAAGATTAGCTAAGAGAAAATAAAAACATTCTAAAATTCTAAACTGATCAAAGATATAAATAAGCAATCCTAGCACTTTGGGAGGCCAAGGTGTACGGATCACCTGAAGTTCAAAATCAGCATGGCCAACAATTTTTTTTTTTTTTTTTTTTTTTTTTTTTTTTTTTGTGAGACAGTTTTGCTCTGTCTCCCAGGCTGGAGTGCAGTGGTGCGATCTTGGCTTACTGCAACCTTTGTCTCCCAGGTTCAAGAGATTTTCACACCTTGGCCTCCCAAGTAGCTGGGACTACAGGTGCCCATGACCACACCCGACTAATTTTTTGTATTTTTAGTAGAGATGGGATTTCACCATGTTGGCCAGGCTGGTCTCCAACTCCTGACCTCAAGTGATCCGCCTGCCTCGGCCTCCTAAAGTGCTGGGATTACAGGCGTAAGCCACCATGCTCAGCTCTTTTTTTTTTTTTTTTGAAACAGGATCTTGCTCTGTTGCCCAGGCTAGGCACCCAGTGGTGTGATCACAGCCGACTGCAGCCTCAACCTCCCAGGCTCAAGTAGCTGGGACTACAAGCACCGGCCACCACACCTGGCTAATTGTTTTGTTTTTTTGTAGAGATGGGTCTCCCCTTGTTGCACAGGCTGGTAAACAGGCATTGTTGAAGATTATCAGCAATAGATTGAAACTGGGAGAATTTATGGGTGTGGAGGAGGCATGAACAGGACTGATGAAAGGACAGAACAAATAGGATGTTTCAAAGTTGAGCTTTAAGAGAGGAAATGACTCAGCCACAGTTTAGGGAAAGAGTTCCAGTTAGGTGAGTTGTAGGTGATAATGCAGCTTGGGTGAGTTCATCATCTACAGAGGACAAGATTCTAGAAGCTCACTCCAGAGTGTTATCAGGATCATGAACCAAAGCACAACATCAAGAGTTTACAAAATATTTTTCCAACAGAGGAACAAACATTGGCATTCTTTACTCTTAAAACTCAGGGAAGTTCTGGTCATTAAACCTTAGGAGACAACTGGTATAATCACAGTAACAACTAATAAAAATGATTGACATGAAGGAAAAATATTCATATTAGTGTAGTCTAAATTTGAGTTATTCATCAAACATTTGAAGATCTACCCTTTCCCAGACTCTTGGGGTATAGTTTTGAACAAGAGGGGCACAGGTCCTTCCCTTCTACAAGGCTACAATCCTACAGATAAATGAATGACTCTATGGTCTAGGAAGAATGAAGCCAAAGACTGCTGTATTAGTCTATTTTCATATTGCTATAAAGAACTTCCCTGAGATTGCGTAATTTATAAAGAAAAGAGGTTTAATTGACTCACAGTTCTGCATGGCTGGGGAGGCCTCAGGGAACTTACAATCATGGCAGAAGGGGAAACAAGTGCATTTTATATGAAGGCAGGAGAGAGAGAGGAGAAAGTGAAGGGAGAAGAGCCCTTTATAAAACCATCAGATTTCCTCAGAACTCACTATCACGAGAATAGCATGGGGGAAATCCTCTCCATGATACAATCACCTCCCTCCCTTGACCCGTGGGGATTACAACTGGAGATGAGATTTGGGTAGGAACACAGAGTCAAACCGTACCAACTGCATTACTGATATTTATATAACCATGGTTAAAATGAACATAGACACGTTCCATTGGAATTCTTTAAATAGGGAGCACACTTGAAGTTTCAAGAAAGGTAGTTTTCAAGACAGATAGAGACAAAATACTAATGAAGCCAGAGAGGTTGGTACAAAGTAATTTGCCTGAAATTAGACTAGAAACTCTGTGAAGGCAGAGATAATCTGTTTGGTTCACAGTGGATTAGCAGGGAGCACAAGAACACCTGAAAAATAGTAGCCAATCAATACTTCTTAAAAAATACATAAATGGGCCAGGCATAGTGGCTCATGCCTGTAATACCAACATTTTGGGAGGCTGAGGTGGGTGGATCACCTGAGGTCGGGAGTTCAAGACCAGCCTGACCAACATGGTGAAATCCCACCTCTATTAAATAAATAAATAAATGGGCTGGGCTCAGTGGCTCATGCCTGTAATCTTAGCATTTTGAGACGCCAAGGAAGGAGGACTGCTTGAGGTCAGGAGTTTGAGACCTGGCGGTATGTACTGGTAGTCCTAGCTATTTGGGAGGTTGAGGTGGGAGGATAGATTGAACCCAGGAGTTCAAGATCAGCCTGGGCAACACAGTGAGACTCCGTCTCTACAAAAAATAGAAATGAGTAAAGCAAAAATTTATTGAATACTCATTATGTGGAAGTATTGTTTTTGCAGTGTTTAGTATGAGTGTTACTGATCAGTATACAGATGATGTAAATACAGTGTAATAACTCTTAAAGAGATAAAGCCCTGTGCAGTGGCTCACACCTTTAACCCCAGCACTTTGCCAAGAGTTCAAGACCAGCTTGGGCAACATGGGGAAAACCCATCTCTACAAAAAAGACAAAAATATTTGCTGGGCATGGTGGCACATACCTGTGGTCCCAGCTATTTAGGAGGCTGAGGTGGGAGGATTGCTTGAGCCAGGGAGGCTGAAGCTGGAGTAAGCCAAGATGGTGCCACTGCATTCCAGCCTAGGTGACAAGAGTGAGGAGACCCAGTCTCAAAAAAAAAAAAAAAGATTAAAGAAAAAGGGCCGGGCTCAGTGGCTCACATCTGTAATCCTAGCACTTTGGGGTTAAGGCAGATACCTGAGGTCGGGAGTTCAAGACTGGCCTAACCAACATGCAGAAACCCATCTCTACTAAAAATACAAAATTAGCTGGGTGTGGTGGCGCATGTCTGTAATCCCAGCTTCTTGGGAGGCTGAGGCAGGAGAATCACTTGAACCTGGGAGGCAGAGTTTGCAGTGAGCCAAGGTTGCGCCATTGCACTGCAGCCTGGGCAGTAAGAGCAAAACTCAGTCCCCAAAAAAAAAAAAAAAAAAAGAGGTAAGCATGGGAAGGAGGCTACTAGAATAGTGAGTCAAAATAATTCAGGGATATAGAGGTTTCTTAAACAAGGTAATGTTTGAGCTGAGTTTTTTGTTATTTGGGGGAGGATTTTGTTTAAGACAGGGTTTTGCTCTGTTGCCCAGACTGCAGTGCACTGGTGCAATGGTGCAATTATGGTTCACTGCAGCCTGGACCTCCTTGGCTCAGGTGATCCTCCCATCTCAGCCTCCAGAGTAGCTGGGACTACAGACTCATGTGGCCACACCGGCTAATTTTTGTATTTTTAGTAGGGATGGGTTTTCGGGGTTTTGCCATGTAGCTCAGGTTGATCTCAAACTCCTGGGCTCAAACTATCCTCCCATCTCTCTCCAAAAGTCCTGGGATTACAGGCATGAGCCACTGTGCCTGATTGAGTTTTGAAGCAAAGGCAATGAAGCACAGCATATGTTAAATCACTGTGGAATGAAATAGCATTATACATTTGAGGAAACAAAAACAGTGCAGTTTGGCTGAAGAGAACAACAGGATGATACGATGGTGTCATGGTAGGTTAGGTTATAGGGTGGATCTAGATCTATTTATATGCTATGTTAATATTTGGGCTTTATTCTAAATTTAGAAATCACTAAGCTATGTTAAACAGAGGAATGACAGAATCATAATCTTCATTTTAGGAAGACCACTCAAGCAGCAGTGATAGTGCAAAGTGGGGGAAGAATGGAGGTAGGAAGGTTTAAAGTATGAAGAAAGAAAATAGAATCCATAGGAAGTATGTTACTGGGAAAGAAACTGGATCGTGGGGGCTGAGTGAAAGATACTAGAGTCACTGCTAGGCTTCAAGTTTGGATTTAGTGCCACTTAATAAGGTGGATAATAGAAGAGAAGCAGGTTTGTTTTTGTTTTGAGGGTAGATGAGAAGGCAAAAAGGGTAATAAATCCAGTCTTTCCTTAAGCTTAAGGTACCAGTGGGACACATAAGTGTGCATGTTAGTCTTCTTTCGATGGTATCATCAGGTCAACCACACTCTCTTACAAATGGTTTTTTGTTGTTGTTGTTTTTGAGATGGAGCCTCACTCTGTCACCCAGGCTGGAGTGCAGAGGCATGATCTTCGCTCACTGTGACCTCTGCCTCTGAAGTAGCTGGGATTACAGGCATGTGCCACCATGCTTGGCTAATTTTTGTATTTTTTGTAGAGACAGGGTTTTGCCATGTTGGCCAGGCTGGTCTCCAACTCCTGAGCTCAAGTGATCTGCCTGCCTCGGCATCCCAAAGTGCTGAGATTATAGGTGTGAGCCACTGTGCCCGGCCACAAATGTCTCAGTGTGTGTGTGTGTGTGTGTGTGTGTGTGTGTGTGTGTGTATGCGTGTATATATATGTCTTTGAGGCAGCATGTATATATATATACACACACACTTACATATATATATATATATATATATATATATATATATATGTCTTTGAGGCAGCATGATTTTTCTGAACTTTTTATGTGCTATGAGGCCCCCTAAAAAGGAATTGGATGAATAAACAGGTTGTATGTTGGTAACTATAAGATAAATAGGAACTTAATAATTTGGAGAAATTGTAATCTTAGCACTTTGGGAAGCCAAGGCAGGTTGATCACTTGAGCCCAGGAGTTGAGGACTAGCCTGGATGCCAAAACCCTGTCTCTACAAAATACAGAAATTAGCTGGGTGTGGTGATGTGTGCCTGTATGTAGTCCAAGCTACTCAGGAGGCTAAAGGGGGAGGACCACCTGAACCGGGGAGGTTGCAGTGAGCAGAGATTACACTGCTGCAGTCCGGCCCTGGCAACAGAGTGAGACCTTCTTTCAAAAAATAAATTATAATTTGGAGAAATAGTCCTTAACATTACAGTACTGTGATCTAAGACATCGTTTCATATATAAGTAAAACATGGCAGCATGAATAACAAGTCCAATCTGCTTTCCATTAAACTGTAATAACAGTAAAGCAGATATGATAAAATAAGATGCATTACTTTATCTCTTGGAAATTGGTTGGTGGTGTATACTCCATAGCACAACTTCTATTGGCTTTTGCAGTAAAGAAAAAAAATTTTTTTAAATGCAACAGATTTTAAATGCAATTTCCCTGTATAGCTATAAATATAATTACTGAACCCAATTTCCTTATGTTGTTATTTTTGTCTTATTTTTCTTTCTTTTTTTTTTTTTTTTTTTTGAGACGGAGTTTCGCTCTTGTTAACCGAGGCTGGAGTGCAATGGCGCTATCTCGGCTCACTGCAACCTCCGCCTCCTGGGTTCAGGCAATTCTCCTGCCTCAGCCTCCTGAGTAGCTGGGATTACAGGCGCGGGGCCACAATGCCAGCTAAATTTTTTGTATTTTAGTAGAGACGGGGTTTCACCATGTTGACCAGGATGGTCTCGATCTCTTGACCTCGTGATCCACCCGCCTCGGCCTCCCAAAGTGCTGGGATTACAGGTGTGAGCCACCGCGCCCGGCTTGTCTTATTTTTCAACCAAGTGCTTCTTATATCAATTTTTAGAAACATACTAGTACATTAGGATACTTTCTAAGAAACTAAGCACAAAAAAATACCCACTATGGTATTTAAAATATTAGTCTTGTCTTTCATGTATATATTCAAACTTTTTCTTTGACACAGGGTCTCACTTTGTCGCCCAGGCTGGAGTGCAGTGGTGCGATCTTGGCTCACTGCAACCTCCGCCTCCTGAGCGCAAGCAATTCTTGTGCTTCAGCTTCTCCAGGAGCTGGGACTACAAGGGTGCACCACCATGCCTGGCTAATTTTTGTATTTTTTTTTTTTTTGAGACGGAGTTTCACTCTTGTTACCCAGGTTGGAGTGCAATGGCGTGATCTCGGCTTACCGCAACCTCCACCTCCTGGGTTCAGGCAATTCTCCTGCCTCAATCTCCTGAGTAGCTGGGATTACAGGCACGCGCCACCATGCCCAGCTAATGTTTTGTATTTTTAGTAGAGACGGGGTTTAACCATGTTGACCAGGATGATCTTGATCTCTTGACCTCGTGATCCACTCGCCTCGGCCTCCCAAAGTGCTGGGATTACAGGCTTGAGCCACCGCACCCGGCTAATTTTTGTATTTTTAGTAGAGATAGGGTTTCACAATGTTGGCTAAGCTGGTCTCGAAACCCTGGCCTCAAGTGATCGCCCACCTCAGCCTCCCAAAGTGCTGGGATTACAGGTGCGCCCGGCCATATTCACTTAAACATTTAACGACCCAGGAAAACATCCACCTAGGATTTTAAGTTGTATACACAATGCTTTTGTTTCGATCAAAATAGTCTATTCATGACAATATTTGTGAGCCCATTCACTTCTAAGATAACAAATTGTTAGTCTAGCCAGTCTCCTTCAAACTTGTTTTCTCCTTCTACCCACCATCGTCAAGATGTGAAGGAATTCACTACCTCTTCTTCTCCCAAGGGGGGAAAAAAAATCGCTCCTTCTCCTCCTCCTCTACCAACCCAGCGAAATACACCCATTCCAGGAAAAGAAAGAAGAGGGGACGCAAAGTGGAATAAGTTATGACCGGAGACCAAGCGCACAAAAATGGGACCAAAGCCTAGGCTCGAAACCCAAAGAATCGGTCACCACAGCCCGAAGATCTTGGCTATTTGCCAGAAGAGAACTGACTGGTGATAAGAAACCAGACAGAGCAAGTGACAAGCAAGGAAAGAGAGCCCACCTTTGGGACTGCCTGAACACTAAAAGAATGAAAAAGAAACGTCAGGAATCAGAGACAGGCTGCAGTCCGCCTGAGGGACCAGCTAGGTTAATACCCAGCTCCGAAGGCCAGCACTGGGTGAGACCCTCGGGAAGGAAACGGTGCCTGGAGATCGCCTGCTCGAAGGAAACTGATAACCAGGAAGCCTAGAACCGCCTCGCTTCCAAAAGTCAGAGTCCCAGCCTCGCGTCCGGTAGCCACCGCCAGACACCAGACCGGGTCTGAGGGCGGGCCTAGGGGCGGAGCCCGAACTCCTTCCCCGCCCCCTAACGGCGACTAGGGATGCGTTCTCAATGCGCCGGCGTAGGGTGAGGCCGGACTCTATTTGGCGATTAAGCGTGCGGCTGCGTTCGCTACCCGGCATGCTGTGCGCTAGTGACGGCCCTCCGCCTATCCCCTTCCCAACCCTACCCCCACCCCTCCCTCCGTGGCCCCCCCTTCCCCTAAAGTGAGTGAGACGGGCAGATGGAGGAGGGACTGTAATGGCGGCGGCCGGCAGCTCCCTGCTCTGACCCACGGCAGGCACACAGCAACGACCCCTTCCCCGTCCCTCTTCTGGCCGGCCTCCGCCCCGCCGCCAGCGCGGGGCCACCCTTTCCAGCCCTTCCCCCAGCTGTCGGCGTCTCGCCCTGCGCCCCGGCCGGGGCCCCACACACAATGGACGAGCTTGCCGGAGGCGGTGGTGGCGGCCCCGGGATGGCGGCCCCTCCCCGGCAGCAGCAGGGACCTGGGGGGAACCTGGGCCTTTCGCCAGGGGGGAACGGAGCAGCGGGCAGCGGGGGTCCTCCGGCCTCCGAAGGAACGGGTCCCGCGGCAGGCCCCGAGCTGTCCCGGCCGCAGCAGTACACTATCCCGGGGATACTGCACTACATCCAGCACGAGTGGGCTCGGTTCGAGATGGAGCGGGCGCACTGGGAGGTGGAACGGGCCGAACTGCAGGTACCTCGCTGGGGTCGGTGTGCGGGACGGCTGCGGCGGCGGGGTTCCTAGCCGGGGGGTGGGGCCGGGACTCCTTTCAGCCGGAGCCAGCGCCTCGGGAGGCCGAATGAAACCTACCTGTGCTGCTCAGGGTGTGATAGTCTTCTCAACGGCTTTCCTGGAGTTCCCCTCCCTCTTTCCCGCAGAAGCTTGCTCCCCAGCCTTCACTAGCTACGCGGTGCGGGCCTCCTCGGGGCAGCCATTTTGGCTTTTAGTATGGCGTCTGCGGGGGCTCCTCCGCAGGCGGCCTTCCCGGGCCTCCAGGGCTTGAGTCCGGGTTGGCGCCGCTCGACACCGAGTTTGCTCTTGTTTGTTCCTCTTGAGATGAGGAGCCCAACGAGAGGGACAGGGATAGGCATCTTACCTCCTTTTTCCGGACCACCCTCTTTTCCGATTTGGCATATCTGGCCCCCTCCCTCAGACTTCGTATGCACTTGCCCCTTGACAGCTACGCTTCTTTCCTGGGCGGCTACGGTGCACAGTGAGTTGCGAATGACCTGTGAAGTTTTACTTCCTATCGTCAACTTTAAGTACTTCTTACCTGAGATGCTGCCTTACTCACTTGGATTCTCTGTAGTTATTCCTTGCTTAGTGACTCATCAACGCTTTTAGCACTGAATTTTTCTTTTTAGCGTACTCTTCACTAGACCTCCTTTCCCTATCCCTTTCTTTATCCATAAAAAAACCACACCAGACTGTGCTGTATTTATGAAACGATTGAAAAGATTTAATATAAGTTTGAAGTGAAATGTAGTTGAATCATCTTACTCGTGCAGGAGAAGCAAAGTGAGATGTCCTCAGGACCCTTCATAGTTGAGCTTGACTCATTCCTTATAATGTGAACCTTTGATAGGCTGCACGTTTGGAAGATGTTGGTAGTTAACAGCTCATGTCCTGATCTCAAAATTGTCGCATCTTTTTGAAAGGATTATTTAACTTTCTTGGGTATTTGTGTTTATTTTTAAATAACTTTGCGGGGCAAATTTAGGCTTAGAAGAAAAAAAACATACGTCTAAATAGTATTGCACCTGTTCTTCAGACTTGTATATTTAGAAGAGGTAAGCGGTATTTGCTGTCATATATGTCATATGCCTATGGTGAATAGTTAGGCAAATGTAGTGTTGAAAGGAGGAGGACTGGATTAACTAAAAAGGGTGTCCTCAAATAAATATGAATCTCTTTAGTTTGGTGCTGAACTAGTAAACTTTTATATGACTCCACAAAGTGGGTGAAGTTAAACTTTTGAAAAGTAAAAAATATTTAGGTATTTTGACACTGTATGAAGTCTTTAAAAAATTGTAACATTTGTTAGTCATTTCAGTGCTTTACAATTGTGTTTTGATACAATATTGGGCTTTAAAAATACATAACTTTCAAAAAGCTGAAGTCAGAGGTGTGGTTTCTTTTAAGTTGTGTACAGTCTGCTTTAAATACTTAAGATTTATAGAATTTTGTTGGTATACAGCTTTCTACTACATCATGCTGCAAACTTAATTTTCTGTGTGAGTAAAGTTAGTAACACATTTATATTTAAAATTTGCATTGACAAATGCATTAAGGCTTAGGCTCACTAAATACTTCACCATTCCCCACGTTGGTTTCTTCGACCTTTGTACTATTGTATGCAAGTTTGGATTTTAACACTCTTCAAGTTAGCAATTGCATTTTTCACCTATAAACTTCACTAATGTAAGCAGCTGAGAAGAAAGATATCTTGTGTCCAAATTAGTAAAACCTGTTCATTAAATGAAGCCTTTATTCCCTTTAGCATTTGCTTTCCCTTCTAGGTCTCCTCTCCTTTACAGCAACAGAAGAGTGTTTTAAGGACTATTCCTCTTGCTTGTTTTTCAGTTCTACTATTGGTATAGTAGTTATGATATAGCCATCCTAAGTTTTTGTTTCCTTGTTTTGAAAAAGTCCTACAGTGTTTCTAGACTCTTTATTTCATACTGATTCTTTTGTAATAAAATGCTCATGTTGGTGTTGGTGTTTTTTTTTTGTGCTATATATTTATAATGTTTTATTGAGTTACTTAGTTAATAAGAGTTTCTGGTTTGCATCAGGATATTGAATTTGCGTTAGGTGCCTCCGGTCTACTGAGATTGCTTGTGAGATGCATGTTTTAAAATCTATGTGTTGAATACAAGTTTGTGGGAGGGTTGTAGTGAAGCATCAGTGGATTTTTACTGTAAACTTAAATTTATTTTTAAGAAAGACAACCTAGAAATAAGACAACTTACATATTATGTACACTCTATGGTGCACTGTCAATCTCTACATATTTTTAAAGTGTTACTTGTTGAATAGTTTCAGTAGTGAACATAAAGAGCTTAAGGAGTACCTCATATTGATGTAAAATTTTAGTAGGGAATTATATTTTCCCCGGCTTTGAAAAAGATATTAAAAGGAACTTTGCAGTATGATTATGTTCTCTGTAAAAATAATTTGGAGTAAAAGTCTGTCTTAGGAACTTGGAACTAAACCAAAGGATCATGTCTTAAAGCTCTTTTGTCTCTGATTCTTCCTTACCTTGGACTTAGGTAAAGCATTGTTAGTATGGTTGTAGGACGATGGTTTCTTTTTTTTTTTTTG
>NW_022436990.1:11923588-11934458 GCF_009761245.1 Sapajus apella
TGTAACCCAGGCTGGAGTGCAATGGCGCGATCTCGGCTCACCGCAACCTCCGCCTCTTGGGTTCAGGCAATTCTCCTGCCTCAACCTCCTGAGCAGCTGGGATTACAGGCACGCACCACCATGCCCAGCTAATGTTTTGTATTTTTAGTAGAGACGGGGTTTCACCATGTTGACCAGGATGGTCTCGATCTCTTGACCTCGTGATCCACCCGCCTCCGCCTCCCAGAGTGCTGGGATTACAGGCTTGAGCCACCGCGCCCGGCAGGACGATGGTTTCTAAACAGTAGTGCCTGTCAGAATCACTTGTAGAACTTTAAAAAATATGCAGGCCTGTTATCCTCTGGAGATCTGGATTGATCTAGGGCTTGAAGAAAATGGACTGTCTGTGGAATTTTGGTAATTCATGTTATGTAAAAGTTAGAAACGGCCATTTAATCAGCAGTATAATGTGATGAGGTAGGTATTCCTATTTTACAGGTGAGTAGACAAATTTAGGTAGGTTAAATAATTTTGCCGAGGTCACCTAGCCATAAAGTATTGTAGCTACGATCTGAGCCCAAGTTTGTCTGATTCCAAAGCCTATGGTCATATCACCACTCTTGTAACCATTATGTTACACTGTCTTAGCATTTTTGTTTTCATGTCATAAGTTTATTTACAAACATATCTAATATGCTATATGAGCTCAAGTTTGATCCATTTTCCAGAGATTACCTCTTAAAATGCTCTTCATATCTGTTAAATGGATGAAACATCCTTATTTTTTAAGCAGTTGGTGTCTTACTGTAAAGACGAGTGCAGCAAATCCAGATCCAAAGTACAAACACATCATAGCTAGTAACCGTCACTTGTTTTCCACTGAAAATGGCAAATTCTTTTCAGGGTCCTCCTCACAGTGGAATCTGCAGACCACAGAGGTTGTGAACCTCTGGAGGCTCTGGCCTCCTGGAAGCTCTGCGAAAGGCACAGAAACCAAGGACGGAAGAAGTAGCATTTTTAATAGAGTGGAATCTGACTTGTAATTCTTTTTCTAGCATTGTGTGGCCCATACCACTTGGGTGCATTTCAATCAAGTTTTATTGAGGCCCCGTGATGATGCTGTGAGGCCTAGTTGATATATATTGCTGAAGTGTCCTTATGCTTTTCTTTGTAGTTTGTATGTAATAAGTATACTTTGGGGGTATATACAAAATGCTTGTTTGCCAAGTGTAAAAATATGACATAGCTAATACATAGAAAATGTAGTCAAACTGTTTGTATTCTAAAACTACTGATTTTCCAGCAAATGTGGGGAAAATTTTTTTTTTTTTTTCCCTCTCTGTCAACCCAGGCTGGAGTGCAGTGGCGTGATTTCAGCTCACTGCAACCTCTGCTTCTCAGGTTCAAGCAATTCTCCTACCTCAGCCTCTGGTAGCTGGGGCTACAGGATTGCACTACCACCCCTGGCTAATTTTTTTTTTGTATTTTTAGGAGAGACAGGGTTTCAACATGTTGGACAGGCTAGTCTTAAACTTCCTGACCTTGAGTGATCCACTCGCCTTGGCCTCCCAGAGTGCACTGCACGGTCCCAAAATTTTAATTAGTGTTTGCGTTTATACTCTTTAGCATACAGATTGGTCGTAACATGACAGATGTTACTACTTAAAGATCCTTAAGTTAGTAGGAGACATTTTGCTTAGACATTACTTGATTTATTTTAAGAGGAAAAACTTTGAACTGTTTCTCCTGAATTTTCTGTTTTCGGGGTTTTCAAAAATGGGTCTGGAATAGTGATTTGCAAATCTTAGTGTCTTTTCCATGAGAAGATTTTAATGACTCTACCATGAAATTACAAAAAAGAAAAGTGTAGTGATATTTCATAATGGTGTTCTCTTTATTCTGGGATTTTTAGCCTTCATACTTTTTACTGTTATGTGTTTCCTTTTTAAGATGATGGTGAAAGTAGAGTTAAAAAACTTTTATTGATAGGATTAAGGGAGTCCACTACCTTGTATCAGATTTCCTGTTTCTTTTCGAAGCCTTTGAAATGAAGTTTAGGGACCACTGATCTAGAATTCTCTTTATGCTCCTCCACTACCCATTAACCCCACTCTATATAGCCTGCTTTTTGCTGTACTTTCCCCTCACTCCCCTCTGAACACTTTTAGAACACTATTTTTCTGTTCATGATTGACCTTCAAATTGCGAAATCCTGTGGCCTTACAGACCATGTGTATGTACTTAACCAACACTTTCTGCTGTTGACAAATTCTTCAGAATTATTTTGTTTTGCTTCCAAAACTGTGGTCCACTTATCACTTTTCTTCATATGTTTTCTTTCTTTTGTTCCCAGTTGGTGTTATGTGGGGTTCTGGTTCTATTTTATATTTTTACTGTATATTCAGAATCAGATTTTTAGCTACCATGTACCATCTGAATAATGCCTAAAATTTATTGTTTACTCTTTCCTAAGTGTTATTCCAGTGCTTCAGTATTTACTCATTTAATTCTCAAAACAACTCAGTGAGGTTGATACAGGTATAATTGGCTTCTTTTTTTTTTGTTTTTCCTGATACTGGCATATTGAGGCCCAGGTTAAGTAATCTGTGCAACTAGGAGGCAGTAGAACTGGGATTTGAACTTAGACTGCCTCTAGTGGCCATGTTCTTAACCACTACTAGATTTTTGGCCTCCAGATGTCCCATGTATTTCTAACTTCCTGTTTAATTTTTCTACCTCCAATTCAATGGATCCATTCAGTTAATCTCAAGTGCCTGCCTCTTCCCCTTGACAAAACACACTTACTCATTCTTTATTCCTTGCCACATTAAAGTTAACACTATCCTCCCCATCACTAGTGCTATAGAGGTCATTGAATCTTCCCCCCGTCTATGTTCGGCCTCTGAGTTTTATTGATTCCAGCATAATTATTTGGTGAATATATTTGAGTGCGATTTTGTGCTAGATGCTGGGTGTATAATGATTTCCTTTGAGAGCTTATACTCTAGAATTTTTTTATTCAAGGGAGGGTCCCACTCTGTCGCCCAGGCTGGAGTACAGTGGTGCCAACATGACTCGCTGTAGCCTCAACCTCCTGAGCTCAAGTGATCCTGCTGCCGCAGCCTCCCAAGTAGGTGGGACTACAGACAAGTACGACCTCACCAGGCTGTTTTTATTTTTCTTTGAGATGGGTTCTCACTTTGTTACCTAGACTGGCTTCGAACTCCGGAGCTTAAACAATCCTCCTACTTCATCCTCCCAAAGTCCAAAGTGTTGGGATTACAGGTATGAGTCACTGCGCCTGGCCAATAAAATCTAACAACAAATTAATAGAATGCTAAGAAAATAAATGGTGATAGGAATCCTGTATAATATTTATTGAACACTTTCTTTCTTTTTTTTAGAGACAGAGTCTCTCTGTGTCACCAGGCTGGAGTGCAGTGGCATGATCTTGGCTCACTGCAACCTCCACCTCCTGGGTTCAGGTGATTTTTTTATTCTTTTTTGAGATGGAGTCTCTCTTGCTTAGGCTGGAGGGCAGTAGCATGCTCTTGGCTCACTGCAACCTTTGCCTCCCAGACTCGTGATTCTCCTGTCTCAGCCTCCCAAGTAGCTGTGACTACTGGTGCGTGCCACCATGCCTGGCTAATTTTTTTTGTATTTTTAGTACAGACAGTGTTTCACCATATTGGTCAGGCTGGTCTTGAACTCCTGACTTCATGATCCACCCATCTCAGCCTCCCAGAGTCCTGGGATTATAGGCGTGAGCCACCATGCCCAGTGTTCAGGCAATTCTTATGCCTCAGTCTCCCGAGTAGCTGGAATTACAAGCACCCGCCACCACGCGGGGCTAATTTTTGTATTTTTAGTAGAGATGGAGTTTTGCCATGTTGGCCTGGCTGGTCTGGAACTGCCGACCTCAAGTGATCCACCTGCCTTGGCCTTCTGTGCCTGATCTATTGTGCACTTTCTATATGCTCAACATTATTTTAGATTCTTCAATACATTTAATTCTCATAACGTTCCTATATGTATGCTTTTAGATCTGAAGCATTCTAGTCGGAAGCTATAGCATTTATCAGAAGTTCTAAAGCAGGAAAGAGCTATGTTGAAATTGTGTGAACTGGCCGGATGTGGTGGGTCATGCCTGTAATCCCAGCACTTTGGGAGCATCACTTGAGCCCAGGAGGTGGAGACCAGCCTGGGGAACAGTGAGACCCTGTCTCTAAAAAAAAAAAAAAAAAAAAAAAAAAAGTCTGTGAACTGGACTATAATGATTCAAGAGGCTAAGTAATATAGGTAATGTCAGTATCCTAAAATATATTCTAATTCACTTATTCTTGGTTTTTGGGGGATTGTAGTCCCCTTTGCATATATGATGAAAGCTATAGAGTCTCTTTGAGTTTTATTTTTTGTTTTGTTTTGTTTTTTTTTACAAAAGGGTAAGAAAATTTTGCTTAGAATGCCCGTGAAGCCTGACTACTGCCCTAAGGAAGTAGCTGATTTAATCTGTATTTTCATTTCTGTTCTAACATTGCCTTAGTTCATAAGTGCTCCTCCTGGCAGAATTCTCTTGAGATAATCTCCTGGCAAGTTTGTTCCATCCATTGCCCCTCTTAACAGTTTATCCTTTATATCATAAATATGATTGCATTATGTATTACCCTCCTTTAACTTTTTTTTTTTTGAGACGGAGTTTCGCTCTTGTTACCCAGGCTGGAGTGCCATGGCGCGATCTTGGCTCACCACAACCTCCGCCTCCTGGGTTCAGGCAATTCTCCTGCCTCAGCCTCCTTAGTAGCTGGGATTACAGGCACGTGCCACCATGCCCAGCTAATTTTTTGTATTTTTTTAGTAGAGACGGGGTTTCACCATGTTGACCAGGATGGTCTTGATCTCTTGACCTCGTGATCCACCCACCTCGGCCTCCCAAAGTGCTGGGATTACAGGCTTGAGCCACCGCGCCCGGCCCCTCCTTTAACTTTTTTATGAAAAGTTCCAAACATGTACGAAAATAATACAGTATTGTGACCTCCCACAAACCTGTCACTCATCTTAAACACTAACAACTCATTATCAGTCTTATTTTACCTGTACTTCAGTCCTTGTCCATTCCAAATCATTATTATTTTATTAATTTTTAAAAGACAGGGTCTCACTGTGTTGCCCAGGCTGGAGTGTAGTGGCGTGATCGTAGCTCACTGCAGCTTCAAAACTCCTGGGTTCAAATGATCCTCCCACCTCAGTCTCCCAAATAACTTGAACTATAAGCATGTGCCACCATGCCTGGCTAATTTTTTTTAGTAGGTACGGGGGTCTTTCTATATTGTCTAGGCTGGTCTTGAGATCCTGGCCTCAAGCGATCCTCCTACTTTGGTATCTCAAGAGTGCTGGGATTAAAGGCATGAGCCACTGTGCCTGGCATTTTTTGTTTTCTTTTTTAATTAAAAAAAAAATTTTTTTTTTTTTTGAAACAGAGTCTCACTGTGTTGCCCAGGCTGGAGTGCAGTGGTGTGATCTCAGCTCACTGCAACCTCCACCCACCGGGTTTGAATGATTCTCATGCCTCAGCCTCCGGAGTAGCTGGGATTACAGGTGTGCCAACATGCCCAGCTAATTTTTTTAATTTTTAGTAGAGGTGGGGTTTCACCAGGTTGGTCAGTCTGGTCTTGCACTCCTGGATCACCCGCCCACCCTGGCCTCCCAAAATGCTGGGGTTACAGGTGTGAGCCACTGCATCTAGCCACTTTTGAGAGAGAGAGAGAGAGAAGGCTCTCTATCTGTCGTCCAGGCTGGAATGCAGTTGTATGATCATAGGTCACTGTAGCCTCAAACTCATGTCATCCCATATTATTTAAAATCAGTCTCAATCATGATGAATATTTCAGTATGTGTCTAAAAGACAGACTGGGCATGGTGACTTAAACCTATAATTAAAAGACTTCGGGAGCCTGAGGTGGGAGGATCACTTGAGGCCTGGAATTTGAGGCTGGTCTGGGCAACACAGTGAGACCCCATCTCTACAAATTTTTTTTTTTTTTAAATTAGTTGTGGTTGCACCTGCTTCTAGTCCTAGCTGCTTAGGAGGCTGAGCTAGGGGGATTACTTGTGCCCAGGTGTTCAAGGCTTCAGTGAGCCATGATTGTGCCAGTGCACTCAGCATGGGCAACAGAGTAAAACCCTGTCTCTGAAAAGAGAAAAGAAAAAAAAGATAAGAGCTTTAAAAGTCAGCTGCAATATCATTACTGTAGTTGTATACCGAATTGTTAAGAAAAATTAGCTACTTCCTAATATTATTGTCAAATACCCAGAGTTTAAATTTCCAGTTTTCTCAGGTATCTTAGGACAGTTTGTTTGAATCTGCATCCAAATAACCTGTTGTATTTGGGACTTCTCCATCTTTTTTTCTTTTCCCTACCATGTTTTGTTGAAGAAATAGGCGGTTGGTTTCTTCATCGTTTGAAAGTTCTGAGAGTCTATGTTTTTGCTAAGTGCTTTCCTGTGTCCTGTGTAGTTTTGCTATCATGCTTATTTTCCTTATAACTTGGTTGTTTGATCAGAATTCGTTTTTCTTGAGTTTTGGGAGTGCGTGTTGAAGGACGAGACCGATTTACAGGTAGTGATGAGGTCTTTCATCAGAAGGCATACAATAGTTGGTTGTCTTTTTGTATGATGTTAGCAACTGTTGATGTTAATGCTTAGGAACGTTCCATTACTAGGGCCACCCATTGTTTTAAAAAATCTTGTTAAGAAATTGAGATAGAATTCACGTAACACAAAATTCACCCTTTTGAAGCATACTTTTTTTTTTAACCTTCCTCCCGTAAAAGTGAAATTTTCAGTTCATTTCTGAGAAATAAATTGGTCAGTATAATTCATTTTGTTCTACTTCTGCTTTACACAAAGCTTTGTGTTCAGCCTGATACCTTTCTAGCTGCATTTTTTTTCTTTTCTTCATTATTATTATTTTGAGACGGAGTTTCCCTCTGTCACCCAGGTTGGAGTGCAGTGGTGCGATCTCAGCTCACTGAAATCTCTGCCTCCTGGGTTCAAGTGATTCTCCTGCCTCACCTTCCCAAGTAGCTGGGACTATAGGCATGGACCACCACGCCCGGCTAACGTTTGTATTTTATTTAATTAATTTTTTTAATATATGTTTTATCGGAATTTAGGTTTTGGGCTATATGTGAAGAACATGCAAGATTGTTGCGTAGGTACATACATGGCATTGTGGTTTGCCGCCTTTCTCCCCATCACCTATACCTGGCATTTCTCCCCATGTTATCCCTCCCCAACTCCCCACCCCTCACTATCCCTCACCTAGGTCCCCTCCACAGACCCCAGTTTTTGTATTTTATTAGAGACGGGGTTTCATCTTGTTGGCCAGGCTGGTCTCAAACTTCTGACCTCAGGTGATCCAACCGCCTCAGCCTCCCAAAGAGCTGGGATTACAGGTGTGAGCCACCATGCTCTGCCTAAATTTTCTTTTCTTCTGTTAGTACTTGAAGTTGAGTTGTAAAGTTGTTGAGCCTCTTACTGCTTTGCTGTTAATTTGAGCAAGTTCTGAGCACCGATGGCCTTCATCTTCTCATTTTCTGCTGCTTTTGCAAGTTGATCAACAAGCTCAATTAAACCACCAACTATTTTCTGAAACTGGCCAATTTTGTCCACAATTTTGTGCACTTTTAAGCACTGTGGTCTGCTGGGTAACCTCGGTCCAACACCTGCAGCTTGTTCAGCTCATCAAAATGCAGCGCTGCTTCACCCAGGATGTCCTTGGCTGTAGCTGTTCCCCATCCAGGTTCCCTAGAGAAGTTCTGCTCTGAAGGAGTGACAGTGGCAGTCAGAAGGAGGTTTGTCATAGGAATAAGGGTCAAGAAAAGAATAAAGTCTGCTTGCTTGTGACAGGCATCGTTCATTCAATACACATTTCTTGAGTGCCCACTACATGCCAACACTGCTAGATGCTGGGGGTACAAAGATGAATGCAGCATGGTGCCTGCCCTGCTGGCCCATGGCGACCGCTCACTATGGCCCAGGCTGATGTAGACAGGCAGCTTCTCCCTGTACCGGCAGCCTGTGTGCAGGCAGCCTGCTTTGGCCATTGTCATGACTGCAGAACCTGTTTACCCACGACCTGAAATATATTTTTATTAAGGTTTTTTTTTTTTAATTTTATTTTACAAAATGCCTTTAAATGTATTTAATTTACCTTTTTTTTGAGACCGAGTTTCACTTTGTTGCCCAGGCTGGCATGCAATGATGTGATCTTGCCTAACTGCAACCTCTGCCTCCCAGGCTCAAACAATTCTCCTGCCTCATCCTCTCAAGTAGGTGGGATTACAGGTGTGAACCACCATGCCCAGCTAATTTTTTTGCATTTTTAGTAGAGACAGGGTTTCATCCTGTTGGTCAGGCTGGTCTCGAACTCCTGACCTCAAATGATCACCCACCTCGGCATCCCAATGTTCTGGGCTAACAGGTGTGAGCTACCGCGCCCGACCTAAGTTAATTTTCTTTTGATTCCAAACTGTGTATGCTAGCTCTTGTGTGCACACACTCACTGCCCCCGCCCCAAGACAATGCTTTAGAGCAGTTTTAGGTTCACAACAAAATTTAGCAGAAAGTACAGTTTCCTACCCAAAAGTTTTGCCTTTTCCAGAATATGTTCATATACCTTCCCTTGTTATGCTTGGGGGAAATTTGTTCCAGGAGCTTTCCTCTAGAATACCAGAATCCTCAGTTGCTCAAGTCCCTCAATACAATGAAATACATGGTATTTGTATGTAACTTATGCGCATCTTGCTGTATATTTTAAATTTCGAGATTACTTGTAATTATCTAATACAATGCAAATGCTGTGTAACTAGTTGTTATCCTTTTTTTACATTTTTTTTTTTTTTTTTTTTTGAGGTAGGGTCACTCAGGCTGGAGTGCAGGGGAACAATCACGGCTCACTGCAGCCTTGACCTCTGGGCTCAGATGATCCTCCCATCTCAGCCTCCTGAGAAGCTAGGCCTACAGGTGCCTGCCACCACCCTTGGCTAATTTTTGTATTTTTTCTAGGTTGTGGAGGCTTTTGTACTCCTGGGCTCAAGCGATCTGCCCTCTTTGGCCTCCCAAAGTACTAGGATTACAGGTGTCAGCTACTGTACCCAGCTAGTTGCTGTACTTTTAAAAAATTATTTATTATTTTTCTGGAATATTTTTGCCTTGCCATTGTTTGAATCTGTGAATGGGGAACCCTTGGATACAGAAGGTTGCCTTAGTTTGAATCATATAATAGGTAGCCTTTTCACTTAGTAGCAGTGCATTTAATTCTTCTCCATGTCTTTTCTAAGTGTTGATAATTTCGTTTTAGTGCTGAACAATATTCTATTTATGGATGTACCATAGTTCACCTTTTGAAGGGCATCTTGGTTACTTTCAAGTTTTGACAATTATGAATAAAGGCTATAAACATCCATGTGCACGTTTTTGTGTGGACATGTAAGTTTTCATGTAATTTGGGTAAATACCAGGGAGCGTGATTGTTGGATCATATGGTAAGATTATATTTAATTGTGTAAGAAACTGCCAAATGGTCTTCCAAAGTGGCTGTACCATTTTGCATTCCCACCAGTAATGAATGAGGGTTATTATTGCTCCACTTTCAGCTTTTGGAGTTGTAGTGTTTTGGATTTTAACCATTTTGATAGTTACATAGTGGTATCTCATTGTTTTTAATTTACATTTCCCTAATGAAAAACAGTTATTGAAGCCGGACATGGTGGCATGTGCCTGTAGTTCCAGCTCCCTGAGGGATGAGATAGAGGATCACTTGAGCCCCAGGGGTTGAGGCTATGGTGATCCATGATTGCCCCACTGCACTCCAGCCTGGGTGACAGAGTGCGTCCCTGTCTCAAAAGGTTCTGTAGAGTCCTGCTAGGAACAGAAGTGAACTTCTAAAAGTAAATATGTCTTGGCAGCTGCTTTCCAAGGCCTGGCTATAAATAAGGCCTGCAGAGCCAAAGAGAGCATATAGCTCTTCTTAAAATTGAAGGTGTTGGCTGGGCACGGTGGCTCACGCCTGTAATCCCAACACTTTTGGAGGCCAAGGTGGGCAGATCACCTGAGGTAAGGAGTTTGAGACCAGCCTGGCCAACATGGTGAAACCCCATATCTACTAAAAATACAAAAAATTAGCGAGGCATGGTGGTGCATGCCTGAGTTCCAGCTGCTCAGAAGGCTGAGACAGGAGAACCACTGGTACCCAGGTGGTAAAGGTTGCAGTGAGTCAAGATGGTGCCGTTGCACTCCATCCTGGATGACAAGAGTAAAACTCCAACTCAAAAAAAAAATTGAAGGTGTTTAAGCCCAAGATGAAACTGAATACTACTTAAGAGATGTTCTTATGTGTATAAAGTGAAGAACAGCATGGGCAAACTGAACAAAACTAGAGTAATTGGGGAAAGGCAACTCACACCGATGGAAACAATGGCATGGTTTGTGTCAAATTCTGAAGCAGCTTTCCTGGTAAGGCCACTGGACACAGAATACCCTTCAAGGATTTAAATTAATGAAAAGTAAATAAATAAAAGTGGGTTGAGGCCAGACACAGTGGCTCACGCCTATAGTCCCAGCACTTTGGGAGGCCAAGGTGGGCAGATCACTTGAGGTCAGGAGTTCAAGACCAGCCTGGTCAACATGGTGAAATCCTGTCTCTACGAAAAAACCCACAAAAATTAGCCAAATGTGATATTGCATGTCTGTAATCCCAGCCACTTAGGAGACTGAGGCAGGAAACTCGCTTGAACCTGAAAGGTAGAGGTTGTAGTTAGCCAAGTTTGTGCCTCCAGCCTGGGCAAACAGAGTGAGACCCTGTGGGTTGTTTTTTTTTTTTTTTTTTTTT
>NW_022436990.1:11934558-11959817 GCF_009761245.1 Sapajus apella
ATGGGGTTTCACCATGCTGACCAGGATGGTCTCGATCTCTTGACCTCGTGATCCACCCGCCTCGGCCTCCCAAAGTGCTGGGATTACAGGCTTGAGCCACCGCGCCCGGCCCCACACCTAAGTGGTTTTAGTGAACAAAATTTAAAAGACGAGAACTAAAGCAGTTATAAATGTGCAGTAAAATTTTGGACCACTTTTAGGTAGACTTTGTAAAAAGACTTAAAAATTCTGATTACAAATTTTGCACTTTGGCTGGACGCTATGGCTCACACCTGTAATCCCAGCACTTTGGGAGGCTGAGGCAAATGGATCGTGAGGTCAGGAATTCAAAACCAACCTGACCAACATGGTGAAAACCCATCTCTACTAAAAATACAAAAATTAGCCAGGACTGGTGGCAGGCACCTGTAATCCCAGCTACTGATGAGACTGAGACAGGAGAATTGCTTGAACCTGGGAGGCAGAGGTTGCAGTAAGCCGAGATCGTGCCACTACACTCCAGCCTGGGCGACAGAGCAAAACTATCTTTAAAAAAAAAAAAAAAAAAAGGTCCAAGGCAGGAGCATAGCATAAAGTCAGGAATTTAAGACCATTCTGGGCAACAGAGTGATTTTCTCTACAAGAAAATTAAAAAATTAGCTAGACACAATTGTGTTGTGCCTGTAGTCCCAGCTACTCAGAAGGCCAGGGCGGAAGGAGCCCAGGGGTCAAGGCTACAGTGAGCCATGATGGCACCACTGCAGTCTAGTCTGGGCGACAGAGTGAGACTCTGTCTCAGAAAAAAATACTTGCTTTGAGAAGCCAAGGCAGGAAGATTGGTTGAAGCTAGGAGTTCAAGACCAGCCTGAGCAACATAGTGGGATGCTGTTTCTACAGAAAAGAAAAAAAATTAGCCAGACATAGTGATATGCACCGGTAGTCCTAGCTTTGGAGGCTAGAATTGCTTAAGCCCAGGAGTTTGAAGCTATAGTGAGCTGTCATCAAGCCACTGCACTTTAGCCTTGTTTGTAAAAGACTCTGTCTCTTAAAAAAATCATATTTTGAATAATATGTTCAAAATTAAGTCATACTCACCAGGAGCCTGTCTACCACTACCACTCCCAAGTTAGTAATTGACTACTTTTTTTTTTTTTTCTTTTTTTAGTGCTGTGTGTGTCCCTCTCTGTTTCCTTTCCCTCTCTGATGTTTTCTTTTCTTTACGTCGCCTTTATGCAGGTAGATGAAAGCAGATACGTTTTTCTCCTTTTCTGGTACAACATGGTAAACTATAGAATCTACTTTTCACTTTAATATTTTTTTTTTGATACGGGCTCTCGCTTTTTCGCCCAGACAGGAGTGCAGTGGTGTGATCTCGGCTCACTGTGTCCTCTACGTCCTGAGCTCAATCAATCCTCCTACCTCAGCTTCCCAAGTCCCGGACTACAGGAATGTGCCACCATACCCGACTAATTTTGTTGTTGTTTTATAGAGATGGTGTCTCCTCGTGTTACCCAGGCTGGTCTTGAACTCCTGGGCTCAAGTAGTCTGCCCACCTCAGCCTCTCAAAGTGCTGGGATTACAGGTGTGAACCTTTGTGACCCGACTACCTTACTTTTTCATTTAACGTGTTGAGGAGATCATTTCAAACCTGCTAAATAGAGAGCATCTTCACTTTTTAACAGCTGCATAGGATTCTTTTTTTTTTTTTTTTTTTATTTTTTTTTAGAGACAGATTCGCTCTTGTTACCCAGGCTGGAGTGCAATGGCGCGATCTCGGCTCACCGCAACCTCCGCCTCCTGGGTTCAGGCAATTCTCCTGCCTCAGCCTCCTGAGTAGCTGGGATTACAGGCACGCGCCACCATGCCCAGCTAATTTTTTGTATTTTTAGTAGAGACGGGGTTTCACCATGTTGACCAGGATGGTCTTGATCTCTTGACCTCGTGATCCACCCGCCTCGGCCTCCCAAAGTGCTGGGATTACAGGCTTGAGCCACCGCGCCCAGCCTAGCTGCATAGTATTCTAATGTGTATATTGGCTATAGTTCATTTAACGAAAGCACTGTTGCTGGACAGTTGTGTTAAATTTTCATAAAACATTTGTAGCTGTGTTCTTAAATGTGTGAGCAACCAGTCTTGCTGCCTCAGACTCTATTGTGTTTCCTTTCTGTTGCTGTTAAGAGTTGTTAGCAGTCGTGAAAAGTTTAAAATTTTGTGTAACACATTATTTTATGGCTTGCGTTTAAATCTCAGGATATTTTTGTTTTGAAAGCTGTTAACTGGGGCTAGATCCTATTTAAGCTATCTTTCACCGAAATCCTGGAGAATAGAGTGAGAAAGAGAAAAAGTTATTAGTAAGGTGAAGTGGGTGGAAAGAGAAATAATATGAGAGAGTAGCAGTGGATAAGCGTAACAATATGTTACTGACAGTTGTCTCAGATAATAAAAATATTTCACTGTGGCCTGGACTGGTATTTGTTGTGTTGCTTTTTTGTTTTTCTTTTTTTCCAGATGGAGTCTCACTCTGTTACCCAAGCTGGAGTGCAGCTGCACGATCTTGGCCCACTGTAACCTCTGCCTCCTGGGTTCAAGCGATTTTCCTGCCTCAGCCTCCCGAGTAGCTGGGATTACAGGCACCTGCCACCATGCCTGACTATTTTTTTGTATTTTTGGTAGAGATGGGGTTTCACCATGTTGGCCAGGCTGTTCTTGGACTCCTGATTTCAGGTGATGCTCCTGCCTCGGCCTCCCAAAGTGCTGGGATTACAGGTGTGAGCCATCACCTCAAAAAAGTAAATAAAAATTTTAAAATGGGGATAGGGATTGAGATTCCAGAAAACCTCTTTTTTAATGAGTCTTTGTATTTTGCATATGTAACTGCTTCCTGGTTATTTCCTTCTTAGCACTTAATATGTTTGCAATTTTATTTTATTTTTTTGAGGCAGAGTCTCGCTCTTGTCACCCAGGCTGGAGTCCATTGACGTGATCTCAGCTCATGGCAACCTTCGCATTCCTTCGTGGGTTAAAGCAATTCTTGTACCTCAGCCTACTGAGTAGCTGGGATTGCAGGCATGCAACACCATGCTCAGCTAATTTTTTGTATTTTTAATTGAGGTGGCGTTTCGCCATATTGGCTGGGCTGGTCTCGAACTCCTGTCCTCAAGTGATCTGTCCATCTTGGCCTCCCAGAGTGCTGGGATTACAGGTGTGTATACCCAGTGTGAGAGTAAAGGGTCTGGCACATAATAGCTGTTTGCCAAATATTTGCTAAATGAGTGAAATTGCTGAGTACCTCTCATTTAACTGTCAGAGATGAGAGGTTGACATAATTTTTGTGGTATGTATATACTAGGAGAAAATGTCCACAGGATAGAGTAAATTAATATTCCTTGTCAACCCCTCATTTGATATTGGAATGAAAACAAACTTTCTGGGTTTGATTATATAATAACTTTGTCTCCCCTCCCCGTCATGGGAAATGGAGTATGAGAGAAATTAGTTAAAATGTTTAGTTTTTTGAGATAGAGTCTTGCTCTGATGCCCAGGCTGGAGTGCAGTGGCTCAATCTTGCCTCCCTGCAACCTCTGCCTCCTGGGTTCAGGTGATTCTCCCACCTCAGCCTCATGAGTAGTTGGGATTGCAGACACCTGTCACCACGCCTGGACAATTTTTGTATTTTTAGGAAAGACGAGGTTTCACCATGTTAGTTAGGCTGGTCTTGAATTCCTGGTCTCAGATAATCCACCTGCCTTGGCTTCCCAAAGTGCTGGGATTACAGGTGTAAACCACCACACCTGGTACTTCAATTAAAATGAATCAATGTTTGAGATTAATGCATGTAGGGGGGTACTTTTTCCCTTCAAAATGAACAATTTTTATGAAGAATGTTTAATGCTTAGGGTAAACTGAAAATAAGTTTTATTTTGTGTGTCATAAATCAGTTATATGAAAAAAGTACATGGAAAAAGTTCAGATATTTTAAAATGCTTTGTGATTTTTTTGGTGATAGGATTATTGGAAACATTTCTCTTTAAAAAAAATGGCCCACCAAACTTTACAAAATACTTTCTTTTATTAAAATTGATAAGTTTAAGGAGTGAATTATTTATGTCAATACGTAGTCACTGTTAATACTTTGTTATAAAACAGCAAAGCGATTGTATTAGTTTTAATGAATTTATAGCCTAGTTTGTCTTTTTCCTATTTCCTTTTTTATCTATTTCTTCTTTTGTTTTTTATTTTACTTTTGTTTTTTAGAGACAGGGTCATACCATTGCCCAGGCTTGAGTGCAGTGATACCGATGGATCAGGGCTCATTGTAGCCCTGTCCTTCTGAGCTCAAGCAATCCTTCTGCGTCAGCCTCCTCAGAAGCTGGGACTACAGGCATAAGCCATCGTGCCCAGCTACATAAAAAAATTTTCTTTTTGTAGAGATGGGGTCTCGGTATGTTGCCCCCGCTCGTCTTGAATACCTTGTCTCAAGCAATCTTACTGCCCCAGCCTCCTGAAGTGCTGGCATTACAGGCATGATATCAGCAACTGGCTTCTTTTTTACTCATTGCTTAGAAACTGTGGAATATGGTTTATTACATACTAAGATTTTATTTTATGATGTATTTAAATTTTTTTGTGTTTACATTTGGTCACTTCTATTTTGAGTTTTTATATTAGTTTTTAATATTTTTTATTTGTTAAAGTAATACATTTATATGAAAAGTTATAGAAATATGAAAAAATAGCAGGGATTTTTTTTTTTTTAATAATCCTGATTTGCCAGGAACAACCACTGCTATCTTTTTGGGTGTATATCTTTTCAGAGTTTTTTCTATACAAATACAAAAGTGATTTTCAGCTGGGGGTAGTTTTGCTCCCATGGGACACTTATTTGGCAAGGTCTGGAGATATTTTTGGATATCATAGTTGGAGGCAGGTGCTACTGGCATTTAGTGGATAGTGGACAGATGTGCTGCTAAACATGCACAGGACAGCAGCCTTTCATATTGCAAATAAAGTATTAGCCCAAAATGTAAATAATTGCTGAGGGAAATCCTGATATGCAACTGTGTATATGTATTGGGTTTTACCGTATTGACTAGTCTGGCCTTGACTCCTGCCTCCTTCCTGAGTAGCTGGGATTGCAAGTGTGTGTGCGACACCACACCTGGCTAATATTTGCATTTTGGTTCAATACCATGTTAGCTAGGCTAACTCTTGAGCTCAAGTGATCTGCCCACCTCAAGCTCCCAAAGTGCTGGGATTACACAGGTGTGAGCCTGGGCAGCAATTGGTTTTCTGAGCTTTACTTATAATTGGTTATCTGACGCTCCAGATAACTTTGTATCTGATGTTTATCTTTGTAATTTAAAAAAAAATTTTAGCTATGTATAAATAGAGCTTATCATTCTTGTTATATTTTGAATGAGCCTTGCCTGCATGATATTCTATCTCTGCTGAATTCTTTCGTGTCTGATTTCTTCAAATTATTTGTTAATGAATCTATTCAGAATTCTTTCTTATATCTCCATTAGTATTGTGAAAGGCAAGTAAGAACTCAAGACCTCAATTCACTATGCCAAAGGAAAATATTAAGCTGAAGGCCGTGTCATGTGAGAAACTGCCTTTCCTTTTGTTTATAAGTAAGCTACAGATAAAAAGTTAAATATCTCCAAAGGTAGCTACTCTATGTTCACCTTATCATATGTAAGGTGCTATTCCCTTATCTGCTCCTTTTTTTCCCCTGAGACAGAGTCTTGCTCTCTTGCCCAGGCTGGCGTGCAGTGGTGCGATCTCAGCTCACTGCAACCTTGGCCTCCCGTGTTCAAGCGATTCTTCTGCTTCAGCCTCCCGAGTAGCTGGGATTACAGGCATGCGCCACCTTGCCTGGCTAATTTTTTTGTATTTTTAGTAGACACGGTTTCTCCATGTTGGTCAGGCTGGTCTTGAACTCCCGACTTCAGGTGATCTGCTCACCTTGGCTTCCCAAAGTGCTGAGATTACAGGCGTGCACCACTGCACCCGGCCTAATTTTTGTATTTTTAGTAGAGACGGGGTTTCAACATGGCCAGTGGGGTTGGCCAGGCTGATCTCGAACTCCTGACCTCAGGTGATCCGCCTACCTTGGCCTCCAAAAGTGCTGCAATTAGAGGTGTGTGAGCCACCATGCCTGGCCCAGAATTTCCTTCCTTTTTAAGGCTGAATGATAATTTGTTTATGTATATACCACATTTTATTTATCCATTTATCTGTTAATGGAGACTTGGATTGCTTCCAATTTTAGCACTTGAGTAATGTTGCTATGAACATAGGTGTACAAATATCTCTTTGAGATCCTGCTTTCCATTCTTTTGGTACAACCGAGTTTTACTTGACTATGACAAATTTAGTGCTTTCCATCTGATATGGTGCTTTTCTCAAAATCTGAGTTAAGGGCGTTCAGTTCTTTTTTTTTTTTTTTTAGATGGTCTCTCACTCTCTTGCCCAGGCTGGAGTGCAGTGGCAGTGGCAATGGCAGGATTGTAGCTCATTATAGCCTTTATCTCCTGGGCTCAAGTGATTTTTTTTTTTCTTTTTCATTTCAACCTCCTGAATACCTGTAACTGCAGGCATACCATCAGCATGCCTGGCAAAATTTTTAAATTTTTTTGTAGAGACAAGGTCTTGCTATGTTGCCCTTGCTTTTTTTGAACTCCTGGCTTCAAGCAGTCCTTCTACCTTGGCCTCCCAAAGTGCTGGGATTATATGAGTGAGCCACTGTATTTGGCTGCTGCTTTTTATTCTCCTAAAATTCAAACACTGATTTTTGTTTAAGTTGTAAGAATGCATGAATTTTGGGTGGAGAGTTCCACATAATATCATCTGACTGCTCATTTAAGGCTACAGTGGCCAAACATACCAGATTTTGATTCTGACTTAGATACTAATTTCAACAGAAGCATCCAACACAGCTAGGTACTCTCTGTAAACCTTTAGCCCTACCACCTCAGCCTCACTCAGTAGATGTCTTTACCTCCTACTTAGCAGAGAAAATAGAATCTTATCAGGTGGGAAATTCTTTATTGTTACCAACTCTACACATTTGTGTATGTGCACACACATCCCCTTTTCTTAGGTTGCTGTTAATATGAGAAACATTTCTGTCCATGTAAGGCTTATCTTTCCCTATTGTTTGTTTTTTTTAATTGGCTGTTTAGCACCTGCTGTGTGTCAGCCACTATAAATAAAATAGATCCGTTGCCCTATTGAAGCTTAAATTCTAGTGGGTAGAAAGTAAAGGTTGTTCAGTGGTGTTAAGCACTACATAGAGGAAAGTAAAGCAGAGAAGATTGATGAGGAATGGGTTGATGTGTAACATTGTTATTTAAACAAGGTCTTTTTTTTTTTTTTTTTTAAGAGGACTTTCCCTCTGTAGCCCAGGCTGGAGGGTGGTGGTGCTATCTTGGCTCACCACAACCTCCACCTCCCGGGTTCAAGCAATTCTCCTGCTTCAGCTTCCTGAGTAGCTGGGATTACAGGCATCTGCCATGTAATTATTATTTAAAATGGAAGAGACCATTTTAATTAAAACATTACTGGAAGAGACCATTATTGTTTTCTCTCACATGGGAAATTTTGCGCTATTTCTCCAATTATTTTTTCTGTCCTTGTCTGCTTCTTTGATTCTTATCATGCATATGTTGGTATAGTTAATGGTGTCTTACAGGTTTCTGAGGCTCTGTTCATTTTTCTTCCTTATTCTGTTTCTCAGACTGGCTAATCTCAGTTGACCTATCTTCAAGCTGGTTGATTGTTCTGCCTGCTCATAGCTGCTGTTGAGCCCCTCTATTGAGTTTTTCATTTCAGTTTCTGTACTTACCAACTCCAGAATTTCTGTTTGATTCTTTCTTATAATTTTTGTGTGTTTATTTATTTATTGTTTTGAGATACTCTCGCCCTGTAGCCCAGGCTGGAAGACAGTGGTGCTGTCTTGGCTCAACACAACCTCTGCCTCCCAGGTGCAAGTGATTCTCCTGCCTCAGCCTCCTGAGTAGCTGGGATTACAGGCATCTGCCACTATGCCCAGCTAGTTTTTGTAATTTTAGTAGAGATGGGGGGTTTACGACGTTAGTCAGGCTGGTCTCGAACTCCTGACCTCAGGTGATTTACCCGCCTCGGCCTCTCAAAGTGCTGGGATTACAAACGTAAGTCACTGTGCCTGGCCTGTTGACCTTCTTTATTTGGTAAAATATCATTCTCATATGTTCTCCTTTAATTCTTTAGACATAATTTTCTTTAGTTCTTTCAGCATATTTATAACAGATGATTTAAAGTCTTAGTCTAGGGCTAGGTGCAGTTGGTTCATGTGTATAATCCTAGCACTTTGGGAGGCTTGCTTGAGCCTGGGAGTTTGAGACTTACTTGGGCAACATAGACCTCCATCTCCACAAAAAATAAAAAAAATTAGCCAGGCACGGTGGCACATCCACCTGTAGTTCCAGCTCCTCAGGAGGTTGACATGGGAACGTCGCTTGAGCCCAGGAGAGCGAGGCTACAGTGATCTGTGTTGACACATCTGTGTCACCCAGCCTGGGTGACAAAGTGAAACCCTGTCTCTAAATAAATAAGTCTAGAAAGTTCAATGTCTGAGCTTTCTTAGGAAGAGTTTATATTGACTGCTTTTTCCTCTGTGTATAGGTCATACTTGTTTCTTTGCATGCCTATTTTTTTTGTTGAAAACTAGACATTTTTATTTTTTAAGTACTGGGTCTTGCAGTGTTGCTCAGGCTGAATTTGAACTACTGGGCTTGAGATCCTCTTGCCTCAGCCTCCCAAGTAGCTGAGACTACGGGCATGTGCCACTGTGCCTGGCTAAAAATCTAGACACTTAATATAATGTGGAAACTCTAGAAATCAGATTCTCCCCCTCCCCAGGGTTATTTGTTGTTGTTTCGTGAAGTCTGCATTTTTTGTTGTCTGTGGTTACTGAAATCTATGCACAGTTAGCTTAGTGGTTGAATGAATGGGCAGAGAAGTGAATGAATGAGCAGAGATTTCCTTGGATACCTAAAACATGTAGTCCTCTGGGGTCTTTGCCAAGGGCTCTATGTGTATGTTATGGCATGCCTTCAACATTCAGTCAGGAATTTACAACTCTGCCTGAGCTATTCCTGCCTGTGCAGAGCCTTAATGTTAGCCACAGGTGAGAGTTAGGTACTCCTCTGGTCTTTTCTGAGCATGTGCACAGTGCTATGTGAGTATGGTTCTTAGGAACATGTCAGAGTTTTTCAAAGTCCCCTGCATACATCTCATTTCCCAGCTTTTAGTTTTAACCTTTTTAATTAGCCTCCTGTTTGCTTCAGATTCAGGCAGCCATGATGTTAGTTGTTTCTGATTGTTTTTGATCAAAGGTGCCCATGGAAACATTTATGCTGAATGAGCTTGATGACAGGTCAGATAAAGATGGCTTTGCTAGTGGAATCTTCCAGAGAACCACCAGATATGTTAGATAATGATAGTTCTTTAGGGATGGGATTTAGAAGGAGTTCCAACCCTGTTTTGCCCTCTCCAGTGGCTGCTGATTTTCACTGTGATTGTGGGCTGTTGGATTTCATGGATACTGTGGAAATGGGAAGGAATGAAATGGGAATAGCAAGTTAAAATGCCACAAAGCTTGCAGCTCTATGAAGATTCAGCCGTATTTGTTTAATAGACACTCCCTGGATTGCCACAATCCTTTGGTTTATTTCCGCAGTTTTGAAAAAGTTGATTTTTACAGTTTTGCCATGTTTTTGTTGTTTTTATGAAGGAGAGAATTTCAGAGGTCTCTACCCTGCCATTTTTGCTGACATTAACTTCTCTGTGTCATTGGAGGTCAAGGATGGGAGTAATAACAACTCTTAATAAGGATGCATGAGTTCCTTCTCTGAGCTTAGAGGGTTCGAGGGATCTTAGGTGTTTGTATTCTAGTCAGGTGAAACCGTAAGAGGAGATACAGAAGAGGTTCAAGAAAACCAAGTTTATTATACACACAGGTTTTATAGACAAAAGGCACAGCATGCCATGCAGGGCCCTCCAGGGTAGTCAGTAGACTGAAGACAGGAAGAAGGGAAAGGTTTAAGCCAGAGCCTTTATTAGGGTTCCCATGGGAAAAACAAGGCAAGTACTTTGCAGTTTAGGGCTGGCTAGTTTGAATAATTTTGGTGGGCTCCAATCTATAGGGTTGGTTCCTGGCTCTCTGCTACATGGCCTAGGATGATTAAGGCAGAGGACTATTGCCTACTCAGGTGTAGGGGCCAGATAGAGGAGGTGTGACTCTAGATTAATTTGTTTGTTTATTAAAGGCAGGCTCCTTGCTGAGGCCTTGCTATCTCTAAGAACTGGCTGTCCCTGGGAGGGGCAGCCTACATACAATACGCTGGGGATTAAAGATTTTGAAGTTAACCTGCTCATGTTCCCCTCTCATTTTTCAGGGTCCCTGTTTTCCTTTGTCTATGCTCGCCTTCGTTTAACTTTCTTTTGAGCTCTGCCTCTGATATGATTAGGTCCTGATCCTGGTCCTTAGCAGTTTGTGGCCCCCTGCTGCTGGAAATGAGTGTCTTTTTCTTTTTTTTTTGAGACAGAGTCTCACTCTGTCATCAGGCTGGAGTGCAGTGGCGTGATCTCGGCTCACTGCAACCTCCGCCTGCTGGGTCCAAGCGTTTCTCCTGCCTCAGCTTCTCAAGAAGCTGGGACTACAGGCGCTGCCACCACACCCAGCTAATTTTCCTATTTTTAGTAGAAATGGGGTTACACCTTGCTGGCCAGGATGGCCTCAATCTCTTGACCTCGTGATCTGCCCACCTCAGCCTCCCAAAGTGCTGGGATTACAGGCATGAGCAACCGTGCCCAGCCACATTTAGTTTTTTTATTGTCTGTTACTTTCACCTCTTGTTATAGTTTTCCAAAGAGTCAGTTGTCTTTAACAGTAACAACAAGCCAATTTCATGGTCCCTCATAATTGCTCCTTTCCTCATATTTCTCAAATACCTGATGCATTGCACCTTCTAATGCAGAGATTGTCAAAGTATGGCTTGCAGGCCAAATCCAGTTCTTGGCCTGTTTTTGTGGTGGCCCATTATTAAAGAGTTGTAAAACAAACAGTGACAACAAAAAGAACTGTGAAATGATGCAAAAACCAAGTAATATATTTACTATGTGACCCTTCATGGAAAAGTTTTGCCAACTTCTGCATACTGTTCTACTGGAAAACTACACAGTTTATTACCAATGGAAGTTTCAACATTTGCAGTTCCACTTTATGCTAGGGGCTGTCTGTTCTACTCACCACCAGTGATGGGGTTCGCATTGTCAGCTGGATGATTAGGTGGATGCTGACCCAACTCCAGTACTTTATTTTAGAGCCTGTTTCCTTATATTATTCTTGTCACCAGTGGCTTAAAATTGAGCTCCCTGGGGAAGCTAACTGAGGCAGCAATTAGCATGCATGAAGTTTGTTATGGGAAATCTTTTAGAATCAATGTCTGTGAAAGGAATGGAAAAGAAACTGGGGATAAATTGGGCTGCAACAAAAAGTTCACCTGACCCCGATGTGGAACTCTACAGCTGGTATAGCCCTCAGAGTTGTCCTAAGTTGGGGGAATGGGATAGAGGCTTGATCAGTCATTGGGTGGGGCACTTAGGAGGACAACTGAATTTAACAGAGGTAATTAATTCCTAAAGAGGATTGACAGCTGAGGGCTGTTTTCCGGCAGCATTCCTAGCAGCTGGACAATAAATCCTTCATTCCTGTAAGGGGATATGGGGCAGCACATTAGTGTCTGCTACATATAGCCTCATGTGATTTTTCTAATTAAAATTTACTTTTTTATTTTAAAAAATTGTCATTTTCTTTTTTAATGAATTAGTTTTTCTCATAAGAAAGCTATAAAATACAGTATTCAATAATATACAATTGTATATTTTTACTGATAATAAGATGGACAATTCTTCTTAAGGTATTTTGGAAAAACTGAGCTGTTTTGGTTTTAATTTGTGTAAATTATGGGTTAACCATTTTAGTACTAGAAATATCATCAAGTCCTGATATCCTAATCAAAAAGCTAGCAAATCTTAAAAAGACGGCGAATTCATTCCTCTCGTTTGACAAATGAGAAAGCTGAGAACAAGAGAGAGGGTTATGAAGCTATTAGTGACAAGGAAGGTTAGAATGTAAGTCTCTAAACTTCCAGGCTAGTGTCCTTTATAATAATTTCTAAGAAGAGAATTTTTTTTTTCTTTTATGGCCTTTATAGCCATCTTGTTGCTGTCTGGAACCTTGCAGATGCTTCAGTAACAACAGGAATAGTAAAGTTAACTGTTGGAGTTATATCATTTTGGACAGATGAATCTGATTTATTTTTAACTTTCTTGGAAGGTGATTGATTGCACAGTTAGCTTTGGAAGCTTTTTCCCAGTGACTATGGGTTAGCAGGTAATGGAAATTTTATTTGCTGGCAGGATCATACAATGAACACAGTATTTTCAAGTGAGATCTGAAAGTGCTCTGGCATTTAAATATTTAGTGTTTTAATTTTAGTAGTAGATTATCTTAACCATATCCTAGATCCATATCCTAGATTATTTGACTCATAACTGTCCTTTGAACCTGGGATCAAAATTCGCATTTGTGTTTATGTTTGTAGTGGTGCCAAGTAAATACTGTTTTGACTGTTGGGGACTAATATTAAGGAAAAGAATAGAGATGGTCTTAATGAGTAAGATGATTTTTTTAGTTAAATGAAGACCAAATTATTTTCTAATATGTGGCATTAATGTTTGATAATAATGTGAAACTGAGAAAAAGTACATGTCTTATGAGGCATTTAGTAGTTCACTCATTCCAAACTTAAAAGATATCTGTGGTACAGTTGGTACATTTTCATGTGAGCAGAGATTTATTTTCAGCAAAACCACATCACCAATTTTTTTGAAGTGAAACTTGTTAAGTTGAAATTTGTTTGGAAGTTTTTAGTTTTTAGTTTATTTGGTTTGTGTTTATATTTGTTTTATATTTAGTTTTTAGTTTATTTGGTTTTGTGTTTATATAAGATCCCTAATTTATTTCTGTGTTTAAGTTTGCATAGGTTGTATAACCTCAGAGAAGAGATAATTTATGCGATATTAGAAACTGGAGGAACATGTCATCTTTTTTAAAAGGCTGTGTATAATTCAAGTTGATAGTCTCTATTTCCAGAGTTCTAAATGAGTTTAAAGAAATTGATGTTAGACTACCTGAAGATATCTAGTTGAAGTGTATGAAAATTGGGCCGGGTGCAGTGGTTCATGCCTGTAATCCCAGAACTTTGGGATGCAGAGGCAGACGGATTACCTGAGGTTGGGAGTTCAAGACCAGCCTGGCCAACATACTGAAACCCCATCTCTACTAAAAATAGAAAAATTTGCCTGGTGTGGTGGCAGGTGCCTGTAATCAAAGCTACTCAGGAGGCTGAGGCAGGAGAATTGCTTGAACCTGTAAGACTGAGGTTGCAGTGAGCAGAGATGGCACCATTGCGCTCCACACTGGGTGACAAGAGCAAGACTATGTCTCCAAAAAAAAAGTATATGAAAGTTATAATGAATGTGTCAGTCATATTTTACATGTATATAGGCAGCAAAGGAAGAAAGGGAAACTATGTAGAAGAGTAATATTTTAAATTATTATAATAATAGATTTCTTCTGAATAAAGCATCTCATGCCATAGACTACTGCAAGGAAGTTCTGATAATTTCAGTCTTCGAAGATTCACTCCATTTCTCATGTTATATTTAAGTCTTTTGAATGTGTTTAACTCAAAATATCCTATAGTGAATCTTAGAATTAGGAAAAAAAATTCCTAATTTATTTGTTTTTTAAGTTCACATTTTTGCCAGTTGCTCTTTAGTGTGATGTAGGTATTCATTATGAAATAGTCATGTTCGGCCAGGCACAGTGGCTCTTGCCTGTAATCCCAGCACTTTGGGAGGCTGAGGTGGGTGGCATCATGAGGTCAAAAGTTCGAGACCAGCCTGGCCAACATAGTAAAACCATGTCTCTGCTAAATATACAAAAATTAGCTGTGCATGGTAGTGTGTGCCTGTAGTCCACCTACTTTTGGAGGCTGAAGCAGGAGAATTGCTTGAACCTGGGAGGCGGAGGTTGCAGTAAGCCGAGATTATGCCACTGCACTCCAGGTTTAGGGATAAAGCGAGACTCTATCTCAAAACAACAACAAAAATGGTGGCCCATGCCTGGAATCCCACTGCTTTGGGAGGCAAAGGTGGGTCTCAAAAAAAAAAAAAAAAAAAGAAAAAAAAAAAAAGTTATATTCTCCCTACTAAGATCTACTTGATAAATCCTATACTTAGTGAAGTTAGACACTACCTGTAGTTTACTCAGTGTGTGTGTGTGTGTGTGTGTGTGGTTTTGAGACAATATCTTACTCTGTCACCCAGGCTATAATGCAGTGGTGGGATCATAGCTCGTTGCAACCTCAGCCTCCCAGGCTCAAATGATCCTCTTGCAGTAACCTGCTAAGCATAATAGCTGAGACTACAGGCACAAGCCACCATTACAAGCTAGTTTAGTTTTTGTAGAGTTGGGGTTCCCCTGTGTTGCCCAGGCTAGTCTTGAAGCAGAAGGAAGATTATGTTGACAAATAATGTCTTATATAAGATTATAAATTAAGATTAGTGAAATATCTAGCTAGGAACAATGATCTAGCTGGGAACAATGGTAGACGCACTCATGTCCTAGCTACTCAGAAGGCTGAGGTGGGAGGATCACTTGAGCCCGGTAGTTTGAGACCAGCCTAGACAACATAGTAAGATCCTGTCATCCCCACCATTATTATTATCATTATTATTATTATTATTTTATAGAAATAAGGGTCTTGCTGTTGCCCAGGCGGGTCTCGAACTTCTGGGCTCAAGCAGTCTTCCTGCCTTGGCCTCCCAAAGTGCTTGGATTACAGGTGTAAGCCAGTGTACCTGGCCAATTTACTCACTCTTTAATGGGGAAATGTAGACACATATAAAAGAATTATGATGAATTGAGTTGAGCACCAATAGCAGTTTCATTTAGTCTTTACTCTTGAAAAGATATTATACATTTTACTAGGGCACCGCCCCCCCACCCCCGCCTTTTTTTTTTTTTTAAGAGAGAGGGGCCAGGCACTGTGGCTCACATTTGTAATCCCAGCACTTTTGGAGGCTAAGGCTGGTGGATCAGTTGAGCCCATGAGTTTGAGACTAGCTTGGGCAATAGCAAGACCCTCATTTCTTTTTCTTTTTCTTTTTTTATGGAGACAGAGTCTTGCTCTGTCACCAGGCTGGAGTGCAGTTGGCACAATCTCGGCTCACTGCAACCTCTTCCAGATGCAAGCAATTCTCATTCTTTAGTCTTCCGAGTAGCTGGGATTACAGGTGCCTACCACCACACCCAGATTATTTTTGTATTCTTAGTAGATACAGGGTTTCGCTGTGTTGGCCAGGCTGAACCTCAGGTGAGTCACCTGCTTCAGCCTCCCAAAGTGTTGGGATTATAGGCAAGCCACCACACCTGGCCCACGTTTGCCTTTTTTTTTTTTTTTTTTTTCTTTTTTTGAGATGGAACCTCATTCTATTGCCCAGGCTTGTGTGCAGTGGTTCAATCTCAGCTCACTACAACCTCCACCTCCCAGGTTCAGGTGATTCTCCTGCCTCAACCTCTTAAGTAGCTGGGATTACAGGTATGAGCCACCATACCCAGCCCCCTTTGCCTTTAAAAAAATTTTTTTATGTTGTTGTTAAGTTTTCCATATACTGTTACCTCTTTTTTTTTTTTTCACTCCAACATAAGTTGTCATGCTAGTACATATACTGTTATCTCTACCAGTGTGTTTGAGGATGTCCAAAAAGAATTTTAAAAAACATTTTTAATAGTCATGTGGACTGATGTATTCAAATAAAACTTTTTTTTTCTTTTTTGAGATGGAGTCTCTCACTTTCTCCCAGGCTGTACTACAGTGGTATGATCTCGGCTCACTGCAGTCTCCTCCTTCTAGGTTCAAGCAATTCTCCTGCTTCAGCCTCCCGTAGCTGGGACTATAGGCGTGTGCCACACGCCCAGCTAATTTTTTTGTATTTTTAGTAGAGACGGGGTTTTACCATGTTGGCCAGGATAGTGTCAATCTCCTGTCCTCATGATCCGCATGCCTCAGCCTCCCAAAGTGCTGGGATTACAGGCGCGATCCACTATGCCCACCTTCATATAAAACTTTTAAATGTTATTTTATTTATTTTTACTTTATTTTTTTTAAAAGAATAGAGAAGGGGTCTTGCTATGTTGACCAGGCTGGTCTCGGACTCCTGGCCACAAGCAGTCCTCCCATGTTGGCCTCCCAAAGTGCTGGGATTACAGTCGTGAACCACTGCTCTCAGCCTTTAATGACATTTTCTAATAAGGTTTTTTATAATATGGTTTCTGCTAACCTTTCAGTTTTGTATTCCTTCTGTCTCTTCTCCTCTATTGTCTTTCTCCCACCCCCACCCCTACCCCCACCCCCAAACACACACACAAAATACAGTTCCAGCCATTCTTTGTTTCCCTAAACTCTAGTAAAGTTAGTGTATCCTCTTCTCCAGGCCTTCGCACATACTGTTTCCTCTACTTGTAACACTTCCTCTCCCATTTGATTTGAGTTCTCTTCAGGTCAAAGTTTAGCTATAATTTCCTCTGGGAAACCATTTTTGAGCCTGCAAGTGTAAATGAGGTATTCCTCCTATGTGATGAAATTCCTTTATTATAATATTTATTAATCTGCATTATAGATGCCTGCCCTGTTTACTTTCTCTCCAACAGTAGGCTGTAATCTCTGTGAGGGTAGGGATTGTATTGCCCTGTGTATCATTGTATCCCAGAATGAAATAATGACTACAGGAATTCATCTTATTAACAAATTTGTGTTTCTTGTGAGTTCCAGGAACTCTGGGTGATACAGAGTTGAACGTAAGTTCTTTTATTCAGGTAACTTCAAATCTAATGGGGGAGAAATAGATTTCCTCATACCTTGACCTATTCCACGTCACCTCTTTAATAGTGAGAACTTCATGATTAAATAGTATGATCATATCTGGTCAAAACCAAGGTGAAAATAGAACCTGGAAATATGCTGGCCTGTTTCTGAAGCAGCAAATGATTAGACTATCTTCTCTTTCTCGTATCAGTCAAGAGTAAGCTAAGTTGTGATTATCTTAATGCTGTATTTTAGTTCCTTCTTTTTCTAGTACAGCTGGCCTTCTGTATCTGGGTTCCACATCCTTGGGTTCAACCAGCCGTGGCTCATAAATATTCAAGGAAAAGAAAGGACTATTGCATCTGTGTTGAACATGTACAGACTTTTTTACTTGTCATTATTACCTAAACAATACAGTTTAACAACTATTTATATGAACCTATATTGTATTAGGTATTGAAAGTACGAGATGATAATTTGAAGTATATGGGAGGATGTGCATAGGTTATATACAAATACTACACCATTTTATATAAAGGACTTGAGCATCTAAGTTAAGGAACCTGTCTCCCCTTTTCCATACCAAGTATGTGTCATCTCTTCAAAGTCATAGTGCCCTCAGAAGACTGCTAGAACACTCTTGCCACTCTGGTTTGCTATTATTTCTCTTTAACTCCTTGAGTCATTAAGCCCAGGAATGTTTTTAGGAAATGTATACAGGAGTCCCTCTTTCCTGAGTTTATAGCCTCTTTGTTCTGTCCCACTCCACATTTCTGAATTGGAATGACACACATGCTCTTAAATTCTGTGAGCCTTACTTCCATTTCTTGATTTAGTCATCATTGTCACCATTATGAGTCTTTCAATAACCGATGACATACACTTTGTATTAATGTCATCTAATTATACAGATATGGAAATTGAGGTAATTAATTTGCCCAGGGTCACATGAATTAGTACACGTTAGGCTGTAAGTCCTGTGTTCAAATGACTGTTTCATTGCTGTTCTCTCCCTACCTCCCAATCTGCTACCTTTGGAGAAATAGTCACTGTATCACTGGACTGCCACAAAGAGGAAGGCTTTTGAATCCAGGCCTAGGTGTATAGCAGCAGCAAGCCATCTCTTCCCATTATGGGTGCTATTGCTGTGAAAATAGAGGAAGTTCATGTTGAAGAAGAATGTAGTCAGAGTCTGTTTGTGGAAGGGTGCCAGGCTGGACAGGTTACTAGAACAGGAGGCTTTAGTGATTGCTTAGTGGGCCAAAGAATAAAGTAACCCACCCCTCTCTTTATCTTCATCTTGACCACACTACTTTCTGTGGATGATTCAAACTCCTTTTCATATGAGTCTTTTATTTTTGAAGGTTGAGAATCTACCTGGTGTAGTGAAGTAGACTAGAGACCTACTGTCCTGATTCTTCTATCTTACTAGCCAAGATAGTGTCCATGGGCAAGACACTTTACCACCAGAGGAGGTGGCTTAGTCGCCTAATTTGTAAAATAATTATAATTCTTTGTCAGAAGTAGATATTACAGAGCTGGAGTAGTCACTTCCTGTGGTATAAATAGTGTGAACAAAGGTTGGATGGCCATGAAGTGCAAGGTCTTTGTGAGTAATGTTGCATGGTTCACTTGTGGTAGATACAGAGGAATGATGAAAAATAAGCTTGAAAATGTAGATGGGGAGAACCTTGAAAATAGCCTATTAGGACAGTAGATGAGCCATTCAAAACTTCATAGGAGAGAAGTGAGAGAACCTGCTTTATAATTGCACCATGACTTCATTTTCTTCATTAATCTCTTTTGCTTTTTAAATGTTCACATTTTAAGGAATAAATTGGCATGCCAAACAAGTTTTGCTGTTTCATCTCCATTCATTGATATGGTTTAATTTTGTTGTAGCTGGGCTCAGCAGACTTCTACCTTGTATTGTATATGTTTGTTTAGTAAATATATTTGGTAAAATGAAGAAAGGTAAATAACAAGTAAAAATAGGTTGTGTTGTTAGCAGAAATATACTTGTATGTTTCATTAAACATAGAAATTGGCATAAAGAGATAAGCATAGAAAAGTTAATACCTGGAGCAGCTTTTTGCTTTTTAACTTTTAGTTTGAGTTTAAGGGTCAGAGTTTGATTGATATTATCTTTTAGGATTTGCTCATGAGGCCAAACTGCTGCTCTTGTCACGGGACCTAGCTGAGCATCTTGGACATTGTTTTTTTAATATGTCAAGTCAGTTTCAGTCTTGTTCACTATAATAAAGGTTTATTGAATGTCTGGAATAAGGGAATACATGGCTTCTGCTCAGGGCTCACAATCCAGTGAAGGAATGTAAAACTTACTTTAATATACAAGACATTTTGAAGAAAGCACTGCAAGCATTGAGAAAAATAATTACATTTAACTGGTTAGATGTAAGAAAATATTGTGGGCAGAATCACAGTGAGTAGTCAGAATAATCTTTCTGGAATGCAACGATTGATTATTTTATTGTTTTACTTTTTTAAGCTGCCATGGCTCCCCCAAATTTTTAATATGACCCTCAAGGTCCTACATGACCTGGTTGTGAACTGTTTGTCTAGCTTCAGCTTAAATTATATTTTATAGTTTCTTTTTCCTGCTGTCATTCCTCTGCGTTACTGTTGCCCTTCCTCTGGAGTTTTACTGTTCTTTGTATACTCAGAGTATAATAGTATGCAGCCTGTACTAAGAAGTGTGTCTGAAGGACTGTATGCCCTGTTGTACCATAAAGAGGATATATTTATGCAGACACTGAAATGGAGGAACAAAATTTTGTTGGTAATTGGAGCTTGAGTATTTTGTTTTGATTATCCTTCCATACAGTGAAATAAATGGAGATATCAGAATACAACAAAATGAATTTTTTGCTTTGTGGATTTCTTTGTGAAAACGACTATAAAGAGTAAATTAAATATGTAGTATGTGTGTGAGAGATGAAATTCAACATTGATTTTTCTTTCCTTCCTTTGAGAGTTGAGTTGCTATTAACAAATTCAAATTAATTAACACTTTCATTACTGAAAAAAATAGTTGATAACTTCTATTTAAGAGTGGCACTATATTACACTAAAGCAGGTATGAGCCAGAATGAATTGTCCTTTTTTTCTATTTATTTCCTATGCTTGAAGAAACATTCACTTATTCAATAAGAGTTAGCTGGCACCTGCATTATGCAGGATGGAAAATGTAATTTGTAAGATGCCAGGGTAGCACTGTAGTAGGATATAATGATGTGGCCTGTGTTTTCAAGGAACTTATTTTCTGCATAGTATGAAAAGTAAAAGAAATACAGGAATAGTGTATAGGTAAAAGGTTTATTACCTTTTAGGTTAGGTGCTTGTCTTACTTGCAAATATGTCCTTTCTGACTGCTGTCTAGCTACTACAATAATAATCACATTCCTGATAAATGCTTGAGTTCTTGAAGGCATTTCAGCCACATCATTTCTAAGGAAAACTTGTACTGGTCCCTTTCTATGTTTTCTAAATGGGTTAGTGGGATAGATAATGTAAATAAAAATACATATTTCTCTTAGTTTTCTTTCGATCCTGGAATACTCCAGGTGGCCAGTGCTTTTTTCTTTCTCCTTTTGAATCTGCTTTTGTTGTTCTTAGCGTTTTAGAAGCATACCTGTCCCTCATACGCATCTATGCAATGAAGCCTTATACATGTTTTACAAATGGAAGGTAAAAGAAGAGGGAAATTTTATACCTCATTCATTTTCTGGGAAGATCATTCTCTCCTTCCCTAGATTTCCCGTGTTGTGGTTAAAGCTGAGAATTCCTGAGAGAGAGTGAGAGAGTGCGCTCCCGCCCATATGTGCTTATGATCAAGAATGAAAAGAGAGCTGAGGGGGTGTGTGGGAGGCGTAATAGAATAGATTTCAAGCTAGGTCTTGAAAAACAGGTAGTATTTGGACAGAAAAAATGGAAAAGGATATTAATGTGTGCCTAAGATATTAACAAAAGATAGAAGCGTGCAAACATTAGCAAAAGATGTAAGTGTGTAAATGTTAGCAAAAGATGTGTTTCTTATGATAAAACTATTAACAAACATAAGTCCAACATGGGTCATCATTTAAACATATTTATGTGAGGGTCTTAAAGTTCTCCTTAATGGTATATTTTCCTGTGTAAGAAATGTTTATGAAACTTTTCAGACTACTAAATATCAAATATTTGTATTATAAAAAATAATAGTAGAGGACGGATCCAAGATGGCCGATTAGGAGCAGCTAAGGATTGCAGCTCCCAGTGAAAGTGCAGAGGGTGAGTGGATGCTGCATTTCTAGACGGATTTTTATTGCCCACAGACCAGGAGATTCCCAGGCAGAGGAGCCCCACAGGTTGCCAGTGCGGATATTTCGGCCGGCGCAGCTGTTGCAGCCAGTGCCGTGCTGCGGTGATTCTCCATACAAAATATGCGGATCCGGGCACCGGATTTTAGCTGGTGATTGGAGCTTGGGGAAGACAGAGTCACCCATTCAGCTGATAGAAAAGGGGACTGAAACAGGGAGCCAGGCCAGGAGATTCCTGGGCAAAAAAGTGCCACGAATCTTAGCACGGCTGTTTCAGCCAGCGCAGTGGGTTGCCGCATGGGAAATCACACAGATCGTGGCGCTTTTTCAACAGGTGACTGGAACACTTGGGAGACAAAAAAAAAAAAAAAAGACTCTGAGGCAGAGAGCCAGGTGATCAGGCTCAGCTGGTCCCAACCCCACAAAAAAACAGCAATCTGAAATGCTCTGGATTGAGAGTTTCACAGCAACCCGGGACGGTCCAACTCTGTGGGGGAGGGGTGTCCGCCATTACCGAGGCACTCCACCACTACGGAGGTAGTCCACCATTGCTGAGGCAGCCCACCATTACAGAGGTGGGCCGCCATTGTTGAGGCAGTTCTAACTACACCCGTAAAAACAGGACTGCAGGGAAGTTCACATGGCAGCTGGGCAGAGCCCAGAGCAGCTCAGCAAAGCCTCTGCAGGCAGGCAGTGACTAGGCTGGCTCCTCGCTGGGCAGGGCAGCCCTGATAAAAGACAGCAGCACAACAGAAACTCATAAATAAAGCCCTAACTCCCCGGGATAGAGCACGTGGGGGAAAAAAAGGGGGGGTTTATGAGTTCTGCTGCAGCAGATTTAAACATACCTGCCCAGCAACTCCGAATGAACAACAGAGCTCACAGCTCAGCACTTGAGCTCCTATAAAGGACAGACTGTCTCCTCAAGCAGCTCCCTGATCCCCGTATATCCAAATAGTCACCTCATAAAGGAGAGCTCAGACTGACATCAGGCGGGTATCCTTCAGGGACAAAGATAGCAGAAGAAACTGGCAGCAACCCTTACCGTTCTGCAGCTGCTGCAGGTAATCCCCAGGCAAGCAGGGCCTGGAGTGCACCTCAGCAGTCCTACAGCAGAGGGGCCTGACTGGTAGAAGGAAAACTAAGAAACAGAAAGAAATAACTTCATCATCAACAAACTGGACGTCCACTCAGAGACCCAATCTGAAAGTCAACAACTACAAAGACGACAGGTGGATAAATCCACAAAGACAGGAAGAAACCAGTGCTAAAAGGATTGAAACACCCAAAATCAGAACACCTCTCCTCCCACAAGGGATCACAACTCCTTACCAGCAAGGGAACAAGGCTGGATGGAGAATGAGTCTGATGAATTGACAGAATCAGGCTTCAGAAGGTGGGTAATAAGAAACTTCTGTGAGCTCAAAGAATGTGTTCTAACCCAATGCAAAGAAACTATAAGAACCTTGAAGAAAGACTGGACTAAATGCTAACGAGAATAAACAACTTAGGAATATAAGTGTATTGATGGAGCTGAAAAACACAACATGAGAACTTCGCGAAGCATACCCAAGTTTCAACAGCTGAACTGACCAAGCAGAAGAAAGGATATCAGAGGTTGAAGGTCAACTCAATGAAATAAAATGAGAAGGCAAGATTAGAGAAAAGAGGGTAAAATGGAATGAACAAAGTCTCCAAGAAATATGGGACTATGTGAAAAGACCTAATCTTCGTTTGATAGGTGTACCTGAATGTGACGGAGATAATGAATCCAAGCTGGAAAATACTCTTCAGGATATTATCCAGGAAAACTTCCCAACCTAGGAACACAGGTCAATATTCAAGTCCAGGAAACACAGAGAACACCACAAAGATATTCCTCAAGAAGAGCAACCCCAACACACATAATCGTCAGATTCACCAGGGTTGAAATGAAGGAGAAAATACTAAGGGCAGCCAGAGAGAAAGGTCGGGTTACCCATAAAGGGAAGCCCATCAGACTCACAGCAGATCTCTCAGCAGAAACCCTACAAGCCAGAAGAGAGTGGCTTGTAATATTCAACATCCTTAAAGAAAAGAACTTTCAACCCAGAATTTCATATCCAGCCAAACTAAGCTTCATAAGTGAAGGAAAAATAAAATCCTTTACCAACAAGCAAGTACTCAGAGATTTCATCACCACCAGGCCTGCTTTACAAGAGCTCCTGAAAGAGGCACTAAACATAGAAAGGAACAACCAGTACTAGCCACTCCAAAAACATACCAAATGGTAAATAGCATGAACACAATGAAGAATCTGCATCAACTAATGGGCAAAACAGCCAGCTAGCACCAAAATGGCAGGATCAAATTCACATATAACAATATTAACCCTAAATATAAATGGGCTTAATGCCTCAATCAAAAGACACAGACTGGCAAATTGAATAAAAAGCCAAAACCCATCGGTGTGCTGTATCCAGGAAACCCATCTCACATGCAAGGATACACAAAGGCTCAAAATAAAGGGATGGAGGAAGATTTACCAAGCAAATGGAGAGCAAAAAAAAATTTTGCAGGAGTTGCAATTCTTGTCTCAGATAAAATAGACTTTAAACCAACAAAGATCAAAAGAGACAAAGAAGGATATTACATAATGGTAAAAGGATCAATGCAACAAGAAGAGCTAACGATCCTAAATATATACACACCCAATACAGGAGCACTGAGATATATAAAGCAAGTTGTTAATGACTTACAAAGAGACTTAGACTCCCACACAATAATAGTGGGAGACTTTAACACCCCATTGTCAATATTAGACAGAAAATACGAGACAGAAAATTAACAAGGATATCCAGAACTTGAACTCAGACCTGGACCGAGCAAACCTAATAGACATTTACAGAACTCTCCACCCCAAATCCACAGAATATACATTCTTCTCAGCACCACATCACACCTACTCTAAAACTGATCACATAATTGGAAGTAAATCACTCCTCAGCAAATGCAAAAGAACAGAAATCATACCAAACAGTCTCTGAGACCACAGTGCAATCAAGTTAGAACTCAGAATTGAGAAACGAACTCATAACCACACAGCTTCATAGAAACTGAACAACTACCTCTTGAATGTTGACTTGATAATGAAATGAAGGCAGAAATAAAGATGTTCTTCGAAACCAACGAGAACGAAGACACAACATACCAGAATGTCTGGGACACATTTAAAGCAGTGTCTAGAGGAAAATATATAGCCATAAATGCCCACATCAGAAGCAAGGAAAGATCTAAAATTGACACCCTATGGTCAAAATTGAAAGAGCTAGAGGAGCAAGATAAAAAAAACTCAAAACCTAGCCGAGGACGAGAAATAACAAAGATCAGAGCAGAACTGAAGGAGATAGAGACACAAAAAACCCTTCAAAAAATCAATAAATCCAGGAGCTGGTTTTTCGAAAAGATCAACAAAATAGACCACTAGCCAGATTAATAAAAAAGAAAAGAGAGAATAATCAAATAGATGCAATAAAAAATGCTAAAGGGGATATCACCACAGATTCCACAGAAATACAAACCATCATCAGAGATTATTACAAACATCTCTATGCACATAAAGTAGTAAACCTGGAAGAAATGGATAAATTCCTGGACACTTGCCTCCTGCCAAACCTAAACCAGGAAGAAGCCGAAACCCCGAATAGACCAATAACAGGGTCTGAAGTTGAGGCAGCAATTAAAAGCCTACCACCCAAAAAAAGCCCAGGTCCAGACGGGTTCACAGCTGAATTCTACCAGACATACAAAGGTGAGCTGGTACCATTCCTTCTGAAACTATTCCAAACAATCCAAAAAGAGAGGGAATCCTTCCCAATTCATTGTGTGAGACCAACATCATCCTGATACCAAAATCTGGCAGAGACTCAGCAAGAAAAGAAAGCTTCAGACCAATATCCATGATGAACATAGATGCAAAAATCTTCATAAAATACTGGCA
>NW_022436990.1:11959827-12132902 GCF_009761245.1 Sapajus apella
ATATCCATGATGAACATAGATGCAAAAATCTTCATAAAATACTGGCAATCAGATCGAAACAGCACATCAAAAAGCTTATCCACCATGATCAAGTAGGCTTCATCCCAGGGATGCAAGTCTGGTTCAACATATGCAAGTCTATAAACATAATTCACCACATAAACAGAACCAAAGACAAAAACCACATGATTATCTCAATTGATGCAGAGAAGGCCTTTGACAAAATTCAACAGCGCTTTATGTTAAAACCCTCAATAAACTAGGTATTGATGGAACGTATCTAAAAATAACAAAAGCTATTTACGACAAACCAACAGCCAATATCATACTGAATGGGCAAAAACTGGAAGCATTCCCTTTGAAATCTGGCACTAGACAAGGATGCTGTCTCTCACCACTCCTATTCAATATAGTATTGGAAGTTCTAGCCAGAGCAATCAGGCAAGAAAAAGAAATAAAGGGTATTGAAATAGGAAAGGAGGAAGTCAAATTGTCTCTATTTACAGATGACATCATTGTGTATCTAGAAGACCCCATCGTCTCAGCCCAAAATCTCCTGAAACTGATAAGCAACTTCAGCATAGTCTGAGGATACAAAATCAATATGCAGAAATCACAAGCATTCCTATACACCAATAACAGACTTAAAGAGAGCCAAATCAGGAACGAACTGCTATTCACAATTGCTACAAAGATAATAAAATACCTGGGAATACAACTAACAAAGGATGAAAAGGACCTCTTTAAGGAGAGCTACAAACCACTGCTCAACGAAATAAGAGAGGACATAAACAGATGGAGAAATCTTCCATGTTCATGGTTAGGAAGAATCAATATCGTGAAAATGGCCATACTGTGCCCAAAGTAATTTACAGATTCAACGCTATCCCGATCAAGCTACCAACGACCTTCTTCACAGAACTGGAAAAAACCAACTTAAGCTTCATATGGAACCAAAAGAGAGCCTGCATAGCCAAGTCAATTCCAAGCAAAAAAAAAAAACAAATCAGGAGGCATCACACTACCGGACTTCAAACTGTACTACAAGGCTACAGTAATCAAAACAGCATGGCAATAGTACCAAAACACAGATATAGACCAATGGAACAGAACAGAGGCCTCGGAGGCAACACCACACATCTACAACCATCCGATCTTTGACAAACCTGACAAAAACAAGCAATGGGGAAAGGATTCCCTATTTAATAAATGGTGTTGGGAAAACTGGCTAGCCATGTGCAGAAAGCAGAACCTGGACCCCTTCCTGACACCTTACACTAAAATTAACTCCAGATGGATCAAAGACTTAAACATAAGACCTAACACCATAAAAACCCTAGAAGAAAACCTAGGCAAAACGATTCAGGACATAGACATAGGCAAGCATTTCATGACCAAAACACCAAAAGCATTGGCAACAAAAGCCAAAATAGACAAATGGGACCTATTCAAACTCCACAGCTTCTGCACAGCAAAAGAAACAGTCATTAGAGTGAATCGGCAACCAACAGAATGGGAAAAAATTTTTGCAATCTGCCCATCTGACAAAGGGCTGATACCCAGAATCTACAAAGAACTGAAACGTATTTGCAAGAAAAAAACAAGCCCATTCAAAAGTGGGCAAAGGACATGAACAGACACTTTACGAAATAAGACATACATGAGGCCAACAAACATATGAAAAAATGCTAGAAGTGCAAATCAAAACTACATTGAGATACCACCTCACGCCAGTTAGAATGGCGATCGTTAAAAAATCTGGAGACAACAGATGCTGGAGAAGATGTGGAGAAATAGGAACACTTTTACACTGTTGGTGGGAGTGTAAATTAGTTCAGCCGTTGTGGAAGACAGTGTGGCGATTCCTCAGGGACCTAGACGTAGAAATTCCATTTGACCGGGCCTGGCCAGCTATTAGTTCTTAATGTCAAAATTTTGGGAGCATATGTACTGTGTAATTGCTATACTTAGGAGTAGTTTTAGTGAGCTAGTAGTAAGTAATGGGAATAACTATCTTTTTTCCTAGATAGTTAAAAGCCATCCCTCTCAAGATTAGGTGACGTATTAACAGCTAAATTTTAATTATTTTTCGTGTGGTTGTTTTTTTTTTAAATTCTTCATCCTTTTCTTTCTTTGCCTGCTTCATTTTTCCTTCATAGGGAGTTTTAATTATCAAGACTTTTTCATGAGAAGAAATACGTTTAAACCTTTTTATAGGTCTTTTGTGTGTATGCGCGTTTGGGAAGATGCCATGGAATTCCACAGAGCTATCCAGGATATCTTGCAGTATCAGTGTCTGTAGGCCAAATCAGATGTCCTTTTTGTTGTTTTTACTGCCACCATCCTCCCTCTTCCGCCCTCCCTAGATGCAACCCAGTGTCTGCCGCCTGACACTCAATTTGCAGAAACTTAATGTCTACATGAGATGCTAAAGGGAATTTTCAAAGAATATTATTTTCTTCATTTACTTTTTTAAGGTTATTAGATATGCATTATAGAGATTGTGTTGGAAATTTTGAAGCCTAGGTTAAATAACTACATTGATGGAATTAAGTACTATAGTAATAAATGTGAGTATAAATACCAGACTCCTAAATTTAGGATTCTCCCAGCTTATTCATGTTTACTTTCTTAACTATCTTAACTATTTCTGTCATTTTTATTATTAATATACTGAATTAGTGTAGAGTAGATTAATCTGAGGAATCACAAACATTTATTTGATCAAACTGAATTCTCCCTTTACAAATGTAAAAACATCTTTGCCTTATTTTAAAGTAATATTATTTATTATAGATGAAGTAGGTTCTTCCAAGCCTGAGATATTGTAAGAGATTGCACACATATGGTCATTCCCATATTTTACGGTTGAGAAAACTGAGAACTTTATGACTTCATTTATTTAGCAACAAAAGTTTGCCAAATATTTTTTGAGTCTTTTCATATGCCAGGCAATGTTCTGGATAATAGGAATATATCAGTGAGCAAAAGATAAGAAATTTCTATTTTATGGAGGTTACATTTTGGTAGAATTTTTCTAATTTATTTTTTAAGTTTTAACTTTCATCATAGAATAAAGGGTACCTGTGCAGGTTTACTGTTACATGAGTAAATTGCGTGATGCTCAGGCTTGGCATCCCAGTGATCTCATCACCCAGACAATAAGCACAGTACCCAACAGATACTATGATCAGCACCACTGCGCTCCATCTGGGCAACAGAATGAGACGATCTCTAAAATAAAAAATAAAAGTAAAAAAGAAAGTATCATTAAAATAGCTCATAGTTTCCTACCTCAAGGGGGTAAACTTCCTGTGTTCATGAATTTGCCTGTATGTTGCTTCCAAAGCTAAAGTATTTTAAAGTTATTTTTTAAATTCCTTGGATGTTTGCCCCTGAATGGTGTTGCAGTTTCTTTAGTAAGTGCTAAAGAATGTCTTAAAATCACTAAATAAAACTCACCTATATCTAGTGTTTTCTCTAAAAAATTTTTTTGGCCAGGCGCAGTGACTCACGCCTGTAATCCCAGCACTTTGGGAGGCCATGGCGGGTAGATCACAAGGTCAAGAAGTAGAGACCATCCTGGCCAACATAGTGAAACCCTGTCTCGACTAAAATACAAAAATTAGCTCAGTGTGGTGGTGTGTGCCTGCTGTAGTCCCAGCTATTTGGGAGGCTGAGGCAGAAGAATTGCTTGAACCGGGAGTCAGGGGTTGCATTGAGGTGAGATCGCACCACTGCACTCCAGCCTGGCGCCTGGCGACAAAGGGAAACTGCCTCAAAAAAAAAAAAAAAGTAAGAGAACTCTTGCAATAGAACAGATTTTGTGAAGTTACTTATTTGTCAATGCAAGATACTGTTTTTTAAGAAACATTGCAAAATAGAGCTGGGCATGGTGGCTCATGCCTGTAATCCCAGTACTTTGGGAGGACGAGGCAGGCGGATCACCTAAAATCAGGAGTTCAAGACCAGCCTGGCCAACAACATGGTGAAACCCCGTCTCTACTAAAAATACATTAATTAGTCGGGTGTGGTGGCTGGCGCTTGTAATCCTAGCTACTGGGCAGGCTGAGGCAGGAGAATTGCTTGAACCCGGGAGGCGGAGGTTGCAGGGAGCCGAGATTGTGCCACCCTACCCCAGCCTGGGTGACAGAGCAAGACTCGGTCTCAAAAAAAAAAAAAAAATTGCAAAATAGTAGTTGAACTTTAGTTCACTACCAGTTGAATCAAAGTTGAAAGTTTTACACTGGTGACCTCTAGTGGTCTTGCAGTTAAAAAATTACTGCTAAGTACAAATATGAAGTAATTCTCCCCTGCTGTTCCCCCCCATGCAGAGTCTTGCTTTGTTGCCCAGGCTGGAGTGCAGTGGCGCAATCTTGGCACACTGCAGCCTCCATCTCCTGGACTCAAGCAGTTCTCCTGCCTCAGCCTCCCAAGTAACTGGGATTACAGGCACGTACCATGCCCAGCTAATTTTTGTATTTTTAGTAGGGATGTTGTTTCACCATGTTGGCCAGGGTGTTCTCAAACTCCTAGAGCTACTGACCTTGTGATCTGCCCACCTCGGTCACCCAAAGTGGTGAGATTACAGGCGTGAGCCACCATACCTGGCCTCAAATAATTCTTATGTGGATTTACATGCTGATTGTTGAATAAATTAAGACGATATGTAAAATGTCCTGCTGGGCATGGTGGGTCATGCCCCTAATCCCAGCGCTTTGGGTGGCCTAGGCAGGTGGATTACCTGAGGTCGGGAGTTCAAGACCAGCTTGGCCAGCATGGTGAAATCAGCCAGCTGTGGTGGCATGCACCTGTAGTCCCAGCTACTTGGGAGACTGAGGTAGGAGAATCACTTGAGCCTGGGAGATGGAGGTTGCAGTGAGCCGAGATCATGCCACTGTGCTCCAGCCTGGGCAACAGAGTGGAATTCTGTCTCAAAAGAAAAAAATAAAATAAAATGTAGTCCTAAATGAACACCTTTTCCTGTATTCAAAGGAAGAAAAGCTATCCTGAAAATCAACAATAATATTTCTTACCGTGAATTATGAACTGAAATCGTATTTAGAAACAAGTTTGTAAAAGTTAATTTTTGCCTTTGCATTACACTTCAGATCAATGGAATTAACAAAATTTGTTGAGTTGGACACATAAAAAATGAATTTTCTGTAACCTGATTTATTGAGACAACTGCACATTCCATTGCAAAACTTTTTTTTTGGCAGGGGCTAGGTCTTTGACCTTATCTTCACAATAAAAATACACTTTTAAAATCTTGCCTTTAATTTAGATTTTCTTTGATATCTCTCTCATCAGAGTTTTTTGTAGTTTTCTTCCTGTGCATTTATTTGGCGCTAAGGTAGATGGCACTGTGTCAAAATCTAAATATTTATTACTATTGTATACGGAAGTAACGGACTTTTGTTTATTAATCTTGTTTCCCACAACCTTGCTATAATTGCCTTTTTTTTTTTTTTTTTTTTTTTTTTTTTTTTTTTTTGAGATGCACTCTCACACCATTGCCCAGGCTGGAGTGCAGTGGCATGATCTTGGCTCCCTTCAACCTCCACCTCCCAGGTTCAGATGACCTTCCTGCCTCAGCCTCCAGAGTAGTTGGGACTACAGGCATGTGCCACCATACCCCACTAATTTTTGTATTTTTTAGTAGTGACAGGGTTTCACCATGTTGGCCAGGCTGATCTTGAACTCCTGGGCTCAAGTGATCTGCCTGCCCTGGCCTCTCAGAGTTCTGGAATTACAAGTGTTAGCCACCCTGCTTTATACGTAAACTTCTTTGATTCAGGGTTCTATTTGTTGATGTTTTAGGATTTTTAACATAGGTCATCTGAAAACAGTTTTATTTCTACTTTCTCAATCTGTATACCTTTTCTTTTCTCATCTCTTGCATTAGCTAGGACTTCAAGTATGATGTTGAATAGGTGTGATGAAAGAGGAGATCCTTTCCTTGTTCCCAGTCTTGGGGGGGGAAAGCATCTGCTTTTTCATAATTGAATATGATATTTAACTGTAGGTTTTTCATAGATGTTCTTTATTAAGTTGAGGGTTTTCCCTTTATTCCTGTTTATTGAGAGTTTTTGTCATGAATGGGTATACGATTTTGTTGAATTCTTTTCTGTATCCATTGCTACGATCATATGATACTTCTTCTTTAGCTTGTTTAGCCAATTAATGATGTGTTACAGTAACAGTTTTGAATGTTGAAACTGTCTAGTATACCTGAAGTAAATCTTACTTTGTTGTGGTGTATAGTTCTTTGTTGGATTTTTGCTAATATTTTGTTAAGGAGTTTTACATCTATGCTCATGAGAGATATGTTTGTAGTTTTCCTTTCTTCTAGTATATTATCTGGTTTTGATATTAGGTTAATGCTGTCTTCATCAAATGAGTTAGTAAGTGTTCCTTTTGCTTCTGTTTTCTGGAAGAGATTGTAAAGGTTGGTATTTCATTCTTAAATGTTTAGTAGAATTCACCATTGAGTCCATCTGGGCTTGATGCTTTTTGTTTTCAAAGATTATTGTTAGTTCCATTTCTTTAATAGATGTGGATCCATTCACATTATTTATTGCCCCTTATGTGAGTTTTTGAAGATTGTGTCTTTTAAGGAATTGGTCCATTTAATCTTAGTTATCAAATTTGTGGGCATAAAGCTGTTTATAATTTTTATTTTCCTTTTAATGTCCATAATAGGATCTTCTTTCTTTCCTTTTTTATTTATTTATTTATTTTTTGAGGTGGAATCTCACTCTGTCTCCCAGGCTGGAGAGCAGTGGCACGATCTCTGCTTACTACAACCTCTGCTTTCTGGGTTTAAGCGATTCTCCTGCCTCAGCCTCCTGAGTAGCTGGGATTACAGGTGCCCAACACCACACCCAGCTAATTTTTTTTTTTCTTTTTTCTTTTTTTCTTTTTTTTTTTTTTTTTAGAGGTGGGATTTCATCATGTTGTCCAGGCTGGTCTCGAACTCCTGACCTCAGGTGATCTGCCCACCTCTGCCCCTCAAAGTGCTGGGATTACAGGCGTGAACCACCACCCGACCATTAATTTATATATTTACTTATTTATTTATTTCAAACAGGGTCTTCCTCTGTCAACCAGGCTGGAATGCAGTAGTATGATATGACTCAAAGGATCCTCCTGCCTCAGCCTCCTGAGAAGCTGGAACCACAGGCACATACCACCATGCCTGGCTAATTTTTTTTTTGTTGTTATTGTAGGTATGGGGGTCTCAACTATATTGCCCACACTGGCCTTGAACTCCTGAGCTCAAGTGATCCTTCCACTTTGGCCTCCCAAAGTGCTGGGACTATAGATGTGAACCACCATGACCAGCCTTTCTAATATATGCCTTGACTGCTATAAATGTCCCATTAAGCACTGTTTTTGCCACATCCTACAGATTTTGATGAGCTTAATTTTTATTTTCATTTAGTTAAAAATATTTTACTTGTGTATGTGTGTGTGTGTATGTGTGTGTGTGTGTGTGTGTGTGTGTGTGTGTGTGTGTGTGTGTGACAGAGCGTTACTCTGTCACCCAGGCTGGAGTGCTGTAGTGCTGTCTTGGCTCACTGCAACCTCTACCTCCTGAGTTCAAATAATTCTCCTGCCACTGCCTCCTGAGTAGCTGGGATTACAGGCTCATGCCACCATGCCCAGCCAATTTTTGTATTTTTAATAGAAATGGGGTTTCACCATGTTGGCCATGCTGGTCTTGAACTCCAGAGCTCAGGTAATCTGCCCACCTTGGCCTCCCAAAATGTTGGGATTACAGGTGTGAGGCACTGTGCCCGGCCAAAATATTTTAAAATTTATCCTGATACTTCTTTGACCAATGTGTTATTTTGAAGTATGTTTAATTTCCTATATTCTAGGATTTTCCATGTCTTTCTGTTACCGATTTCTAGATTTAATTTTATTGTGGTCTGTTAGTACACTGTATGAATTCTGATCTTTTAAAGTTGTTAAGGTGTGTTTTATGTTCCAAAATGTTTTTCTTGATGTGAACATTCCATGTGAGTTTGAGAAGAATGTGTATTCTGCTCTTCTTAAAGTACTATGTGGATATCAATTAGATCCAGCTGATTAATGATGCTGTTCGGTTGAACTGTATCTTTACTGGTTTTCTGCCTTGCTGGATCTCTCAGTTACTGGTAGAGGGGTGTTGTAGTTTCCAGCTATAATAGTGGATTCATGTATTTCTCAATTTTTGCTTCACCTGTTTTGACACACTAAGGTTGTTTGACCCTTGGAGAATTGACCCCTTTATCATTATGTAATATCCCTCTTTATCCTGGATAATTTTCCTTGTTCGAAAGTCTGTTTTGTCTGAAATTAATGCATCTAGTCCTACTTTTAAAAAATTAATGTTGCATGGTATAACTGTCCCCAACCATTTACTTTTAGTCATTTTCTGTGTTTATACTTAAATAAAATTTCTTGTAGGCAACCTGTCTGGCATTTTATTTTTTTACTTCACTACAACAGTCTCTTTTGATTGGCATATTTAAATAATTCACATTTAAAGTTATTATCGTTGTAGTTTGCTTAGTACCATGTCTGTAATTTTTGTCTATTTTTGTACTTGTTCTTTGTTTATAAACTTATTCTGCCTTCTCTGGTTTAATTGAGAATTTTATATAACTGCATTTTGGCTGCTGTCCTAGCATATGAACTATAGCTAAAATTTTTTTCTTTTGTTAGTTATCTTAGAATTTATAAAATATATTTATAATTAATTCAAGTCCACTTTGTTTTGTTTTATTTTATTTTATTTTATTTAGAGCCAGGGTCTTTCTGTTTTACCCAGGCCGGAGTGCAGTGGCACAATCATAGCTCACTTGTAGCCTTGGTCTCCTGGGCTCAAGTGATTCTCTCACATCAGCTTCCCAAATAGCTGGGAATATAGGCATGTGCCACCATACCTGGCTAATTTTTTAAATAAAAGTTTTGTAGACATGTTATCTTGCTATATTGCCCAGGCTTCAAGTCTACTTTCTTTTTACTGCATTAATTTCAGTAGTTTTGGGGGGAACAGGTAGCATTTGGTTGTATGGAAAAGTTCTTTGTGGTGATTTCTGAGATTTTGGTGCACCTGACATCTGAACAGTATATATATACAATACCTATTGTGTAGTCTTTTATTCCTCACCCCCTCCCATTCTTCCTCCCAAGTCCCCAAAGTTCATTATACCATTCTTAAGTCTTTGCATCCCCATAGCTTAGCTTCCAGTTATGAGAACATATAATGTTTGGTTTTCCATTCCTGAGTTACTTCACTTAGAATAATGGTCTCCAGCTCCATCCCGGTTGCTGCAAATGCCATTATTTCATTCCTTTTTATGTCTGAGTAGTATATCCCATGGTACATATATATACTACATGTTCTTAATCCACTCGTTGGTTGATGGGCAGTTGTGAATTGTGCTGCTGTAAACATGCATGTGCAAGTGTCTTTTTCATATAATGACTTCTTTTCCTCTGGTTAGGTAACTAGTAGTTTCCTTTTTTTTTTCTTTAGACGGAGTCTCGCTCTCTTGCCAGGTTGGAGTGCAATGGCGACATCTTGGCTCACTGTAACTTCCACCTCCCTGGTTGAAGTGATTCTCCTGCCTCAGCCTGCTGAGTAGCTGAGATTATAGGCGTCCACCACCACACCCGCCTAATATTTGTCTTTTTAGTAGAGATGGGCTTTCGCCATGTTGGTCAAGCTGGTCTTGAACTCCTAACTTCAGGTGATCTGCCCGCCTCAGCCTCCCAAAGTGGTGAATTACAGGCGTGAGCCACCGCACCTGGCCTGAAGTCTCCTTTCACGTAATACTGTATTGCTTCACAGGCAGCATGGGTATGTCATAGTATAGGCACACCTCACATTAGTGCACTTTGCAGATACTGGGTTTTTTACAGTTTGAAGGTTTCTGGCAACTCTGTAAAGCAAGTCTATGCAATTTTTTCCAACAGCATGTGCTCACTGTTAGCAGTTTTTGGCAATGAAGTGTTTTCTTTTATTTATTTATTTTTGTTTTGAGATAGTCCTTACTCTGTCACCCAGGATGGAGTATAGTGGCACAGTGTCAGCTCACAGTAGCCTGTACTCCCCCAGGCTTAAGTGATCCTCCTGCCTCAGCCCCCCGGAGTAGCTGGAACTACAGGCGTGTGCCACAGCATCTGGCAAATTTTGTTTTATTTATTCATCATTTTCAAGGTTTTTTTTTTTTTTTTTTTGTAGTTGTGCTGTTTAGGGGTTCCTTGAGATTCCATATGAATTTTATGATGGATTTTTCTATTTTCTGCGGAAATAAGTTGGGATTTTGATAGTATTGCATTGAATCTGTAGATTGCTATGGGTATTTTTGACATTTTCTTTCTTTCTTTTTTTTTTTTTTTTATTTTTTTTTTTTTTTTTTTATAGAGACGGGGTTTCACCATGTTGGCCAGGATGGTCTCAATCTTCTGGCCTCTTGATCCGCCCACCTTGGCCTGCCAAAGTGCTGGGATTACAGGCGTGAGCCACCGCGCCTGGCCTATTATTGACATTTTAACAACATTAAGTCTTGTAATCCATTAAATGAGATGTGGTTTTGTTTATTGTATCTTCTTTCGTTTCTTTCACCATTGTTTTATAGTTTTCATTATATATGTCTTTCACATCCTTGGTTAAGTTAATTCCTAGATATTCTTTTAGATGCTATTGTGAATGGAATTATTTTCTTAATTTCAGGTTTTTCATTCATATAGAGTCTCAAGGAACCCCCAAATAGCACAACTCCAAAAAAAACTTGAAAATGATGAATAAATAAAATTAAAATTTGCCAGGTGCTGTGGCACATGCCTGTAGTCCCAGCTACTCAGGGGGCTGAGGTAGGAGGATCACTTGATTCTGAAGGGGAGTACAGGCTACAGTGAGCTGACACTGCACCACTATACTCCAGCCTGGGTGACAGAGTGAAACTATCTAAAAACAAAAATAAATAAATAAATAAAAAGAAGAAAACACTTCATTGCCAAAAAATGCTAATAAAGTGAGCACATGCTGTTGGAAAAATCAACTGATTTTTCTGTGCTGATTTTGTATTCTGTTACTTTGCTGAATTCATTTATTAGCTCTCATAGATTATTGTGGAATCCTTTGAGTTTCTACATCATATCTTTGAATAAATAGTTTTATTTCTTCCTTTCCAATTTGGTTGCCTTTTATTTCTGTTTCCTGATTGGTAGGAAGGCTAGTACTGTATTGAGTAGTAGTGATGAAAGTGGATTTCCTTGTTTCTGATCTTAGAGAAAAAGCTTTCAGTCTTTAATCATCGACTGTGTTTACTGTTGTTTTTCATGCATGGCTTTTATTATGAGGAGGTAGTTTTCTTCTATTTCTAGTTTGTTGACTGTTTTGAGGCCAGACACAGTGGCTCACGCCTGTAATCCCAGCAGTTTGGGAGGCTGAGGTGTGCGGATCACCTGAGTTCGGAAGTTCAAGACCAGCCTGACCAACAGAGAAACCCCGTGTCTGCTAAAAATACAAAATTAGCCAGGCATGGTGGCTCCTGCCTGTAGTCCCAGCTACTCGGGAGGCTGAGGCAGGAGAACTGCTTGAACCCTGGAGGCAAAGGTTGTGATGAGCCGAGATCAGACCATTGCACTCCAGCCTGGGCAATAAGAGTGAGACTATCTCTCAAAAAAAAAAAAAAAAAAAAAGATGTTGAATTTTGTCCAGTGCTTTTTCTGCACTGAGATAATCATGACTTTTTTCTTCATTCTGTTAATGTACTTTCTTACATTGATTGATTTTCATATGTTGAATCATACTTTCATTACAGGAATAAATCCCTCTTGGTCATGATGTGTAATCTTTTTAATATGCTGCTGAATTCAGTTTGCTAGTATTTTGTTGAGAATTTTAGTATTAGTGTTCATAAAGGATGTTGATTGGTCTGTAGTTTTCTTTAGTGTCTCTGTCTTTGGTTATCAGGGGCAGTGCTGGCCTCATAGAATGAATTGGATAGTATTCCCTTTTCTTCAAATTTTTGCAAAAGTTTGAGAAAAGATTGCTGTTCTTTAAATGCTGGTGGAATTTACCAGTGAAGGTATCAGATTCAAGGCTTTTCTTTGTTGAGAGATTTATTTGTGTGGAATTGGTGATTTCCAATTTAACCTTAATATTGATTTTAGTAATTTGAGTCTCTGTCTCCCTGTCTCTCTCCTTTATTCTCTTTTTCTTCTCCCCTCGCCCCCAACTGAGCTAAAGGGTTATCAGATTTTTTTTTATGCTTTCAAAGATCTGACTTTTGCTTTCAGTGATTTTTTTTTTTTTTTCTGTTCTGTTTCATTGATCTCTGCTCCAATCTTTATTTTCTTCTACTGGCTCTGGGTTTAGTTTGTTCTTTTTCTAGTTTCTTAAGTTGTAAAGTTGTTAAAGTTTGTCTTGTTTTTAACTTACTATTATTTTTGGTGTGTTCACTTTAGTAGCAGTATATAAATTGTTCTCACTATGGAATATAAGTTCAGGTTAGGCAAGAGAATTTCACAAGTGTAATAAAACATTCTGTAGTGTATCAAAGTTTGTATATAATATCTGGCAAAACCAACTTGCTCATAAATCATTAATCATTTCCATTATAGATAATTTGTTTAGTTTAAAATGTATGATTCTTATAGAGAAAATAAACATAATGTACACATCTTAATAGTGTTCTTTTTTCTTTGTATCAGGGCTTAAAATATACATATATATTTCAAGATGACATTTTAAAATATTCTGATAGAACAGTAGCATAATACAATTCTGTAGTTACTAAAGAGCTAAACTGGAATCCATAATTAAGTTATTCTAATCGTTATATTAAAAAATTTTTTGTTTTTTGAGACAATCTCACTTTTGTCACCCAGGCTGGAATGCAGTGGCGCAATCTCAGCTCACTGCAGCCCCTGCCTCCCGGGTTCAAGTGATTCTCCTGCATCAGCCTCTTGAGTGGCTGGGATTATAGGTGCATGCCACCACACCTGACTGATTTTTGTATTTTTAGTAGAGATGGGGTTTCGCCATGTTGGCCAGGCTGGTCTCGAACTCCTTACCTCAGGTGGTCCACTTACCTCAGCTTCCCAAAGTGCCGGGATTACATGCGTGAGCCACTGGACCCAGCCTAATCTTTACAATTGTGATTCTTAAATAAATATTACCATGGATTGTAGCTCTGTTGTTTGCTGTGGGTTCAGTTTAGACACACTTTTCATTGTGGGAGGAACGCACTTTTTTTTTTTTTTTTTGAGACGGAGTTGCACTCATGTTACCCAGGCTGGAGTGCAATGGCGCGATCTCGGCTCACCGCAACCTCCGCCTCCCGGGTTCAGGCAATTCTCCTGCCTCAGCCTCCTGAGTAGCTGGGATTACAGGCACGCACCACCATGCCCAGCTAATTTTTTGTATTTTTACTAGAGACGGGGTTTCACCATGTTGACCAGGATGGTCTGGATCTCTTGACCTCGTGATCCACCCACCTCGGCCTCCCAAAGTGCTGGGATTACAGGCTTGAGCCACCGCGCCTGGCCGCACTTTCTTTTTTTAACTAGAGACAGGGTCTTGCTATTTTGCCCAGCTGGAGTACAGTGGCACAATCATAGCTCATTGTAACATCAAACCCCTGGGCTCAAGCTATCCTCCCCACCCAATGTCCCAAGTAACTAGGACTACAGGTGTGCACCACCATGCCCAGCTAATTTTTTTTGTTTTTGTTTTTGTTTTTTTGTAGAGATGGGGTCTTGCCATGTTGCCTAGGCTGGTCTCGAACTCCTGGCCTCAAGTGATCCTCCTGCTTCAGCATCCCAAAGCATTGAGAATACAGATGTCTGGCCCCAAGCTCTTTTTTGTTTTTTTTTGTGTTTTTGAGACAGAGTTTTACTGTTGTCCCTCTGGCTGGAGTGCAATGGTGCGATCTTGGCTGACTGCAACCTCTGCCTCCTGGGTTCAAGCAATTCTTGTGCCTCGGCCTCTTGAGTAGTTGGGATTACAGGTGCCCACCACTATGCCTGGCTAATTTTTTTGGTATTTTTAGAAGAGACGGGATTTCACCATGTTGGCCAGGCTGGTCTTGAAGTCCTGACCTCAGGTGATCCACCTGCCTCAGCCTCCTAAAGTGCCGGAATTAACAGGTGTGAGCCACTGCATCCAGCCTGTTTTTGGCTTTTTAGAGACAAGGTCTTGCTATGTTGCCCAATTATGACTTCTTCAGAAGCAGAATAATAAAACAGGTTTCTTTCAGCCTTTTTACTGGTAATTGTAGAATGCTTATTAGATCTGAAAATTGAAACCTACATAATGGTTATATAGTATGGGCTTCCTGGCTTTTAAAAACAACAGCAACAACAACAACAGCCAACACAGGAGAAAACCCGTCAGAATCTTTTTTCACAGTGTAAGATGAAATTGACATATTATCCCTTTGCTCCATAGCTTAAGAGAGTAAGTGCTGCCCTTTTCTTTAGGATCATAGACTATTAGGTTCTGAACCATTATCATTCCTCCTAGTGCTTTTTAAAAGGTTTGGAAATATATAAGTGTCATGTAGCTATTTATTTGTGTTTATTTATTGTAGAGGCAGGGTCTTGCTTGTCAACCATGCTGGAAGGCAGTGATGTGATCGTAGCTCATTGTAGCCTTACTCCTGGGCTCAAGTGATTTCTTGTGCTTCAGCCTCCCAAGTAGCTAAGACTACAGGAACGTGCTACCAAGCCTGGCTAATTACTGATTTTTTGGTAGAAACAGGGTCTTGCTGTGTTGCCCAGGCTCTTCATGAACTCTGTAGCTATTTATAACTTCAAAGGTGTTATGAAGTTGTAGATAATTTCATACAAATTTTTTTTTAGGATAACAGATTTTTTTGATGACAGCGGTTATTTATTACTTAGGTGTTTTTATTAATTGACTTGATTTAGCTGGTCTCGTTAGCTAAAATATATCTCTTGTAGAAATCAACACATCCTAACTAAAGTTTAATAACAGTTTAGCTTATTAAACAGCTTTCTTATACTGAACGAATGGACCTATGTCATCTCTGCAAGAACATTCTACCTCATGTGAAAGTTCATTTTATTGTGAATGTGTGCATAATGGCAAATGTCCCCAGATAGATGTCAGTCTCTTTCAACGTTATTCTTTAGTGTGAGGTGGGTAAAGGAGACTGACCTATTGAGAGTGGCTAGAAAAAGGCAGAGAATTGTCTTTTTCAGGAAATAAGGATAAAAGGCACTTAAGGAAAAAAATTTCCTTCACAGTGGAAAACTGACAATAAAAAATAATGAGGTAATAGAATGTATAGTGAGTGGCCTTACTTAAACTATTTGTAATACTGCGGCATTTGCCATTTCAAGAAATAAAACAGAATTTGGAGTGGGGTGGTAGAATAGAAAGATTATCACTTTTTTTTTTTTTTTTTTGAGTCAGAGTCTCACTCTTTTGCCAAGCTGGAATGCAGTGGCACGATCTCAGCTCACTGCAACTTTCACCTTCCAGGTTCAAGTGATTCTCTTGCCTCAGCGGGGATTACAGGTACCTGCCATCATGCACAGCTAATTTTTGTATTTTTGTAGAGATTTTGTATTTTCTAGAGATGGGGTTTCACCATGTTGGCCAGGCCGGTCTTGAACTCCTGACTTCAGGTGATATGCCCACCTCAACCTCCCAAAGTGCTGGTATTACAGGTGTGAGCCACTGTGCCTGACCCAGATTATAAATTTTCTTGTGTTTCAGGAAAGAAAGGCTTTTGAAGTAATTTGTTTTTTGAAATAATATCCATTTTCTGAAGTATATATCTGCTTGTGAACATAATGTTTTTCAGTTCTTTGTGAATTGTGTGTTAGGAATTAGGTGCCATTTTTATGTATATTTTTCTTTCAAGGTTATATAAAGATGAAATATTAACATTAGGGATCTTACGGATTATAAACTAGCTAATTTATAGTTATCTTTATTTTAAAAGGGATGTGTTATTTAACAGAAAGTTTGGCTTTTTTTTTTTTTTTTTTGAGACAGTCTCTTCAGCTTTGAGTAGTTAAGACTACCGGCGCACAGCACTACACTTGGCGAATTTTAAAAATCTTTTGCAGAGATGAAGTCTCACTATAGGTTGCTCTCAAACACCTGTTGCAGGCAGTCCTACTGCCTTGGCCTACCAGAGTGCTGAGATGGCAGGTGTGAGTCATTGCCTGGCCCATTTTTATGAATTTGAAATCTTGATATCATGAGTAAAATGCAAAAGTTTGCATTTATTTTTTTCCATTTTTCAGTTTCCTATGTATAGTTAAGGGAAAATATAAATAAATGCATTTTTTGTATTTTTAGGCCCGGATTGCATTTCTACAAGGAGAAAGAAAAGGTCAGGAGAACTTGAAGAAGGACTTAGTAAGAAGAATAAAGATGTTAGAATATGCATTAAAACAAGAAAGGTATGTGTGCCTCATTTTTATATGAACAAAGTAGAACAATAGTATGCTCATGTATACAATTGTATTATGTATTTGGCACCTTTTTTTGAAAGGCACAAAGCCTTGCGCAAATACATGATGATATCTTGATTTGATTCATACTTGGGAAAGAAAGGCAAGAGATTAAAATAATTCAATAGAAATGTGTTTGGTTATTGAATCTAAATTTTGGAAGGTAAAAAAGGGACAAAGGATAATTGGTCTTTTTTTGACTTTTGAGTATGTGTTACTTGGGAAATTTACGTTTTTTTTTTCTTCTACAGCAATATATTCTATGTTCTTTGCAAATAAAGTTTAAAGAAACAGACATTCATATTATGTTTTGTTATTGGAGTAATATATAGCAAGAATGACAAAAGGAAAAAGTTACTCTTTTACTAATTTGTGATTAAATTTTCAGGGCAAAATATCACAAATTAAAATATGGCACAGAACTGAACCAAGGTGACTTGAAAATGCCAACCTTTGAGTCAGGTAAACTTGATTCTTCTGTTACCTTTTTTTTTTTTTTTTTTTTTTTTAAATTCATTTTTTATGTAACAGACATGTTCTTTTTATTCATAGTTTGGCTTGATAATATTAGTTAGAGAATGACCATTGTAAACTGTCTAGAGTTTGAGGGAAAAATATATATAAAAGTAAGTAGTTTCATGTACATCTCAATCCTTAGGCGACTTGTCTCATTATCCTTGAGTTGAAACCTATGTAAAACTGGTTACATTTATGGTAGTAATTTGAGCTGAAAGGTAATGAAGTTAGGTGTTATAGTAAATTTTCAAAATTTAGTTAATTGTTTTTTAGTTCGATATTAAGTACGTAGAACTTGGCAGAAACACAGCGTGCGTACAATTTGCAGTTGATTTATTTTTTAGTCTTTAACGTTTTCAGTCTTCGCAGCAGAACTGTTTATTATAGCTTCCATTTGTTGTAATATATATAAATTAAGAGACTAAGACGGGAGTGGCTTAGGTTTTCTTTGACCTGGCTTTTCATTGGTTATGAAGGCTTATCCTGATGCCAAGAAACAATATGTTAGAATTGCCTCGTTGGAAAAAGCAAAAATCAGAAACAGAAACGTGGAAGGGCTGTATGTTTTGAGCCATAATTATTATAGTGGTCTCTTTGCAGTTAGAGGGAGTAGAGTGACTTCACCAGAAAAATACCTGGTGAATTCAGAGCTCTTTTTGGGACTCATTTTATTTCCAGTATGGCTAGAATATTCAGAAAATAAGCAGGGCACTTCTAGGCACTGTAGGGCTTCTGTGTAAAGGAAGGAGGCTAGTTAAAGTCACATTGTACCTGCAGTAGAGGCTAAGCAGAGTCAGAATTGGCTAGATGGTCCCAGTATAACATTTTGTATAAAACAAGATAAATCTTTTTTGCTCACAACTGAAATTGTGGCAAAACAAGTCTGCTGTTTTTATCTGTATAAACCTAAATATTAAAAATTCCTCAAGTTGAGGAATAAAATAATATCCAGGTGTTTTCTTTACAAGACACACAGTAACAGCAAAGTAAAATGTTTTCAGGATGTTTTGTGGAAAACCAAACAAAGGGATGGGCAAAAATACATCATGTGAACAACATATTATAGAATTATTTACATCAGAGTATATGTGGAGACAATACTAAAGGAAGCAATGTTGCCTTTTGTATATCCCCAAAGAAATCAATATAAGAAAGAAAATGTACAAAATGCTGATTTGACCAAAGTAGAATGTACATGTTTATACCCTTCTTTTAGTAAAACAAATAGATATAGCCTAAACCTAACCTTATAAAGGGGTTATATTCAAATATTTAAAAGAGCTCCCTCTCTTCTACATTTAGAAGACAATCAGAAAAATGGGCAAAAGACTTAAAAAGACACCCCATAGAAGAGAATATATATAAATGGCCAATAAATATATGAAGTTTTGCTTGATTTTTATTAGTTATTAAGAAAATACAACTTAAAACTACAATGGAGTACAATTAGACACTGACCAGAGTGGCTAAAATGCTAAAGAGGCAATATCAGGTGTTTAGGATGTGTCGTAACCAGAATTAGTAGACATCAGTGTTAGGATTATAAAGTGATAATGCTGCCCTGAAAGTGACTTGACAGTGTGACTAAAAAGGATACTGAAGGATCCTAAACAGGATGTAACATACATACCCTAGGCCGGGTGCAATGGCTCACTCCTGTTATCCCAGCGTGTAATTCCAGCATTTGGGGAGGCCAAGGCATTCGATCTCTTGAGCCCAGGAGTTCGAGACCAGCCTGGACAACATGGCAAAACCTCATCTCTACAAAAAATACAAAAATTTCTCAGCCTTGGTGTTGCACCCCTGTAGTCCCAGCTATTTAGGGGGCTGAAGTAGGAGGATCGCTTGAGCCTGGGACATGAAGGCTACAGTAAGCTGTGCTCACACCACTCCTCTTAGGTGACAAAGTGAGACCCTGTCTCAAAAAACATTTATGTACATACCCTATGATACAGTAACCCCACTATTCAAAAAACATATATATGTTCATCATGAAACTTGTATAAGAATGTTCTTAGCACCATTATTTACAGCGAAAATCTGGAAACAACTAGAACAGTCTTCAGAATTAGATTAAATGGATAAGTACATTGTGATATATTAGCATAATGGAGTGCTGTTTAGCAACAAAAGTGAGCAAACTAAAAACTAAATGTGACAACATGGTTTAATGACATAAAATTGAAAATTGATAGAAATTATATTTAAAAATCTAGATAATTTTAGAAATTAAGATACTATTCATACCCTTTTTGGAGTGGCTAATGACTAGAGGGCACAAGGAAGGCTGTGGGGATGCTGATAATGTTTTGTTCCTTCATCTAGGCACTGGTTACATGGGTGTGTTCAAAAATTCCTTGAGCTATATACTTGATGTACTTCAAGAATATCCTTAGCAACATTATTTGTAATAGAAGATGGAAACTAATTTCAACATTAGGGGATTGGTTAAATAGGTATACTTTTTCTATAGAATATTATGTAATCATTTTTAATGCTGATCTGTATTGCCATACAGAGAACGTTCAAGGTAACTTTAGTGTCAGAAGCAGATTATAGTGCAGTGTATACTTTGGGACATTTGAAAAAAAAAAAAAAGGTGGGATTGTATTAGTCATGTATATTTTCAGGTAGAAAATAGGGAATGATAAACACTAAAGTACTACCAGTTGTTAACTTTTGGTAATAGGATTTTGGGTAGTTGTATTTCTTATTTTTTTAAATATTTTTTTTCTCCAGTGATTATGTGTTATATGTAACTTTAAAATGTTATAAATAGAAAAATGTAAATAGAAAAATCAGGGTGACTATTAGAATGAAATAATTATTTCTGGAAATCAAAGAAATGCTTGTGTTTGGGACAGAATAAGAAGTGGTTTTCTTTTGTTTTGAGACAGAGTCTCACTCTTTTGCCAGGCTAGAGTGCCAGAGGATTGCTTGAGCTTGGGGGCAGATCTTGGGTCACTGCAATCTCTGCTTCCCAGGCTCAAGCAATCCTCCTCCCTCAGCCTCCCAAGTAGCTGGGACTACAGGCATGTGCCACCATGCCTGGCTAATTTTTGCATTTTTTGTAGAGATGAGGTTTTGACATGTTTCCCAGGCTGGTCTTGAACTACTGGGCTCAAGTGACCCACCTGCCTTGGCCTCCCAAAGTGCTGGGATTGCAGGCCTTAGCCACTGTTCCCAGCCAGAAGGTATTAATAATTGGATTGTTAGGGTTAGAGAAATAATGCCTGTAGAGGATTTGAATTACTACCAGCAAGTACTAAGTGACTTTGAGGAGTCTAGGAGCCTCACAGAGTCCTCAACATTCAGTGTGAGGGTTGATCTTCGAAGCCCCTCTCTTCTTCACTGTGTCTTTATTTTAATAATGGGAATTTATGAGTTTATGGGGAACTATTTCTGTGATATAAATGTCAATAAATAGTTTTAACTTTTGTTCTAGAGATGCTTGTTGAGCTTTTTAATTTCAAAGGCAATCAACTCAGCAGAATTCTAGTAATTAAAAAATTAATTTGCCGGGCATGGTGGCTCATGCCCTATAATCCCAGCACTTATTAGGAGGCTCAGGCGAGTGGATCGCTTCAGCCTAGGAGTTTGAGACCAGTTTGGGCAACATGGCAAAACCTTATCTCTTCAAAATACAAAAATTAGCTGGGCATGGTGGTATGCATCAGTGGTCCCAACTACTTGAGAGGCTTAGGTGGGATCTCTAGAGCCCAGGGAAGTTGAGACTGCAGTGAACCGAGATGTTGCCGCTCCAGCCTGGGTGACAGAGTGAGACCCTGTCTCAAAAAAAGAAAAAACAAAATCAGTTCTAATAATATTTTATCTCCTGGGTGTTTGACTTTTGAATCATTGATGCTAATATAGTACGCCTGGGTTTTCCCTGTTTTAAAATGGGGAACATAGTACTTAAGTCATTGGGTTATTGGGACATATTTAAAATGAGTGACCCACAGTTAATACTTAGTAAAAGCTAATTTTTTCCTGTCTTTTATAAAATATTTAAGTATTTTTTGGGGAAATTTATCCCTAAGAAAACTTTGGCAATATTTTCAGGAGTTAAAATAATGTATGTAAAACTTTTTTTTTTCTTACTTTTTAGAAGAAACCAAAGACACAGAGGCTCCCACAGCACCTCAGAATAGCCAGTTAACATGGAAGCAAGGCAGACAGCTTTTAAGACAGTGAGTATTTATTTATTTTCAGCTTTCTTTAAGGATCTAGATATGAAAGTTCTTATATTGAATCAATTTGCAAGTAAAAAATTGTATTGGGACGATGTGTATGTGTTTTGTATTGCTGCGTTTTCGCTGTGTAGATGCTTCGATCTTTTTAAAAGTTTGTTTCCTCTGAGTTTCACGATGATGATGTCTTCTTACTTGCAGGGTAGAATGTCTAAAAGACTGGATGACTTGAAGAGCAGAACAAAAACAATATAGAAGTCATACTTCCTAGACCCCTCCATTCCTATCCGTGCAGAATTCACACAATTCAGTGTGCGTGTGACTGGTCTAGAGAATGAATTTAGCTGAATTCATCTGAAACTTTTCAGAAGTGGATTGCCAAATCCTCCTTTTACTTGAATTTTTTAGGAGCCTTTTTGATTTTTGAATTACTTGTTGTATTGGAAGTATTTCTCTGGTAAATTTTTTTTTTTTCTTGGACTTTCATCTGTTATTTTCCTTATATTTTGAAAATTTTGGGATTTGTATCCTACTGATATCCTGGGTGATTTTCAGTTATTCAGTGTTTTCCACTCTATTCAGTGTTTTTACCTTCACCCTTGATCTTGTACAATGATCTTTAGAATATTCCATGGTCTGGACAGTCACCTCTGACCACTGTGTTATTTGCCCTCTGACTTTACCATGATTTTTAGATCCTTGACTATATCATTTTTCTCTTTAGCTCTTCTACCTATAGTTGCATTTATTTTATTTCTGTTTCCCTAGCTCCAGCTTAGACTCCATAATTGATCACCCTTATCTAGTACCCTTAATTTTCTTGCTACCCGCTGCTTACCACTTCCTCACCAGTCATTTTACTGAATTTACCTGCAAAACTTGAGCTCTAGTTCGTTCTGTCTACTGCTTCTCTTTCTAGTTAACTCTTGGATAAAAACTACAGAATCATGTGAATGCTATTATATATTCATGGTTTCCTGTCCAAACATTGCCGAGAGCCCTTTTCCATAACCGTGGGCCACCCTCTGCTTCCATTGTCCTAAGTGGATATTCTAAACTTTTACTATATCTCAGCCCATTCTCCCTTATTTCATTAGAGCACTTCAGGCCCTGCTTCACTGAAAATATGAAGGCTGTCAGTTGAGAACTCCCTTGACACTTTGCTTTCCTTTCTGTAAATGTATTTTTAAATTTTTATTTATTTATTTATTTGATGGAGTCTCACTCTGTTGCCCAGGCTGGAGTGCAGTGGCTTGATCTCGGCTCACTGCAGCCTCCATCTCCCGGGTTCAGTCAGTTCTTCTGCCTTAGCCTTCCGAGTAGCTGGGACTACAGGTGCATGCTGCCATGCTCAGCTAATTTTTGTATTTTTAGTAGAGACAGGGTTTCACCATGTTGGCCAGGATGGTCTTGTTCTCCTGACCTCATGATCCATCCACCTTGGCCTCCCAGAGTGCTGGGATTCTAGGCGTGAGCCACTGTGCCTGGCTTCTGTAAATGTATTTAAACCTCTTATCTTTTACCTTAGTTTCTTATGTTCCATTCAAAAAGGTATTTATCAATCCAGGCTCTCCTTATAAGTGACTAAAATTTGAAGAAACGAATAGATTATTGATTAGAAGGATGCTGGATAACCCGCAGAATTAAAGGAAATGGTGAAATAGTGAACAACCAAGTGTCAGGAAGTGAAGAGCTAGGGTAACTTGGAGGCTGTCTCAGACTGGAAACTCTAAGGACATTCTTATTTGATTTTCTACCCCTTCTCTGTGTCAGGTTTATTCTTTTCTGCTGAGAACCACTTTTTTCCATATGTCAGAGAACACTCTGTCTTAGAACAATTTCTGAAAAGGATAGGTGGTGTCCTGACTAATCAAATGATTCCCCATGAGTCAGTCGTTTTTACCTGAGTTGTATGAGATCTTGGCAGTTCATTCAGACAAAATGGTTAGAGTATGATAGGAGCTGTTCTCTCCAAGAGAGAACTGCATTTTTTAGAAGGAGAGTGAGGACAGTTGTAGAGAAATCACTTGGACAGTATTTCTCTCATAAATGCCTAATCCCATTGCCTGGATTTACAGTTTAGTCTCTTGACACCTTTATCTTTCCCTGTGACTTTACAGCCAAACTTGTTAAGAGTAGTTTAGCCCCATAGTCGTCATTCTTTTTCGTCAGCTGTTTTCCATTTTGACGTTCCTCTGGAGCAGCTATCACAAACAGATTCAAGAGACCCTCCTTGTTATAATTGATATCTTGGAAAAATTTGACATTATCTATTCCTTTTTGAAACTTTTAGTTTTGCTTCCATGACAGCACTCTCAGCTATCATTTTTTTCCTCTAATTTCTCAAGTATTTTCATTTTCCTTTGAGTTTTTCTTATGATTCTAGTCCTTTGGGTGTTTGTATACCCAGACTTTCTCTTTTTATTTATGCTTATTCTATGAGTGACTTCATTTAAATCCATGCCTTCAAATAGTACCAAAGATTAATGACCCAAATCTGTATACCCAGGCCAGTCTCTTCTTAGCTTTTGATTTGTATCATCTATGTGCCTAATAAACATTGCCACTTGTGTTTTTTGTTTTTTTTTTTTTATAGCCACTACGTGGTTGTCTGATAGGTACTCTGTAAACTGGATTCTGACTCTATATTTATTTCTTTGAATGTACCCGTCATCCAGCTGTCCAAGCTAGAAACCTGAAAATTGTCCGAAAGTTCTTTTCATTCTACTTCCACATATATTTGTGTATCATGTCGAAAAGATTATCTTTCTTATTTTTCTCACATTTATTCTCCTCCATTTTTACTTCTTGCTGTGTTAGTGTCCTTATCTCGTTTTTTTCTCTTTATCATTCACCTAAAAATCTTTTGTTCTTCTGCCAGCAGTATTTAAGGCTTCTTTTAAGCATCCTTCATTAGCCTCTTAAATAATTTGTCACAAAGCCATTCAGAGCTCATTATCTGTGTATCGTAATCTAGTCCCTTTCTTCTTTTCCAGTCTCGTCTTAGATCCTAGGTTAAGTTCCCTGGTTTAAATATAGTAAAAGATTGAAAACCACAGTACTAAAGGAATGCTATATGGAATCTTAGATCTTAGAAGGAGAATTAGTGTATTCATCAATCTGTAGCTAACAACCCCAAGTTTAAACTTAGTATGTCTTTATGCTAAGATTCAGTTCTCCTCTTTCTTTACCACTCCTTGGAAATTAAAAAATGTGTGTGTAATGTGTGGCTGTGTGTAAATTTAAAAATGTGTGTGTGTGTGGAAATTTTTAAAAATGGCCGGGCTTGGTGTCTCACACCTGTAATCCCATCATTTGGGAGGCTAAGGCAGATGGATCACGAGGTCAGGAGTTTGAGACCAGCCTGACCAATATGGTGATACCCTGTCTCTACTAAAAGCACAAAAATTAGCCGAGTGTGGTGGCGCGTGCCCGTAGTCCCAGCCACTTGGGAGGTTGAGGCAGAAGAATTGCCTGAACCCGGAAGCGGAGGTTGCAGTGAGCCGAGATCACGCCACTGTACTACAGCCTGGGTGACAGGGCAAGATTCCATCTCCAAAAAAAAAAAAAAATTGTGGGTGAGAGTGTATAGAAATTTAAAAACGTGTGTGTGTGTGTGTGTGTGTAATCCTAAAAGCGTTTTAAGGCACTAGGGCTTCTTGAGTTTTGAGATAATTGGCTCTTAATCAGTGTTAACCATGCTCATGATTTTTAATTTAAATTTGGGTTTGTAATTGGCATAATTCTGTTAGAAATGGAACTAGTCTGTAGAGAAGAAAGAAATTGAGACAAAGGAAGAGTATATTTTATAGGATTATGGGTTTTTCTAAAATTCCTTTGATATGATTTTGAGTCTGGCTCTTGTTAACAGTATGTGGATTTTAATATTTATTTTCTCTTACAGGTATCTTCAGGAAGTAGGTTATACAGATACAATATTAGATGTACGGTCTCAGCGGGTAAGGTCATTACTTGGACTGTCTAATTCAGAACCAAATGGATCAGTAGAAACAAAGAATTTAGAACAGATCCTAAATGGAGGTGAATCTCCTAAGCAAAAAGGACAAGAAATAAAAAGGTATGTTTTATCCTTAACATAGTTTATGTAATGCATATTATGGAAATTATTACTATTATTCTCTTTAGCTTCATGTTACTGCTATTAAAAAAATTTTTTTTTGAGGCGGAATCTTACTCTTGTTTCCCAGGCATGAGTGCAATGGCGCGATCTCGGCTTAGCTGCACCCTCTGCCTCCCAGGCTCAGGTGATTCTCCTGCCTCAACTTCTCAGGTAGCTGGGACTACAGGCACCCACCACCATGCCTGGCTGATTTTTGTGTTTTTAGTAGAGATGGTTTCACCACATTGGCCAGGCTGGTCTTGAGCTCCTGACCTCAGGTGATCCACCTGCCTTGGACTCCCAGAGTGCTGGGATTATAGGCGTGAGCTACCACTCCCAGCTACTATTAACAATTTTTAAAGATTGAGTTCAGAGTTAAAGACCTAGCCACCTCCCACCCCTCTCCATGGTACTATGGGCAAATAAATTTTCTATTTAGTGGCTTTTAAAATTTATCTGTGTTAAGTTGGTTTTTATTTGTCTGTTTTTTGAGTCAGGGTCTGGCTTTGTTGCCCAGGCTAGAGTACGCGGATACAGTGTTGGCTGACTGCAACCTCTGCCTCGCATGCTCAAGTGGTCCTCCCCGCTCAGCCTCCTGAGTTGCTCAGATTCCAGGCATGCACCACCATATATATATATATATATAAGAGCGTCGTGTAGCTCTTTTTTTTTTTTTGCTGAGACGGAGTTTCACTCTTGTTACCCAGGCTGGAGTGCAATGGCGCGATCTCGGCTCACCGCAACCTCCGCCTCCTGGGTTCAGGCAATTCTCCTGCCTCAGCTTCCCGAGCAGCTGGGACTACAGGCATGCACCACCATGCCCACCATATATTTTTTAGAGATGGGTTCTTGCTCTGTTACTCAGGCTGGTCTCAAACTCCTGGCTTTAAGCAATCCACCTGCCTCTCAGCCTTCAAAACTGCTGCAATTACAGGCGTGAGCCATTGCACCCAACCTGTTAAGTTTTGATAACAAGAGAACCGCTGTAATTCTGAAATAGGTGCAGAATCAGATTTGAGGCTGATTTTATGTAGTTCAGAGCTATTTTAACATCCTTATTTTTAAATTTTTGCTAGAGTATTTTCAACAAATTATAATGCTACTCTGTCACTAGAATGAGCAATGGTTATTTAGCCACGGGTGTGAAAGAAACAAGGCTTTGCATTGTGTTTGGATTTAGAAAGCTACCAGATAAAAACATTTATTGAGGTATAATTAACATATCATAAAATTTACCCATTAAAAGAATACGATTTAATAGTTTTTAGGATACTTACAGAAATGTTCAGCTATCACTACAATCTAAGTTTAGAACATTTTCACCACCCCTAAAAGAAACCCCCATACCCATTAGGTGGCCACTCTCCATTTCCCCCCATCTCCCTACCCTGGGGTACCACTAATCTACTCTCTGTCTCTGTAGATTTGTGTATTCTGGATATTTCATATAAGCAGTCTTTTGTGAGTGGCTTCTTTCACTTAGCATATTTTCAAGGTTTATCCGTGTTATACCATGCATCGTACTTCATTCCTTTTTATTTCCAAATAATATTCCATTGTGGATATATTACATTTGGTTTGTGTGTTCCCCTTTTATTTTATTATTGTTCTTATATTTGAGACAGGGTCTCACTCAGTTGTCCAGGCTGGAGGGCAGTGGCGTGATCACAGCTCAATGAAGCCTCAACCTCCCTGTGCTCAGGTGATCCTCCCACCTCAGCTTCCTGAATAGCTGGGACCACAGGTTCACAGCACCATGCTTGGCCAATTTTTGTATTTTTGCCACGATGGGGCTTTGCCATGTTGCCCAGGCTTGTCTCAAACTCTTGGGCTCAAGCAGTCTGCCTTCATTGGCCTTCCAAAGTGCTGGGATTATAGGCATCAGCCATCGTACTGGGGCTTCGTTATGTGTTTCTTCTACAGGTGATGGGTATGGGGTTGGTTCCAAGTTTTGGACTAATGAAGAAGACTGAGGACCTGCCAAACTCTTTTCCAAGGTGGTTGCACTATTTTACCTTCCGACCAGCAGTACTATAAGGATTCTGATATCTCCACATTTCATCATCATTTGTTATTGTCTAACAGATATACTTTTATTAATACAGACTTGATAAATACAAGGAGTTAAGCATTTTTACCATGAGATGTTACCCTGAGTAACATAGGTTAGAAAGACAAAAGAAAATGGGAAAAAAAACAGATGAGTTCATTGAGGTCATTTAGAGCTTAAGAAATAATGATACGGGCTGGGCGCGGGGGCTCACACCTGTAATCCTATCACTTTGGGAGGCTGAGGAGGGCAGATTGCCTGAGCTCCAGAGTTCGAGACTAGCCTGGATAACACAGTGAAATCCACTCTCTACTAAAATACAAAATATTGTCTGGGCGTGACAGCATGCGCCTGTAGTCCCAGCTACTTGGGATGCTGAAGCAGGAGAATTACTTGTACCTGGGAGGCGGAAGTTGCAGTGAGCCGAGATCATGCCACTGCACTCCAGCCTGGGCGACAGAGCAAGACTCCATCTCAAAAGAAAAAAAAAGAAAGGAAAAAATAATATGTATAGTTTATAAAGATCATTTCACATCCTGGATATATTTTATGATATTGTACAGTTGCCTAAAATATATTCCTGTCAGCTGGGCATCTGTTCTTATAGATGGCTCATATCTATAATCCCAGCACTTTGGGAGGCTGAGGTGGATGGATCATTTGAGGTCAGGAGTTTGAGACAAGCCTGTTGTTCACCAACATGGTAAAATCCCATCTCTACTAAAATTTAAAAAATTAGCCAGGCAAATGCTTGTAATCCCAGCTACTTGGGAGGCTGAGGTGGGAGGATCAGTTGAACCCAGGAGGCAAAGGTTGCAGTGAGCCAGATTGTGCCATTGCACTCTGGCCTAGGCTACAGAGCAAGACTCCATCTCAAAAAAAAAAAAAAAATACACACACACACACACACACACGCAGATACATATATGTATATGTATTTTTTTTTCTTTAAGGTTTATAGTATTTTATTTATTTTTTATTTTTTTTTTCCCTTTTATTTTATTGCATTTTAGGTTTGGGGGTACATGTGAAGAACATGCAAAATTGTTGCATAGGTACACACGTGGCAGTGTGATTTGCTGCCTTCCTCCTCATCACCTACATCTGGCATTTCTCCCCTTGCTATCTCTCTCCAGCTCCCTACCCACCACCGTCCCTCCCCTATTTCCCCCAAACTGACCCCAGTGTGTAGTGCTCCCCTCCCTGTGTCCATGTGTTCTCATTGTTCAACACCCGCCTATGAGTGAGAACATGCGGTGTTTGATCTTCTGCTCTTCTGTCAGTTTGCTGAGAATGATGGTTTCCAGGTTCATCCATGTCCCTACAAAGGACCCAAACTCATCGTTTTTGATGGCTGCATAATATTCCATGGTGTATATGTGCCACATTCTATTTATTTATTTTTAAAGATGGGGTTTCACCATGTTGGTCAGGCTGGTCTTAAACTCCCGACCTCAGGTGATCCGCCCGCCTTGGCCTCCAAAGTGCTTGGATTACAGGCATGAGCCACTGCCCCTGGCCATGCTTAAGGTTCATAGTTAACATAAGTCTTTGTAGAATTTTTCTTTCTGAGAAAAGAGCTCTTTAATAGTCACTTTGACATCAAATAGAGACCTTATTTTCTATAATGTGATTTCAGGAAGCATAGAGTGTTTTGTAGCATAAGAGAAAAAGCAGAAACATTATCAAGTATTTTTAGCCAAACTGGTCACTGGGTGTAATTTTAGTTTATAGGATTTATAGATATTTTACAGCAATACAAATTTGCCATACCACGTCTGACTCTGAATCAAAGATCTTTTTTTTTTTTTTTTGAGACGAAGTCTCGCACTGTCGCCTGGGCTGGAGTGCAATGGTGTGATCTCGGCTCACTGCAACCTCCACCTCCTGGGTTCATACAATTTTCCTGCCTCAGCCTCCCGAGTAGCCAGGATTACAAGCGCAGACCACCATGTCCAGCTAATTTTGTGTATTTTTAGTAGAGACGGGGTTTCACTATGTTAGCCAGAGTGGTCTGGAACTCCTGACCTCGTGATGCGCCCGCCTTGGCCTCCCAAAGTGCTGGATTATAGGCGTGAGCCACTGTGCCCAGCCAATCCTTTTGTTTTTTTCCCTCATTCTTTGCATCGTCTTACAAAGATCCTCAATAAACTATATATTCTCCTTGTAAAGCTTCTTAAGACTTTGATAGTTTTTTGGAGAGTGTGTGTGTGTGTGTGTGTGTATGTTAAACACATAACATGAGATCTGCCCTCTTAAAGTGTGCAGCATTGTTAAGAGAAGCACAATGTTGTACAGCAGCTCTTTGGAACTTTTTCATCTGGTATGACTGGAAACGGTAACTTTTGAACAACAGCTCCCCATTTCCTCCTCCCTCTGGCCCCTGGCAACCACTATTCATAATTGGACTGATGTAGTATTTGTCCTTCTGTGATTGGCCTGTTTTACTTAGTATAATGTCCTCAGAGTTCATTCATGTTGTCGTGTGTGACAGGATCTTTTTCTTTTCATAACTGAACAATGTTCCAGTTTATGCATATACTACATTTTGTATAAACATTAGGCAATATGCCTAATGGTTTATTTCTTTACCTGTTGATGGACATTTAGGTAGTAGTTTTTCATTTGTTTAGTGTTGTTTTGAATGGTGTCTTGCCCTGTTGCCCAGGCTGGAGTGCAGTGGTACAATCACAGCTCACTGCAGCCACAACTTCCTAGGCTCAAGCAGTTCTCCCACTTCAGCCTCCAGAGTAGCTGGGACTACAGCCACACGCCACTACACCTAGCTAATTTTTGTAAGTTTTTGTAGAGATAGGACCTCATTATATTCTCCCTACTGGTCTTGAACTCCTGGACTCAAGCAATCCTCCTTCCACAGCCTCCTAAAGAGCTAGGGTTACAGGCATGAGCCACTGCGCCTGGCTGGAAATAGTTGTTTTATTCAAGGCTTTCTTCTTAATGAGTAGACTGACATTTTCTGATTCTGCCCTAATGTAGGCATGTTATGGTTGAGCCATTATTAGGGTCATTTGAAAACTAGGAGTAAGAAAATGTGTAACATGTGGATCAATATTTCAGCAAAATCATGTATACTACATTCTTATTTATAATAGGAAAAAATTAGAAGCAATCTTAATGTTCAAAAGTAGAGGATGTAATTTTAGATTTCAGATCCCAAATTTTAGATTCATATTTTAGAGGCATTATGCCTAATAGTTAATATCAATTCTGAAGACAGACTGGATTTGAATCCTAAGTTAACCACTAGTTACTAGCCATCACTGAGGGCAGGGAATGTTACTTTTATTACTTGTAAAATGAGGATCTTAGGATTGATATGAAGAAGGAATGCATTAATATAAAGCATTTAGAACAGTAACTGGCACACAATAAGTGTTACATAATTGTTAGCTATTAGGAAATACTGTGTATCTAGTTGAAATGTGATCCCCCACCAGGGCTAGTGTTTATTAGATGCTATTGAGTGGCACTATTGTATTTCTTGATTTATGGTAGGGGATGTTGTGGTTGCATAGTGCATCATATCACAAAGCATCTACTTTATGAGGATTTATTGGGAAAGTTCTCTTAGATCTTTTTATTTATTTATTCTCTTAGATCTTACAACTGGGAAAAGTTGTGGTGCTTCTTAATAATTGGTCTTACTTACCTTTGAACCTCCAGTTGTTGCTCCCCGCCTACTCTCTTTTTTTAGCTGTTGGGAATCTCAGGGCCAAATTTGTGGGCCTCTTCTAGAAAATGCATTGATACATTTAGTCTTTTACTTAGCAGCCTTACCCTTGGCTTCATTTTATTTTCCCTTTCATCTGGATATATTCACTTTCAAGATTCTGTTTGTCTTTTTAGAATGAGAGACCGTATTAAATAAACAATTGGCAAAGAGAAAATTATCCGCAGATCGAGACTTCAACTTTAAACATGGTAGATTAAAGTCACATTTTACTTGTGTGCCTTTCAGAAATTTTGCTAAAAGGAAAGTGAAGGGCTTAAGATGCATTAATACAAAAGAACAACAACAAGAAAACAACATAAAGAATAAGGGAGTATACTATCTGTGAGATAGGGAGAATTTAACAATTTGGAATCCAGAAAGAGAATGGAGGAATGACAACTGACTGGCCCTAAGAAAGCTTGTTAAACATAAGTGCATTTGAGAGCAATTGGATGAAGAAAAGGAATAAGCCAATTCAAGTCACAGAATTCCAGTAAAGCCACAAAGGTTAAGGAATTACAGGTGTTTGGTACATCTGGAGTCAAAGGTTTAAATAGGGGTGTGAATAGAGAATTGGTTTAAAGTTTATTTAAGAAGCACAGGCTGGGCATGGTGGCTTACGTCTATAATCCCAGCACTTTGGGAGGCCAAGGAGGGCAGATCACTTGAGATCAGCCTAGCCAACATGGTGAAACTCCATCTCTACTAAAACTACAAAAATTAGCTGGGCATGGTGCTAGGCGCCTATAATCCTAGCTACTAGGGAGGCTGAGGCACAAGAATTGCTTGAACCCGGTAGGCAGAGGTGGCAGTGAGCCAAGATCATGCCACTGCACTCTAGCCTGGGCAACAGAGGGAGACTCCGTCTCAAAGAAAAATAAAAGTTTAAGAAGCACAATGTTAAATCCTCTTTCATCTTGCAAAACTGGCTTAACAGCACCCCTCTCCTACTCCAAAGAATGGTAGTGTATTTTCCACCAGTGATTTCTGTTGTCTTAAGAAATAAAACAACTGAAAGATGGGGTTATTGTATAAAATGGAAACAGCAGGGTTGTGTGAAAGTCTCCAGCTAAGCATTGACATCTCCTGTTTTCTCCTACTGTTTGACTTCCAGTACGTTGGCAGCTTTTATCTTTTACAAGCAAGATATTAAAATTGAATCACATTAATAGAAAAGGCCTAATGGTACTGAAAATTGGGATGTGTCAGTGAAATGGCTGGGCCTGTGACCTATCATGTATAAGTTAAGTCAGCAGCTTGACAAGACATAGCCATATTCTTAGTCCTTCTGGGTGGCTATAACAAAATACCATGGACTGAGTAGTTTATAAATAATAGAAATTTATTTCTCACAGCTCAGGAGGTTGGGAAGTCTAAGATCAATGTGTCAGCATGGTTGGGTTCTGGTGAAGACCCTTTTCTGGGTTTCAGACTGCTGAATTCCCACTGAGTTTTCACATGGTGGAAAAGTTAGGCTCCTTTGGGCCTCTTTTGTAAGGGTACTAATTCTATTCATAAAGACTCTGTCACCTCCCAAAGGGCTACCTCTTAATACCATCATATTGGGGATTAGGTTTCAACATAGGAATTTTGCTAAGGGACACAAATATTCAGACCATGGCACCCATGTGGACAGTACACCAGTTAGGACCAGAAAGAGGAAGATTCAGAGATCAAGTTGGGAGGATCAGTATCTGACTAGGAGTTTCAAAAAGAGAATACAAATTAAGTGTTGTTGAAAACTTGATTAAAATAGTAATACAAGAAAACTCTCTGAAATATATTTTCAGAATGTATTTCCAGGGATGTTTGTTCCAGATTGAAAGGATTCTTTCCAGGTGCTGAAAAAAGATCCATACAGAGGTTATCATCATGAATACTAAAAATTAAGTGGAAATTCTGAAATCTTCCAGATAGAAAAATTAGACTACGTTGAAAAGACTAGGTATCAGGCATTATTAAACAAAGCTAGAATATAGTAGAGCAGTGCCTTAAAAATCCTGAGGGAAAGTGATTTCCATTTAGATTTGTATACTGAGCCAAGTACTGTATTGTTTGTGAAAGTATTAATAGCATAAAGAGACATTTAGATATCAAAGCCTCAAATTTATCCTTCATTTTTTTCTCAGGAAGCTATTGGAGATGTGTCTCAGCATTCTGAGAGACTAGGCTGAGGAGGAAAGTGTAGGATCCAAGAAAAAGGATATTTAATAAAGAGAAGAAAAGGAAATTTCAGGAAATAGTTATTCATTGGGCCTGGACAGTAGCCAGAGTAGAATGGAAGGAGGACAGAACATTGGAAGGAAAGTTTCTTAGAAAATAGGAAATTAATACATTGCTTTATGTGTCTGAGGATTTTGAAAAGAGACGTGTAGTTCTGCTGGAAAATTCAGAGGAGAATAGTGATAACATCCTTGGAAAACCAGGCAGTTAAGAAAAACCACACTGGGCAGTTATTTCAGGAAAACTATACATAAAAGAAAGGAAGTGGAGTCATTGCAATGTGATTTAAATGGAAATACTAATATGTACTTTGTAACCATGGAATATTAATATAGGTGAAAGTAAATTGATGTAACTATGTTACTGTTATGGGAGGAAGTGTGGGTGTGGGATAGAGGCTGTAGGGAACAAAATTTTTATCAAGAAATAGCAATCTAAGCATGTTATTTAGAAAAAATAGGGTAAATAACAAAGGAAGCTTCTTTAAAAAGAGGTTGAAAAATGGTTGTTCCTAGTGTGTAGGAATCAAAGATAGAGAAGGATGGATCAGGGGACTCTCTTGTTACTCATTGTGTGCCTTGTCAATTTATTTAGAGCTATTTGCCTTTTTTCTCCTGAGTACTTCCTAGCAAGCAGAACTTCATTTTAGCAACTGCTGCAACAACCAAAGATTAACGATACTTATGATCCCCAAATTACTCTTAGCCAGCTTCACTAGAGACCTAAAAAGCTGCCTGACAACCCTTTTCTTTTTCTTTACTGGCTGACCCCTTTTTTCATTCTTCAGCTCAGTAGCTCTTCTAATCTTTTTCTACTCTTCATCAACTCCACTCCAGACTGCGTTCCTTAATTTTAGTCATTCTTATAAGTTTGTGACACTATCTCATTTTTGTTTTGTTTTTTAGAGACAATTCTCCATTGATCTCTCATGTTTCTAAACATCCTGTGAGCAGAGACACATATTGCCCTTTTATTCTGGATTATCTATTTAAGGATATTTATATAACAAACAGCCTTGTAAGATAGAGACAGTCTTCTGGAAAGTCACGCTTACTGTTCAATATAAAGATTCAAGTTCCCTAAGCCCAGAGTTCCTCCGCTATGATTCAAACAAACTGTAAGTGTAACATCTACCCAATCCCCTCCTTGCCACCCTTGTGGGACTTGGGCAAAGGAAATTCAGCAAACATTATCATCCTGTTACTTCCTGTGCTCCTGAGGAGTAGAATTCTTGTCTCTGACTCAATTTTATGACTTATTTCAGGATTCATGAAACAGTAATAGATGAGGTTGTTAGCTTGAAGGCAGGGAAAACCCTGAGACCTTTCACAGTCTATGATCCTTTAATTTTCAATTCCCTAAAGACTAATGATGTTGAGCATCTGTTCATATGCTTATTTACATTCCACCCATCATTATGATGCAATGTCTATTTGAAATATTTCCCCATTTTTAATTGTTTTGTTACTATAATGGCTTAAGAGTTCTTTATATACCGTTGACACAAGTTTTTCATCAAATATAAGTTGCAAATATTTTTTCCCAATTTACAGATTTTCTTTACATTTTCTTAGTATCTTTCAAAGAGAAAACGTTAATAATTTTGGCGAAATCTGATTCATCAATTCTTTCTTTTATGCTTGTGTTCTGTTTGACTTTTAAAGCCATGCAAATGTATTGCTGTGATTAAATGCAGTTTTTATAACCTGGAAACAGGGAGAACTCTCATTTTAGAGACAGAAATTTCTATCCAAGGAGCAGCAGTACTTAATTTTTCAAAGTTAAATATCTTATATCTTTAAAAAAATTATTTTAAATTATTTTATCATTGATATGCTAATTTTATCAAGTGCATCATTGCCTTTCATTTAATCTCCAAATACTAAGTTATATTGTAAATGTTGAGCTGAAAGTATTTATTGTTCTGGTAGATTTGTGGTTGTTTTTACTAATTTGCATTTGTAAAAACCATCTCCTTCTACATTCAGTCTTTATACAGTTTCTTTAAACTGTGCTGGATTGGGTGGGATATAGTGCAACCTATTAAAACTCTTTGTTAATGCTTTTTAAAAAATATAGTGAACCCTTTCTGTCTGTGGGTTCTGCATCGATGGATTGAAAATACCACATTGAAAAAAAATGACAAAAAATAAAATACAAATTTAAAAATGCAGTATGACACCTATTTATGTAGTATTTACATTGTATTTGGTATTATAAGTAATCTAGAGATGATTTAAAGTATACTATAAGGAGAATGTATGTAGGTACTTGAGCATCATAGGGGGAGGTATGTGTCCCAGAACCAATCCCTCATGGAAGCCAAGGGATGACTAGAATCTGAATTGTGTTATATGCTAATTTGAACTAATGGAGGCAACCAATTGGGGGCGGGGGGCAAAAACCCTCCCTGAGTTTTATATGATTTTTCTTTTTGGTACCATGTAGTCTTAGTAAAGACATTGAGAATCTAATTCAGCTCCCATGATTTACAGGTAAAGAAATTGAGGCCAAAGTTTTAAATGGTTTGGCCAAATTCAAGCAGCTACTTAGTGGCAGAGCAGAGACTTTTCATGGTGAAAGTTATTGTTCAGCTGAATTTTCTACTGCCTTTATTGTTTTTGTTGCTGCCTTTATTGTTAGACATTCAAACAGCTATATGAAAACCTTTTTTGTGTGTGTATAGAGAAACTCAAATTAGTTAAAATATTTAGTTAAGCCTGTCCCTATTACCTGTTATATGAGTGATTCTGTAAGACTTAAAAGTATTTCTTTAATAGATTTTGAGTTCTTTCTTCTAGATATGACAGGCCGTGAAATGGATTGGGATGTTTTATATCTGATTTACTATAAATTTAAATCTGGGCTGCTTGATAAATTATTTTTAAATTTTTTTGTTTTCATTTTGAGACAGGGTCTTGCTCTGTCACCCAGGCTGGAATGCAGTGTATAGCTATAGCTCACTGCAGCCTCGATGTCCTGGGCTGAAGTGATCCTCCAGCCTCAGTCTCCTGAGTAGCTGAGACTATAGGCACACGACACCATACCTAGCTAATTTTTTTTGAAGACAGACTTCACTATGTTGCCCAGGCTGGTCTTGGTCCTGAACTCCTAGGCTCAAGTGATCCTCCTGCCTTCACCTCCCAAAGTACTGGGATTACATGAAGCACTGTCCCTGGCCCCACCTGATAAACTTTGGTATTTACTGTTTTAGTCCTCAAACATTTATACTAAACTGTAAGAGGTTGTACTTAAAAGAAATGCTAAGTTTCATTTGCTTATGGTGGCTTTATTTTGAGAACTAATAATAAATTCGAGTGCCTAATACCATAGGATTTTATTTTGATGCAGTAATTACCTAAAGTATTTTGGACAATGAACTTTGGAGAAAGACAGCAGAGAATAGTTACTTTTATTTCAGTCGTAGAACATGAATCTTTCAAACTTTTTTTCTGGAATAAAGTCCTCAGACAGAAGGTAGTCATTCAAATCTCTCTAGCTTTAAGAATTGATTTAAAATAGGAACCAGAAAGAAAGAACCAGCCGATGGAATAGTTGGATTCATCTATTTTCCTTCCCACAGGCCCTCTGGTGATGTTCTTGAGACATTCAATTTCTTAGAAAATGCTGATGATAGTGATGAAGAAGAGGAAAATGACATGATTGAAGGCATCCCAGAAGGAAAAGACAAACATCGAATGAATAAACACAAAGTAGGAATTCGATTTTATATTCTTATTAGCTATATATTCATGTAGTTGAAATAGAAATTTTTGAGATGTCTTAAGTTACATTGGGAGTGATCATCTTCATTTTACATATTGCTTAAAGGTTTTATGTGTTCAGCTCTTTTTGCATTACATACAGTAGGAATTATTGTTTGCTATATTATTCACTAAATGGGCAAGAAAGGATTTGTTTTTGTAGGACTAGTCCGTTGATTTTGAAACCTTTTTAAAGCTACCCCCTTTCCACCTCTGCCACAATTGAGAATCACTGTAGAAGTCTGTCTCTTCTTGTATAGTACACAAGGGGTAAATTAACTGAAGTTGCAGTGGGAATACTTCCACCCTGGGTGAGGGAGTAATCTGTGAATTATAAGTAAGTCTCGACATTCTTGTTCTTTAGTAAGGAATAATAAAAATTTATTTTTGCTCATAACCTAAGAAACAGGTTTATCTATTTTAGTGGTTTGGGGGGCTAGCGATAGAAGCAAAAGTAGAGTCGATTGTCCATTTGTGAGTTACCAGAATAGTGTACAGTATTTCAACCATATAAAAAATGTGGGTAGTTCTAATTGTTGGTGCTTTGAGATTTTTCAATAATGTAAGGAAAAAAATGACAATGTTCCACAAAAGTTTCCAGTCTACAAAATCAGTTTTCAGTTTTTTGATATATTCTATATGTGTATTATAGTCTATTTGGGTGAATAGAGATTTTAAGCCTTTTTATTTTTTTGTTCTGGAAGGTAAAGCACTATTATAATTATCACAGTTATGAACTTAAAGTAGTTACTATGCCATATCTCTATGAATGAAGGACTAAGCCTGCAGTTTCCCATTTATGAGGTCAATTCAAGATAACATATCAGAATGCAAATAAGTGACTGGTTCTTCAGTGGAGGACTAATTATGAATATACTATAAGAGACTAACTGTTCTTGATGATTAGCCCTTAAACCATTTTTAGTACCATATTACTTAGATCGATCTTGGACAGCACTGTTGAACCATTTATCTAAGGTATAATTTGGGATTTGTGAATTACATGGGCAATCTAAAGTTTTGGATCCAAGTAATTTAAAAATGGGTGAATATAGTTATGTGACAATATTAAAGGATCCCTTTTTAATGTATAATAAAAGTAATTCTTGGCTTATATTCTATTTACAGATAGGTAATGAAGGTTTAGCTGCTGACCTAACTGACGATCCTGATACTGAGGAAGCACTGAAAGAATTTGATTTTTTAGTGACTGCTGAAGATGGTGAAGGAGCTGGAGAAGCACGGAGTTCGGGGGATGGCACAGAATGGGGTAAGGTGATAAAGAAATAGGGGGTGGGAGGAAATATAGCCTTTAATGATGGGTTATTATAAAATATTACATGTGGAATATGTGTATCTGAATGTATGGTGGCAGTTAAACTGAGAGCAAGGGAGGTGATGTTGAATAATAACAAGGTATTTTGTACCAATTTATTTACATTTGGTGACTAAACTGCTTAATATATATGGCTTCTGGTGGATTTAGATTTTTGTAATTTGTCTGGATTTAAAGTTGAACTATTTAATTAATTTGGAAATTCATTTTCTTTTTCTTTAATAGATTTTTTAAAATGTATGTATTCAGTTTTAAACATTCCCATTATTTAATTTGGTATTCTAGATTTAGGAAGATTTAACTCAGTATGTCTATATGGTGTTATCTGATTAATTACTAAGAAGCAACAAAGCTACTAATCCTGAATTATAGCTCTATATTGAGCACAATTTAGTGAAGATACTAAACTTTACTGCCTATAATATTCAGTGTGTAAAATGTTAGGGCCTAAACTTTGGAAGTGTTACATAATGCTAATAATAATTCAGGCGTAACTAAAAGAAAACGATTCTTTATCTGTACACAGTTAAAAACCCCATTAGGAAGTAAAATAAGTGTAAAAAATATTTTAAGGTAATAACTGATGTCCATTATGTTTTTCCTAGTAAATACGTTCATGCAATCCTCATTTAATATCAGCATGTTGTCTGGTAGGTGGAGCAAAGTGTGTTTACTGAGCTTTATTGGAGAAAGTTATTATTATTATTTTTATTTTATTTATTTTTTTTTTTTTTGAGACAGTCTCGCTCTGTTGCCAGGCTGGAGTGCAGTGGTGTGATCTCGGCTCACTGCGGTCTCTGGCTCCCAGGTTCAAGCAATTCTGCCTCAGCCTCCTGAGTAGCTGGGACTGCAGGTGCACCCCACCACACCCAGCTAATTTTTGTATTTTTAGTAGAGACGAAGTTTCACCTTGTTAGCCAGGATGGCCTCGATCTCTTGACCTCGTGATCTGCCCACCTCGGCCTCCCAAAGTGCTGGGATTACAGGCATGAGCCATTGCTTCTGGCCTGGAGAAGGTTATTTTAATACATCAAAGCTTTGCTTAATTACAAGGAAAAGGAATAATCACTAGATTTTTTTAAAAAATTATTTTGATAGCAAACATTTGGGGTTTTTAGAAAATGCCTTATTTATGTGTTTAAACCAAATATTGCTAATAGCAAGAGAGAATAAACCTAATATATAATACATTTATTATCTTGATATAAAAAATGAATCAAATACTTAAAAGATTTGAATTTTGCCACCGGTTTTCTTTTTATAATTCTCAAGCATTATTTTCAGACCTTCACTTCTCTCTTTTCCTAAATGGAAATAGAAGAGACACATTAATTTAATACATGGGAAAACTCCACAATTACTTTGTAGACTACATTTTTGTACTTACCATTTGAAAACGATTGTGTTTTAGAAGGGTACATTTCTTCAAAATCAGCATTGCTCAGGAGAAACAGTAAAAGTATTTAACTTTTCTTTTAGCTTATCTGTGCAGGCATTCAGTGTCAGAAATACCTTATCTTTTTCCAGTAATCTCAAAAGTATTGTTTTTTTCTTATTGTTTTATAATTATATAAATATATAATTATTTTGTAATAGAAGCATGTTTTAGAAAACTTAGAACCTACAAATACATGAGAAGATGAATTTTTTAATAAGTATACGTATATATATTTACTTAGTTAACAAAGGATTTTGCTAAATGTTGATTTGTAATGCACACTTTTCACTTAATACATGGTTCTTCTGTAGCGCTTTTTGGTTTTTTTGAGACAGGCTGGAGTGCTGTGGCGCAGTCGACTCACTGTGAGCTTCGCCTCCCAGGCTCAAGGGGTCCTCCCACCTCAGCCTCCTCAATAACTGAGACCACAGGCGTGTGACCACACCTGGCTGATTTTTACATTTTTTTTTTTTTTTTTTGTAGAGCCGGGGTTTGTCCATGTTGCTCAGGCTAGTCTTGAACTCCTGGACTCAAACAATCTGCCTGCTGGCCTCCCAAAGTGCTGGGATTACAGGCAAGAGTCACCACACCCAGTCAGCATCGTTTTTAATAGCTTCATAATATTCTGTCAATAATGTGCTATAATTTTATTTAACCAGAGCCCTGTGATGCACATTTAGATTATTTTCATTAAAAAGAAAATGATCAAAATAATTTATTGAGTATCTCTTTAGCTAAATCTTGACACAAATTCATTCCTGTTTCCTTAGCCTCAAGTTGCTAGCAGTTTAGTCAAAGGATAAAGAAAAAATTCAGGAATTTAATTTATATGGAATGGCATTATTTCTTTGATAATAGTTTCCATATTACTTACAACTGATTGATCCTTCTGTCTGAAGACTTTTGAGATTGTAGAGCAGAGTTTGTTTTAAGACAACTTTCAGTACTTTGTTTTTTATTGTCAATATTTGACAGTGCCTGTGTCTCCTGTGTAAGCAGAAGTAATCGAAAAAATATCTTCCAGACAAGATGGAAATACCATTTTTAAGACATTTTAAGTTCTCGATGAAGGAAAATAACTTAAGTACAAGATGGTTCAAATAGTTTTTTTTTTTTTTCTAAAAGAAATGAAAACTGTCAAGTGATTTATGCACTGTTTCCAAAGTTCATTATTTCTACTCAACAAGATGTCATAGTCATTTTTTCCAAAGCAAAGAAGATGAATATGCAAGCAGTCTTACATTTATGAAATTTATTTGCTAAAAAATTGAATATGTTTATAAATAGGAAAGTGGTAGCATTTAGATTTTCTTTTTTTTTTTTTTTTTTTTTTTTTTTTTTGGTGAGACAGAGTCTCACTCTGTTACCCAGTCTGGAGTGCAATGGCACATTCTTGGCTCACTGCAACCTCTGCCTCCCGAATTGAAGTGATTCTCCTTCCTCAGCCTCCAGAGTAACTGGGATTATAGGCCTGGCTAATTTTTGTATTTTTAGTAGAGACAGGGTTTCACCATGTTGGCCAGGCTGGTCTTCAACTCCTGACCTCGGGTGATGCACCCCCCATGGCCTCCTAAAGTACTGGGATAACAGGTGTGAGCTACTGCCCAGATTTAAATTATTGGGTAAAAGAACACTGATTGTTGTTTTTTTTTTTTTTTTTTTTAATAAGTCTTGTCTTAATGAAACATACTCCAGTACTTACTCACATTAGAGAATCTGATTTTTATTTTGTGTATTAGCAGTCAACAAATAACTTTGTTATCTCTGACTTTGAATTTTTTTATTTACGAAACCACTGCCTTTTAGCAAGTTTTTAAATGGTCTTTTCACTGTCATCTATATTAGTCTGAGTTTAATATTAGTAATTTTTCATTCTTCTCGTTATCAAAAACAGTAGTTGGGATTTTTATTTTGCTTTTTATTTCATGGAGACTAGACATTTTAAAATTGTTCATTTGTTGTCTCCTGCCTTTGAAACTGTGATTTGTAGAGATTTATAGAAGTACAAAATACAGTTATCACATGAATGTTTGTACTTAAGCATAATGGATAAAGTATGAGATTATTTGCATAAAGTTAGTAATAAATTTATGCTACAGTTAATAGATTTGTGTACTTCCTCTGCTTTGGTAATCAGAATTACCATAATAGAATTTCATGTTTTTGTGGGTTTGAGCTGTCAGGAGTCAACTTTGTTATGCATATTTGTGTTTTCTTTTAGACAAAAAAGTTACTGTAAATGATTCAACCTCATTTCTTGGTATTTTTTCCCCCTAGATTTTTTAAAAACAGGATTAATATGTAGAAGATTATGCTGCCTCTTCCCTTTTGCTCTTATCTATTTCTTATAAGCAATATCAAATCAGCTGTTACTTACCAGGCAAGTTTCAGGATGTTGTTTGTGCACATATGCATTCACCAGCCTGTTCTTTGCACTGCCTAAATTTACTTTTGTTTTCTAGATTTGAGATTATCTTGCAATTATTTTTTTCCTTAAGCTTATCCTTATTTTATTCCCTATGCAATTTCACTCCACTCTCTTTGTCAACTATAGTTAGAGTTATACACAGTGTTTTTCTCTCTACATAGATCTTTTAGAAAACTGTTTGGCTCTTGCTAAATTTTTCTGTTCTATCTAATTTCCTATATAAACTTTGTATGACTTAAGGTTTTTTGGTCTCTATGAGGTTTAGAAAATATTTGCTCAAAATGTATCAATTTGTCTTGCTTTAAGTAGTTGAAATTAAGAATTGTTAACTTCATTAAGATGAGTGCAAATGATTAATTGTTGAGATTCCGGGGTTTTTTTGGGTATATTCAGTAAGTTTACAGAAGGAGTCCTATGCAGCGTAGTTTTCAGGAAACTTCATGATTTAAATACATGTGAATTGAGTAAAGTGAATTTTCTCTTTAAAACTGTATTACAAACAGCATTACAATTTGTGGATTTGACAGATAACCTTACGTGTGAGTTTTGGTCTTGAGTAACCTAGTTTCAAGTAATTCAAGTTAGCAAGTTGATTTAAAGCCTAGGATTTAGTTTTTTGCATACTGACCACCTGTGATCATAGGTAGGATAACCATCAGGGAAAAACTTATGACAATTGTAGCAGGAAAAACTCAAGGTACAGTAAATATTTGCATTTCTGTGTGCCATTAAAATATGAGAATTTTTTAAGTTTGGTACATAAAACAATCTATAAAGGAAAAGAAAGGCTTTTTATGTCTACTTTATAGATTAAGTCAGTGAGGCCTAGGGTGGCTCTTACAAAACTTTGTGAGCCAGAATATACTGAGTTATCAAAAACTTAACAAGTCACAGTGTTAAACTTCCTAATGACATGGCTGTTTTAAAACCACACAAAGTAGGGGAAAACCCTCAATATTTAACATAATTCTCGAAGACTTAATTATTTTTATGTTCCCTCTTTTTACTGTTTTTCCTCTAGTTTACCATGAGTAAATTTTTCTCAGGCACGAGTATTTAGTTAAATGTGGATTTACTATTCAGCTAAAATAGCTGACGTATCTTTAGCAGATGTACAGCAATATATGTTTTCACTTCTCCATGCTGATCACTACTTTTATCCTGAAAAAGAAATCATTTCTAAAAAAACTCTTCAGTGGAATTTGAGTTTTGTTTTTTTGTGTTTTTGTTTTTGTTTTGTTTTGTTTTGTTTTTTTGCTAATCTTAGTTATAGACCAATGGAAGAAGGTAATGAGATGTTGAACTATTTGGGTGGGTGGGGGCAGAGGTGGGATTCTCTGAATGCTTTGTATGGATTATTCAAGACATTGTATTTTTGAACTATATGTATGTATTATATTGGACTAGAATGCCTCTCCATTAGTACAGTTAATCCTGTGCATGCAGAATCAGTATGACAGAAGGTGCATGAATATTTTCATCAATGAAACAGCACTTAACTTTCTAGCTTGCACTTTTCCAAGTAGTTCGCATGTATTTCATTCATTTGCTTTTATGATGCTGGCTGAATATTTTTTATTAACATTTTTATAAAGATGCAGTGATCTATTTTTATAACATTAGATTTCTAATGTCAGTCCATTGAATGAATAATAACCTTCAAATTTGTGGTTCATAAAAATGAAGCACCATTTAACTGTCGGTATTAAATGTTTAGAGACTTATGACTTGGGCATTTAGAGTTTGAGTTGTGAATACCAGAACTGAGACTGCACCTTTAAAGTATTTTGAATATATGCTATTAGTACATTTTATTATGATTATGTAAAGCTATAACAGTTTACTGCCAACAGCTTGCATTGCCAACTGCTGATTTTTTTTCTTTTAATAATATGCTGCATGTAGATAAAGATGACCTCTCCCCAACTGCTGAGGTTTGGGATGTAGACCAGGGACTAATAAGTAAACTGAAGGAACAGTACAAGAAGGAACGAAAGGGGAAGAAAGGGGTGAAGAGTAAGTGCAGATTCTGACTATTATAATTTTTGTGTTACCAATAATTGAGAAAAAATTCTTCAATTCTGTTATTTTTTTTTGTTGTAACTTAATTTTTTTTGTTTCGTAAAGGGGGCAACTAACTTTAAACTTTGTCTGTTGTATAATTGAAATTTGTTTGTATATAATTTAGGATGTTATTTGATCAAGTAGAAAACCATTTAAAATATATGGGAAGGGAGAAGGGATGATTTTGAGGATTGTTTTTAAGCTTTAAAAACTTTATCAAATTGTTAGGAATATGGGCATTGGAATAAAAACTTAATAAAAATTTGTTCAAAAGGGAGAAAAGTATAAATTTCTCCATTTTTGATACATAGAGTATAGTTAAAACAACTCATATCCAGGTTACATTTCTTAGTTCGGGAATCCTTAGCCCTTTCTATATTTTTTGCTTTCTGTTGTTTGCAGTTGAAGAGCAATTCTCTGCAGTTCAACCGCAAACAACAATAGCAGCCAAAAGAATCTCTTGGGTAGTATTTTTTGGCTACTGTGGTGCAGGAGACCAGGAGTGGGAAGACAGTGGTGACAGTAGGGTTTGTTTAGTCGTTGCTGGATGTCTTGGTGCCTGGATGTATTTTTCATTATGTTGTATATTAACCAATGTATTTATTAAAAGTATAAATCAGCTATAACACTTCTCTCAAGCGATTCACTTCCATTCGGTGAAACAAACTTAGAAGTTGCCACATGAAAAATATCTTCAGATGTATGACTATTAACTGGAGAAACTTGAAACTTATATTTTGGATCTGGTTTGAACTGGCCGTTGACTCCTGCTAGTCTAACATTTTGACTGTATAAAGCAGAAAATAGTTTGAGGAAAAAGGCAAAAACAATATAGACATTCTTTTATGTTTCCTTGGTGACATACATTCATATGTAAAATGGCAGGTGTAAATGGAAAAGTGTGCGAATTTCCTTCAATAAAATATTTTTTGAGTGATTTCATTTTTTGTGAAGGCTAATATGTGAGGTTTTGGGGATTGCACCCGTTAGAAAATTTTCTTTTATAACTTTATGATAGCTTTTGTTATTGCATGTGAATTAAAAGACTATACAGTGAACTGCTTATTGTATTTAAAAACATTTGATACTGAGCTGGGGTTATGTTTAGTTGCTAACATCATTTACCTATAATTCAAGCATGTTGAGTATAAAAGTTTATTTGCATGATTGACTATTTTAGAATAGACAAAATGACATTAGAATTTTAGGTTTTTTTTTTTGTTGTTGTTTGTTTGTTTGTTTGTTTGTTTGAGTCTCGCTCTGTTGCCCAGGCTGGAGTGCAGTAGCGTGATCTCAGCCTACTGCAACCTCTGCCTCCTGGGTTTGAGCAATTTTCCTGCCTCAGCCTCCTGAGTAGCTGCAACTGTAGGTCTGTGCCACCACGCCAGGCTAATTTTTTCTGTTTTTAGTAGAGACAGGGTTTCACCATGTTAGCAAGGATGGTCTCGATCTCCTGACTTCATGATCTGCCCACCTTGGCTTTCCAAAGTGCTGGGATTACAGGCATGAGCCACAGCGCCTAGCCTAGGGTTTTTTTGTTTTTTTTTTTTTAAAAGAAAGTAGTTTATTTTAATAGTGTGTTTATTTTATATATAGTATCATAAACTGACTTAATCTGCTGAAGATTTCTTTTGAAATGTTAGATAATGTTGCTTCTAATTTAAAATAGAAGTATTCCGTTTCCCCCTCAGACTATGACTACACCTATATCTTTTTGAGGCCTAGAAATAAGATAGCAGTCAATTCAAGGTCTTTTTTAGTTGTTGCTTTTAAATTTTTCTAAAAAATTTTTAATTATAAAAAGTATGTTTAAGAAATATTAGATAAACTAAAGCTGAATTTTTAACTCCTCATACAAAATTTTTTTAGAGACAAAGTCTCGATCTGTCACCCAGGTTGGAGTGCAATAGTGCAGATAGATAGCTCAATATAGCCTCAAACTCTCCTGTCCTCAAAGTATCCTCCCACATCAGCCTCCTGAGTAGCTGAGACTACAGGCACATACCACCACACCTGGCTAATATTTTATTTTTAAAAAATTTTTGTAGAGGCGGGGTTTCTCTGTATTGCCCAAGCTTGTCTCGAGCTCTTGGCCTCAAGCCATTCTCTCACCTCAGCTTTTCAGAGTGTTAAATTATAGGCATGAGCCACCCTGCTTGTCCTTATGTTTTTTTAAATTGGAGCTTAGTACACATAATATTATAATTTGCCTACCGCCGTCATAGAAAACATCACTTTATGTCAACAAATAATTCCTTTGTATATGTTTGTGATTTTTTTTCTTTCAAAACAATAGAAAGGAACCCAGTATGTCAAAGAGATGAAAGAGGGCTTCTTTGATTGCATCAGTATCTGGAGACCCCAGATTCGTAACTTAAGGCTTTCATGTCTCAATGTATTCTGTTATTCAGCCCATTCCACTTTAATTTTGATTTCATATCTATTTTTTCAAAAAAAAAATGAACTTTGCTTATATAATCATAAAAATAACACATGCTTATTATTCAGATGAGAAGTACATAGGAATATAAAGAAAAACTATAAAGTGAAAATCACCTGCAATCCTACCACTCAGAGACTTACTGGTTATTTGGTATATATTCATCCATCTTTTCTTAAAAGTCTTTATACATAGCACTTCCTTTTTAATATTTTAGCTAGAGTATTATTGTTGTAATTTAACTCATTCTTTATTTCATAATGTTTCATAGTCATCTAAAATATTTTTGTGGATTTAACCTCGCCTCCATTAGTTAAACTGTAGATTTGTTCTTATTTTAAACATTTTCATAAATATTACTGTCTTTGAGGCTACTAACATAAGTAGATATAGGGATAAGGTCTCTAGCAGAGTGTCTCAGGAAAGATAATTAAGAAATAAATTATGTTTATTTTTTATACTTCCTTTATGGAGTTTTGTAAATTAAAAACTTTTTGCTCTTGAATACAGAATTCAATTTGAAAATGTTGGCTCTGAATCCTTGGCATGAAGATAGAATTTAAGAAAACAAAAACTTTTTTTTTTTTTTTTTTTTTTTGGTTTATGGATCACAGACTTCGAATGATCTTCATTCAAATAGCTCATCATGTTATTAATAAGCTATAATTTTAAATGAAAAGGTAATTCATGAATTTCTAAGTGTTTTTATTATCTAGTCCATGTTGGTTATTATTCTAATATTATTCTTATTTAGCTTTGTATACGTTAGAATAATTATCTGTTGCCTTTTGGTTTCTTTTTTTTTTTTTTTTTATTGATTTCTTTTAAAAAAAATTTTAAAAGAAATTTAAAATGGCGACTCACTCCTGCAATCCCAGAACTTTGGGAGGCCGAGGTGGGTGGATCACAAGGTCAGGAGTTTGAAACCAATGTTGTGAAACCCTGCCTTTACCAAAAAATAAAAAAATTAGCTGGACGTGGTGGTACATACCTGTAATCCCAGCTACTCAGGAGACTGAGGCAGAATTGCTAGAACCTGGGAGGCGGAGGTTGCAGTGAGCCAACATCACACCACTGCACTCCAGCCTGAGCGACAGAGCAAGACTCCGTCTCACACAAAAAAAATTTTTTATCTTACAAATGACACATAATTATAAATGTTTTTGGGATACAGTGTGATGTTTTAATACATTGAATAATGATAAAAATCAGAGTAGTTAGGATATTCATTTCTTTGTGGTTACAGCACTCAATATCCTTTTTTCTAGCTACCCTGAAATATAGAATACATTATTACTAGCTATAGTCACCCTACTGTGTTACAGAACCAGAACTTATTCTACCTACGTAAACGTAAACTTGTATACATTTACCAATCTTGATTTTTTTTCTTTATTCCAGAATTTGTTAGTAATTCACACCTACTAGATTAGCACTAAGCTTCTACAGATTTTTTTCACCTCAGCTTCTTAAAGGGAAGAAAACTATTTGCTAACTTTACCGTATGGAATCAGCAGATGTAATCCAGTCTTTTTCTCTTTTTTTTTTTTTTTTGGAAGGGAAAGAGAAAAATGGCAAGAATGCTGACTTTTTAACTTTGTAAAGACTCATTCAAGATTTGACTTTTAAATGGAAAGGCTTCTAAAATCAAGTGCTAAGTTAAAGTTTCTGTGTCTTCCAGCTTGTTCACTCTATCCCACCCTTCTTTTTTTTCCCCCACCCAGGCAAGAGGAAAAGGGATTAAAAGTGACAGCCTTGTCTTGGAGTGTAGACCCACTTCAGTATTTCCCTCTTACTAAGTGAGATATACAATATAATTGAGATGTATTTTATCTTATTAATACTCTAAGAGTCAAGACCATGAAACTAAAGAGGCTTGATGCACTTATTTTGATTTCAGGCTTCAAAGGGTTAAGCTTTCTTTTCCATTTAACTTTTTATTTTGACATAATTTCTGACTTAAGAAAATTTTGTGAGAATAGTACAGAGAATTTCATATACTTTTCACCCAGGTTATCCACCACATGTTAACACTTTACCACACTTGCTTTTCCCTTTCCTTTCTGTAAATATATTATTATTTTTTTTTTATTTGTTTTTTGAGACAGGGTCTCACTCTGCTGCCCTGGCTGTAGTGTAGTAGCACATCATAGCTCACTGAAACCTCAAACTACTGGGCTCAAGCAATCTTCCCACTCCCGCCTCCCAAGTAGCTGGGACCACAGGTGTGAACCACCATGCCTGGCTAATTTTTAAATTTTTTAATACACAGGATCTCTGTGTGTTGCCCAGGTGCGTCTCAAACTTCTAGCCTCAGGTGATTGTCCCACGTCAACTTCCCAAAGCGTTAAGATTTGAGGCATGAGGCTAGGTGTGGTGGCTCACATCTGTAATCCAGCACTTTGGGAGGTCGAGGTGGGCAGATCACCTGAGGTCAAGAGTTCAAGACCAGCCTGGCCAACAGGGTGAAAACTTTTGTTTTTTGTTTTTCAGTTTTTTTTTTTCTTTTTTTTTTTTTTTTGGGAATAATTCAGAAAACTGAGTTGTAGACATGGTATTCTTTAAATAAATTAGCATATATTTATACAAAGACATTCTCGTATATGACCACAGTACAGTCATGAGAATCAGGAAGTAAACATTGATGCAATGCTAATATCTAAGCTAAAACTCAGTTTTCTTTCACTTTTTAATAATTAATATGTTTTCTGTAATTTGGGAGGAGTGTGAAGGAATGTTCTGAATTAATCTTTTGTAAAAATGTTGGTAGCATTTTTCTAACTTTAAGGTCTCCATTTGTGCTGTATTTTATATCTTAGTAAAAACATACAAACCAGTAATGATTAAAAATCACACAGTGAACAAAGCATCTGAAATATGGAGGTTGTAGTTAGAATATGACAGAGCAGCTAAAAATCTTTTAAGACTTTGATATTTGTCACTCCTTTTCAACATGGAAAGGTTAAACTGTGGATTATAATAATGTAATTTTCCTTTTATAGGAGCTGTTATAGCCTGTTACTGTTAAGCTATATTATACCTATACAATTTAAACTTACCAATAAAAGATTATTTCATTTCTTGTCTTCAAAAGATGTTCCCCATTTTAAAAATTCACATTTTGGGAATATGTATGTTTTTAGTCCTGGTTCTCAGTGGGTGGACTTTCCTTAATTTTCCTAATTATTCTGGTTTATGCTGACTTTTCTGTCTTTTCTGTGTATAGAATATGATTTTTTGCCATCTCCCTTCTTTCCTTTACTGGTGTTTCAGAATTGCTATGTACCTCCTGGCTTGATTATCAATACATTAGAAAAGCAGGAAGTCTTTTAACTTTTTCAGTTTGTTTTAATGTAAATTGTAAGTAAGCTGCCCTGAATCATTTTCTAATTTTTATTTTTACAGTTTTATATTGTCATTTCCTTTTCTAGATCCAAGAAAACATGTCACGAGGAAATACAGTTTTTTAAAGTATGACTTCAAGCCACATATTCAAAATTAGGCATTTGAATACCTTTAAGAAGAAATTACTCTTACAATAGGTTTTTTAAAAAGCCTATTTTTTTTTTTTGCTTACACTACAAATTATTTGTTATGATTAAGCTACTTCCATTTAGCAGATAGTACTAATTCCAAGAGCCCACAGAATAGTTATATTCTCTCTCCTGCCTCAAAGACAAAAAATTATTTTGTAGCAAAGAGATACTATTTTTACCTAGGAATGTGGTTTTATGTTTCTGGCTTTAATTTCACAATTTTAAAACAAACTATTCGTGTCCTTTAACTCAGGATTTTTTTCTTTCTTTTCAAGAAAATAGCTTAGGTATTTTGCCTAGGATCAGAATGTATCAGATTGATACTCTTTAATCAGTGCACTTTTTAAAACCAAAGACTCACTTTGCAGTTGAAGTTATTTTTTCTTATTATTGTGATCTCGTATTTATTTAAGACGAACAGTTGTCATGTGAAAACTTTAGTTACAACAGTAGAAAATAGAACAGATCTAGCAAACATGACTTAAGTAAATTTTCATGCTAAAATAAGCTTATCTTTTCCAGATTGTTTGCCTACTACAGTTAGTTTTGCTTCAGAATATAAAAGTTGATGAACAAAGGGAGGGCTCGTTTGAGAAATGGAAAATGTTAGATTTATTCAAAAGTACTATTTTACTTATAGAGGGCATAGGAAGATAAATTTCATGGCATGAGTGTGTATGTGTGTGAGTGGAATTTGAAAATGTAACAGTAGTCTATAGTTTGGCTTACACAAGGCATAATTAGTATGTTTTTCATTGTGTTGTAGTCTATTTAGAGGATTATGCATTTATATAGGACTTTGTATTTGTTAAGAGGTAGGTGGGTTGTATTCGTAGTAGTAGGAAAGTTTTCCTAGCTGGGCACAGTGGCTTCATGCCTGCAATCCTAGCACTTTGGGATGCTTAAGAGAGAGGATTGCTTGACTCCAGGAGCTTAGTACCAGGCTGGGCAGTATGGTGAGACCATCTCTACAAAATATAAAATACAAAAATTAGCTGGGCATAATAGTGCATACCTGTGGTTCCAGCTACTCTGGAGACCAAGGTAGGAGGATTGTCTGAGCCTAAAGTAGACCAGCCTGGACAACGTGGTGAGACCCTGTCTTTACAAAAGTTTTTAAAAAATTAGCCAAGCATGGTGGTGCATGCCTGTGGTCCCAGCTCCTGGGCATGCTGAAGTAGAAGGATCGCTTGAGTCCAGAAGGTCAAGAGCCAAGGAACTTGAGGCTGCAGAGAGCCATGTTTGTGTCACTGCATTCAAGTTTTCCTTGCTGTAAGAATTAGAACAAGTATTTGTACTTCTGTAAATTTCAGTTTTTAATTAGTGTTTAATGCATCTTCAAATACGCCTTTAAATATTGATATTAATATTGTCTAGTATTCTGTTATACCGCTACAGTTTTTTCATTATTGTTAATAAGACTTCAGATTTTTTATTTGAAGTTGTTTTGTTGCATTTATTATGTTTAGAATATTGGATAGGTTTAGAAAGAAAACAAAGACATTAAATTTACAGTTGCAAGATGCTTGACCAGGCCTGGTGGCTCATGCCTGTAATCCCAGCACTTTGGGAGGCTGAGGCTGGTCGATCACCTGAGGTCAGGAGTTCGAGACCAGCCTGGGCAACCTGGTGAAACCCCATCTCTACTAAAAACAGAAAATCAGCCGGGTGTGGTGGTGGACGCCTGTAATTCCAGCTACTCAGGAGGCTGAGGCAGGAGAATTATTTGAACCCAGGAGGCAGAGGTTGCCGTGAGTGAGCCGAGATCGTACCGCTGCACTCCATCCTGAGCAACAAGAGTGAAACTTTGTCTCAAAAAAAAAAAAAAAAAAAGAAAAAAAAAAAAAAAAAAGATGTTCTACACAATAGAGTTAAGACTGCTAATTATGAAATCTGCTTTCATCTTTTGGCAGCTTTTGAGAAACTAGGATTAGAGCAGGGAAGTTCCATTTTTTTCCTCAACTTGGCACTGTGTCGCATAGAGGCTATTTTACATAAAATATTATATAATTTGGGATCCTCAGTTTGAAAAGTAGCTTTCATAGCAGCTCCTAATTTCTTTCCCTCTATATCTCCCAGTTCATGTGTACAGAAAGATTATGACTTTACATTATCTGTAACAAAACTTTCTGTCGAGCATTTATGTTTCACATTAGCTATCATATAATGAAATTATTTACAAGGTAATATTTATTAAAGGCATTTTATGTTACATATAAATAAGAGAACGGGGAAAGATCAACAAAAGCTTTACAGAAGAGATGGAACTGGTGTGGAGGAATGGGTAGCATGTGGATAGACTGAGGTTTGTGTTAGAAGATTGGGGGAGGGAGAGAGAGAGTGTGTGTGTGTGTAGAAAGTATTCTCACCTTTCTGAGAATGGGTGAGGACAGCTACGACAAAATATGGCCGAAGTAATCTCAGTGAACACTGAAACTATATGGTAACGTTTTGACTGGAAAATGAAGGGAGTTAAAAGATAAGATGGGGTAGAAAAAATAGGATCAGATTATGAAGCACTTGCAAGGTTAAGTACATGATTTTAGTTAACTTTGATCCAAAGAGTTTTTAAGTACTACTTGTGGTTTCTAAGCGAAAGGAGATGTAATAAATGTGATAATTTTGGAAAATTAGTTTAGTTGTAGTATTATGAATGTGATTGAAGATAAATGGAGCTTGGAGATAGAAAAAACAATTAGGAAACTTATAGTAATTCATAAGATTGAAAGCCTTGATTAAAGTCAATAGAAAGAGATAAACTTGGAGAATACTTTAAAGGAAGGTTCTTTTTAAAAACAGCCCCCACCTTTTTACAATTTTACAAGTTGAAGAAGAGTTTAAATATGGTTGCAAAATTTTAAGAACCAAAATTAAATAAATGGTGGTGGTAGTCATACAGGTGGGAAAGTTACAAAGGGAGCTATTTTGCAAGAAATCATGATGTTTATTTTCTTTTACATTGAATTTAATTGGTGGTTGGACATCCAGTTGACAGTTTTTTGTTAGAGAATTTGTTTACGGTCATTTCACTGTGGGAGGAAGCCCTCAGATAACACTGAGTTTTTAAATTATTATTATTTAGGAAATTCAGGCTATGTGACATATTCCCCAATCCAGAAGTAGAGTTGTTTAAGCATTTCTAAGAAGTTAGGAATTACTGCAAAATAGGATCGATAAATGTGTAAAAGTCCACCTATTTCCACTAAGTTTTACTAACTAATTGCTTGGCATTTTGTTAAGGATACATAGATGAGTAATAGTTCTTAGAGTTACTTACACTTAAATAGCCACGGTGCACTTAAAAATATATAGCAGTCGAATTCACCCATTAATGTTGTTGTTAGTAAATATAAGGTCATAATGATTGACCTTGGACTTACCTATTTTATTTTTTTTAACCTTATGTAGATTATAAAGCATTGTCTTTTCAAAGTATTTTTTCTGACAGTCTTAAAACTTTTCTTTCAAAATATATGATTGAAAATAAATTATTCTGCCATTTCTAAAATTCAAAGTTAAAGAATATTCCACAATACTACAGAGCTTTTGAGTTTCATATATTTTGGCCTGAATTATCCAGGCAACAGCCAAAATTCTTCCCTTATATTTATGGCTCGTGACAGTGTTGAATTTTCATATCATTATGAGAAACTCAGAGATCTTATGGATAAATCAGATTTTTCAGATTTGGGAAAAGTGAAAAAAACATTTTGAAAGAAATTTGGGTTGATTTGTTAATGACAAATTTGGGCTAACATGGCAGGAAAATATCCATGGAAATACCAGGTAAAGTTAATTGTTTGTTGCACCCTCATAAAAACTATTTTTGCTTATTCCTTTGTTAACATTTTTAAACAGTGAATTATGTTGATAAGCCCTTGTTTTATTCTTTACACTGGTAAATGTTAACCTTAAACACCAAAATTTTCCTTTGTTTTAATGATACCTTCCATGTCTGTGAGCTTACAGAACGTTAAAGAACTCTCTCTAGTCTATGGAGATATATGTATGTAATATATGTGTATCGTTAGAGAGAGACATATGTCTCCACAGAAATAGTGAATATTGAAAATATTTAAACTCAGTGTGTTTTGGGGGATGGTATGGAAAATGGAAGACATCTTTAATTTTCTGGTGTTTTAATAACTGGGACTTCTTAATAGTCTGTTTTGTTAATAAATTGGTTTTAAAGGCTGCTGGCAAGTCAAGCGGTAGCCATTAAATGAACCTCTACTGCTGACATTAATTTACAGGGGCCAACAGGACAAAACTCTACGACATGATAGCTGATCTGGGAGATGATGAGCTGCCCCACATCCCTTCAGGAATCATTAATCAGTCTAGGTCAGCCTCTACTAGAATGACTGATCATGAAGGTGCAAGAGCAGAGGAAGGTACAAAATTTAGCTACCATGTTTATTTACATTGCAGAAGACCTTAAATCCAGATCACATCTTAATATTGCAACTAGGCTACTGTTTAAAATGCTGATGATCATTTTATATGATCTTTAGAGAAGGTGTTGGGCAAGCTCTTGATATAATTGTTTAGGGATTTTGAAATTTCTGGCTTCTATTTCTTTATATTTTGTTTCTATTTTTAATGTGAGCAGGAGTTGTTTCCATCACAGGTAAATTCAGAGCACTTTCTTAAATGTAATTTTAACTACAGATCTAGTAACGGGAAAATAATAATTTACAAAAACAAACTTAATACATATGGAAAAACAACTCATTTTATCTTACTGCTTAAATTTAGCATTGTGCTTGAATTTTTTTTTTTTTCTCGAGCCAATCTCATTGTCACCCAGGCTGGAGTGCAGTGGCACGATCTTGGCTCACTGCAATCTCTGCCTCCTGGGTTCAGGTGAGTCTCCTGCCTCAGCCTCCCAAGTAGCTGGGACTACAGCCTCATGCTACCACGTCTGGCTAATTTTTTGTATCTTTAGTAGAGATGGAGTTTCACCACGTTAGGCTGGTCTCGAACTCCTGACCTCAAGTGATCTGCCTACCACAGCCTCCCACAGTGCTGGTATTACAGATGTGAGCTACAGTGCCCAACCTGGTACTTTAAATATATGTTACTTTAAAAAACATATGTATCTGTTGCCTAAATTAATCCTTTGAGAATAAGGCAGCAGCATCATTCTTTAACTTGGTAGCAAGTATATGCTGCCTAGTAATGAATTTTGTAAAATTTGCTTAAACCAGAAATGCGTAGGAAATGAAAGTACTACTTAAGCATTTTTTCCAAAATTGATTTTAGCCAAAGATATATAGATATACTTGAATCATGTATTACTCTAAGTCTAGATATTTATAAGTATTGAATCTGAATTTTTAACCAAAGATTATTGTGATATATGAGCTATAATAATTTAGCATATGCATTAAATTTCATTGATGTTAGTGCCTTTGCTGTATAAAGAGCATTTATTTGAAGCCACAGTCAAAAAATTTTAAATGTATCTTGTTCCCTTTTAAGATTTCCCTAGTGGCACATTTCCTTTCAGTTAAATAATTTTGCATTTTTTCCTTCTCATAATTTACCATTTAATTCACTCACCTTTTTTAAAGAAAAAAAAAAAAACCACTAAAATAATAAAATCATTCAAAGCAGAATGAATGAAAAATGAAAGTGCCTGTTAATTTATTCACATCTCATTTCCACTATTGAGATATATTGCTGTTTTACTTTAGAAGTATTTTCTAAAATACACATAGCAACTCCATTATTTTTTATTTTATGCATTTAGTGGTGATTTTGCTTCTTTCATTTTTGGTCTGCTTTGCCAAATATGCGTAGTACAAGTTGTTAAAATTTTTGTAATTAATGTACATTTAAACTGCAACTTTTGCAGTTTAAGTCAAAGCCATGTTAGCAGTGTGGGCCCTTTTAAATGTTTCAAACCAATGACATACAAGAAAAAGCCAGTCAAGGCACACACTGCACAAAAACCAACTTAGAGCTCTCTATGTATGTGTGTTTATGTGTTAATGTGTGTGTTTTAAAGAATGAATATAGGTCAGTGATCTGTTTCTTGATGCTGGGAAGAGGGTGAGGGGAGAAATTTAAGTGTGAACTTGATTACAGTTTTTAAAGGATTGATCTTACTGGAATTTGTTACTTAAAGAGATGTGAGTTTGGCTTCAAGCTAAGAAGGCAGCACTGGAGTACACAATTTTCTTATTTTCCATGGCAGCCCCCAACTCCCTTCTTTGCTTTTGAAGTCCATGTCATACCTCATTTTATAAAGAACAACTGTCTGTTTTCTAGGAGTAGTACTTCTACATTACAATCTTCTAGACTACTGCTACTAAAGACTTGAGACATACCATGTTGCCACTGTTATAAGTGGAATCTGTTACCTGGGCTAAGTTCTTTAGGTTTAATAAAATTGGAGGAGAAAGAGTTCAGTATGAGAGCTACAGGCTTCCTTGGTCATAAGTGTCCATCAAAAGAAAGATTAGTTACAGAAGTCTGAAAAAAGCCTTGTATTTCATAGCCCCATTATGCTAGTATTGTTCGATTACTTGACGAAATCTCTTAGGCCTCCTAATAAAATGTGTTAAAATTTCCATCATTAAATTAAAAACTAAACAAGGCATACTAGCTTATGCCTGCAATTGTAGCACTTTGGGAGCCCAAGGCAGGAGGATCACTTGAGCCCTGGACTTCAAGACCAGCCTGGGCAGCATAGCAAAACCCTGTCTCTATTAGAAAAAAAAAGAAATTAAAACTACTTCTTTTAATAATTATATTTTTCTTTTAACTACTAATGATATTTTTGTGCTGTGGGTAATTATATTACCATTAACGAAATGAATTTTTAGGATAGAAATTAATTTCCTTGCAGGGAAATAAGGGCAAACAAATGAGTATCTTCTGTGATTACCATATGCCACACTAATGGATAATATGGAAAGCAGAGGTAATAGTATAAAAGATTTTTTGCACATATATGTGTAAATAAATGCTGAATAAGCAGAATAGCTCGCTATATCTACTTAAGTATATGTCATAAAATATATGTGTGTGTATAGAGAAAAATGACAGAAATGTAGTAAAATGATTAATTACAAATGAGTATAATACTAATTTTTTGTCAAGTACAATTAATCCATAACTCTAGTAAAACTAATGTTGTCCAGACACTTCCCTTCACATGTTTCTAAATTGGTCAGTGGCTGATCAGAGATAGTCCTGCAAAATAATTTGTTATGTTAAAGTTATTTTATTGGGCTTTTGAGATTTGTGTCATTGAATGTTTGTATAATTGCGAGTGGGAGGAATTGTTGCATTTTGTTCCAAGTTTCCTTAGAAACAAATTATGAGTTTAAAGTAAAAATATTTTTGTCCTAGAGAGAAATGCTTGAGTAAATATTTTCTAATGACTTTTACATAATTGTCCTTAAACATAAGTTTAAATTAGTGATTTTATAGTTTTTAGCTGCTTCTGCTATTGCCAATAATGGCATACTAATAATTTGTAGGAAAAGATCAATGCTACAGATTATTCAGATTCAATAAGTGTCATCATTGAAAGATTAAATACTTCTTAATATCTCTATATATTTTGTGTCAGGTGCTTTCAGATTCATTCTAGATTAAGTACTGAATCAGAACTTCATTTTAGAACCCTATTTGAGTCAGATTATATAGCTTACTTTGATAGGATAAAATAACAAGATATTCTAAATAAAGATGAATTTTATCTTGCCTTAGTATATATGTGAATTGTGTCTTCTCAGGATTATTTTCAGTACTATTCGTGATACTGTCAAATTTCATTACACCTCTTATGTTTCCTGTAGCATATTTATATCATCATTTTTCATGGGAATTTTTAAAAAATTGATAATCAGCTTGATTTTTTGCATAATGTTTCCCTTTTAAATTTGCTCATGAATTTTAAATGTGTTTTGATATGTTGAGTTTTATAATGATTTGAGTATTTCTCCCTTGTTATCTTAATGTGAAAATTTTGCTTTCAAAGCATGTTTGAAATGATGTTGAAGACTGGTGCTTAAACTATGACTGTTACAACAAAATATTTAGATAATAGCCATACAGTTATGGCAGAGTTTAATTGGTCAATAGCATGTATAGAAAGGAAAACACATTTTAAATAATTGGAACTGCTAATATTAACATGAAAGGCTGTAATAATACACATGATATAGTCAAGAAAACTAAGAAGCTCCACCTGTTTGAAACGGCAAATCTAATCAGAAGTTAAAGCTCTTTGGTCAAGATAAGTTGCTTCAGTTTAGAATGTCATGATAACTAGAATGGTACATTAAAACAAAAATGGTAGCCAAAGCTTTAAAGCTGGAAGAGAGGCTGGGCACAGTGGCTCACACCTGTAATCCCAGCACTTTGGGAGGCCAAGGTGGGCGGATCTCTTTAGGTTAGGAGTTTAAGACCAGCCCGGCCAACATGGTGAAACCCCTTCTCTACTAAAAATAGAAAAATTAGCCGGGCGTGGTGGTAGACACCTGTAATCTTAGCTACTTGGGAGGCTGAGAAAGAATTCCTTGAACCCAGGAGCTGGAGGTTGCAGTGAGCCAAGATCATGCCACTGCACTCCAGCCTGAGCAACAGAGCAAGACACTGTCTCAGACAGACAAGCAAGCAAACAAACAAAAGCTAGAAGACATTCTGAAGACCATATGGATTAACCTTTTATAGAAAGAAACTGACATTGTTGGCAGAAGAACTTGTTTCTAGACCGTTGTTATTACTGAAGGAATCTGAACAATTAAAGCTTCATTCTAGTGAACTGATATACTGTATAGCAGACTGTAAACTATTTACATTTCAATGTTTGTATTAGTTTTTATCAGGGACTAGAATGCCTAGTACTTCTTTAGAAAGCAAAAGGACTGAGTAATAACCTATTATCATTTAAAAAATACTGTATTAACTACTTTGAGGTCCTTGAGGGTCGTGGTAGACGTTTCCCCCATGAATGGCAAAAATTTGATATTTAACTCCATTATTTAATCAAAATTTGTCCTATTTCTTATTTAACATGTAAACTATAATTGTATTGAAGCAATAAGAGATTTAGACAGACATTGCTTTTGTTCCCCACGTTCCACCCCAGAATAATATATCTAGTGCACATTTTTTTTGTGGACAGTTAATACACCGCAGTTCCATCACATTTATTTAGCACTGCTTAGTAACAGGATTTTTTGAGTGGAAGTGGGAAAATAAAAATTAATTATATTACTGAATATTGTAACTGTTAAGTGCTTAAATTTTCCCCACAATATTGTCTTGTACTGTATGATTTTTCAGCATTTAAGAAGCGGTTTTGTTCTTTATAGCTGAACCAATAACGTTTCCATCTGGAGGAGGCAAGTCATTTATTATGGGTTCTGATGATGTTTTGTTAAGTGTACTGGGCCTTGGAGACCTTGCAGACTTGACGGTAACAAATGATGCAGACTATAGTTATGATGTAAGTGCAGTTTTATTTTTAATTTTTTAATGATTTAATAGAAGGCTCCTTATTTTTTGGAATCACTTATAAACAGAATTAATATCAAGGTGCATGGAAAAGATAAGTTTGTGTCAATGTGTTGATTTGAAGTGACATGTAATTTTTCTTCTATAACTACTTTCTTTGTGGCATTTAAATTTTTCTTAGGTATTTTGGTGAATTAGCTAGAGGTTTGGAATGATTACTTTAATATATTGGTCAATAAATATATCTTGAGTAGTCAACTCTCAATTATTTCAAATTAAGCTATATTTTGGTGTTAACAAGAAAAAAGAAAAAAGCCTGATCATATATTTGCCTTCAGAATACTTCCTAAAAAGCATGTTTTATTTTTGAACTTTTATTTTCTTAAGGAAATATTTTAAAGTTTCTGAACGTTTTAAAGTTAGCTTGCATCATTTCCTGAATACTTAAATCCTTCATTAGAGGGATAGGGAGAGGATGGAAAGGATGGGGAGTCCAGCGTTAGAGGTGAAACTTGTCTTGGATTTAATTTTTTCTAGACATTTAATATTTCAATTGAGAGTTAACTATACTTGTTAGATCTTTATGTTAATTGCAGTTTTTCAGCAATTTTTTTCTTTTTATAATGAATTTCTTTTTCTACATTTTATACTTACGTTAGCATGCTTTTTAGAGACAGGCTTTGGTGGGCTGGATTATTCTCATATTTTTTTAAAGCATATAAGCAACTAAATTCCAGTAAACTTTTGACTGCTTTAGAAGTGATTTCACAGCCTATCTTTACAGATGGAGAATTGTGAAGGTTAAAAGATTAACCTCTGTCAATATCAAGAATTATGAAAATGGGATACAAAATGTTCTTAAAGGGTCTTTAGTTCAGACTTTCAGAAAATAGCTTAACTTGCTGCCTTTAAAAATTTCACATGCTAATACATTTTCTTAATGACTACTGTTAATACTGTACCGTTGGATATTTGTCATAACTTATGTAATTATTTTTCATGTAAACTATTACAGCAATGATAATTATTTTATTCCAATCTGACATTTAGTAGGAGCTTTGGGTTAGTTTGGTAGATAAAAACAGATTAAAGAACTCTTCATTTGATCTAGACTATTTGTAAGGCTAATGAAATTAGTATCTGAGTTGTTATTAAATGATAAAGATTTGTTAGAAAGTTTTAAAGGTACATTAAATTTCCACTGGATATTTTAGCCAGTTTTAAATATACGTGTTAAACACACCAAAAAGAACAAACACTCCACATGCCTGCCAGTTTACTACTTTTACCACTAAATATTGTGCTCTTTCCTTTTAGTTGCCTGCCAATAAAGATGCCTTTCGAAAGACATGGAATCCCAAGTATACACTACGTAGCCATTTTGATGGAGTACGGGCATTAGCTTTTCATCCTGTAGAACCTGTGCTGGTTACTGCTTCTGAGGACCATACCCTGAAACTTTGGAACCTGCAAAAAACAGTTCCTGCCAAAAAGCAAGTGTTTTAATGTTAGCCTGGTGTATTTCTTCCAATTTGGTAATATAAGTAATTATTCCTCTTATTGTTGCTTATCTTTAATGCACACATTTGATCTAATGACTATTTAATATCAACCAGTGATTTATAGTTATTTAATTGCTTTCTCTTTCCCTACCTTTTTTCCCCCTCTTTTAGGAGTGCCTCTTTAGATGTAGAGCCTATCTACACATTTAGGGCCCACATGTAAGTTTTACTGAATTGGCATTTAATTAACAATCATTGTTAAATATTATTTATCAGTTCTCAAACCTTGTAATTTTCTCAATGTTTGTTTTAGAAAAGACATATTACTTGAATACTAGCTATATAATAATTTTATTGGTGAGAATATGAATGTAATAGTAACATTCAGACCAGATGGCAGTAGTTCATGCCTATAATCCCAGGACTTTGGGAGGCTGAGGCAGGCAGATCACTTGAGTTTGAGATCAGCCTGGCAAACATGGTAAAACTCCATCTCTACCACAAAATACAAAAATTAGCTGGGCGTGGTGGCATGCGCCTGTGGTCTAAGCTACTTGGGATGCTAAGGCAGGAGAATCACTTAATCCCAGGAGGTGGAGGTTGCAGTGAACCAAGATCACCACCACCACTACACTTCAGCCTGGGTGGACGATAGAGTGAGACCCTGATTTAAAAAAAAAAAAAAAAAACACCCACCATTCAGATGTATATGTTCTCTTAAAACAGTTTTTAGATATAAATTCAGAGGTTGGGAGAATGGAGATTTGAGTTCCTTCTTAGAATTTATCAGTAACTTTTTTTCACTCTCTCTTTCTACAATAGTGGCCCTGTTCTGTCCTTAGCTATTAGTTCTAATGGAGAACAGTGTTTTAGTGGTGGTATTGATGCAACCATCCAATGGTGGAATATGCCGAGTCCCAATGTGGATCCGTATGATACATATGGTAAGTAAAAGGATCCAAATGCATTTTTTTTTTAAGTGAATGGAGCTGACAAAAGTGAATGCCTCAAATATAATTACAAGATTATTTAAACCTATGTCAGTTACCTCATTTAGTTCTTCAGTTTGCTAATAAATTGGTTATTAAAGAGAAAAGTTAGGAAATATCATGCCATGGTTATTTAAGCCTATGAATTGACACTTTCTCTGTTAAAAAAAAAAAAAAACTATATTAATTAAAATGTTGATTTAGATAGTAGTTACAAAAAGGAGAAGGAAACAAAATATAATCTAAATAAGAAAATTTTAAACTTAAGAAATAGTTTATATATTTCAAAAATACCAAGCAAAAGACAATAGAAACAACAGCAAGGGTGTAAATCATTACAACTTTTTGGAGCCAAAAAATTTTTTGTTATTCTTAGCTCATATCTACAAAAACATTTTTAATTTCAAAAAACAAACAAAAACCTCTTTTGACTTACAAATGGAGCTTTTAGAAATCTGTTCTACAGAAAAGACCTACCTGCACTTGTGTTCAAATATATTTGTAAGGACATTGTTAATAATTATAAAACATTAAAACAAAATGTCTGTGAACTCTGTTCTTTTTATTTAACACACGCTTTGTGTCCACATTAGCTAGGCATTGTGGTAAGTACTATGTCAAGAAATAAGATTTAGTCTAATGGAAAGTAGAGATATAAAACAAATAAGCAAGGCGATGGGATGTGTAGTTACAAATTGTGATAAATGATAAGACGATAGGGTTTTGCTTGTGAGGGTCATAAGATGGGAATGCCCCTGGAACGTAGAAATATCCCACCATGGGCGAAAGTTCCCGAAGACCTGAAAGATCCAGAAGTGTTCCAGGTCCAGACGTGGCTGCTGGAAGCCATGTTTGGCCGGGACGGATGTCGAATCCCTTACATCGAGCAGGTGAGCAAGGCCATGCTCGATCTGAAGGCTCTGGAGTCTCCAGATTTCACTGAGGTTGTGGTTTACAGCTCCTGTACATACAAGCTTCGGGCCAAGCGGATACCCCAGCCTATGGCTGAGTGGCACCGCCAGCAACCAGGAACGACGGATGCTCAAACTTGAGGAAGCCATGAATGCCTTCGAACTAAGCCCTTGGATGAACTGAACCAGCTTCTAACCAGGATGAAGGCCAGGATGTAGAGATTAGTTTGTGGCCAGAGCTGGAGTGATTTCTCCAGCTTGGTTTAAAACCTGTTCCAAGCCTGAGGAGTTGAGGGAAAATCATCTGTTTAGGTGTCTCTACCTTGGGTCTGAGTCTTGTTGTGAATATCTCTTTGATAGTTGCCAATAAAAGTTTTTCTTCCCCATTTTAAAAATTAAAGAAAAAACAACGATAGAGTACTGTAAGAGGGAGTAAAAGGCAGAACCTTCTCTAGAAGAATTAAGAAAGGTCTATCTAAAATTGTGACATTCAAGCCAAAATCTGAAGAATAAAAGCTACTTTCAGTAAAGAGTTTTAAGCCATGAAGTTATCTGATAAATGTAAGGTTTTTAAAAGGTGACTGTGTCTGGTGTGAGAAGAATAAATTGGGGGTGAGAAGAGTGGAAAGAGAAATACCATTTAGGAGGCTGCTGTCATACAATAGTCCAGTAAACTAGGTGACAGACAATATTGCCAAGGTTAGAGTGGTGGTAGCAGAGCAGTTAGAAGTGGTTTTAAGATATACACTGGGGAAGTGTGGTAGAATAGAAAGGATTTATTGATAAATTATGTTGAGTAGATAAAGTGATGAGTGAGTGACTCTTAATTTGGTTGTATGTGTTTTTTAATTAACTGCTTTATAAGAGATGTAATTTGCATATCACAAAATTCACCCTTTTAAAGCATACAGTTCAGGCTGGGCACAGTGGCCCACGCCTGTAATCCCACCACTTTGGGAGGCCGAGGTGGCGGGAGAATCACTTGAGGCCAGGACTTCGAGACCAGCCTGGGCAACACAGTAAGACCCGATGTCTACCAAAAATTTAAAAATCAGCCACATGTGGTGGCATGTGCCTATAGTCCCAGATGCTCAGAAGGCTGAGCTGGAAGGATCACTTGAGTATAGGAAGTCAAGGCTGTAGTGAGCTATGATGGTGCCAACCTGGGCAAAAGAGCGAGAACCCATCTCTCTTTCTTCCTTTTCTTTCCTTTTTCCCCTTTCTCTTTTCCCTTTCCCCTTTCCCCTCCTTTCGTTTCTTTTGAAAAGCAAGTTATATCTCAATAAAACATTTAATTAAAGAAAGAATTTTGTAAAAGTTACGATAATCGTTTTACTCCTAGTCATTTTTTTTGAAGTGCTTTTCTTTTTTTTTTTTTTTTTTTTTTTTTGAGACCGAGTTTCACTCATGTTACCCAGGCTGGAGTGCAGTGGCATAATCTCGGCTCACCGCAACCTCCGCCTCCTGGGTTCAGGCAATTCTCCTGCCTCAGCCTCCTTGAGTAGCTGGGATTACAGGCACGCACCACCATGCCCAGCTAATTTTTTGTATTTTTAGTAGAGACGGGTTTCACCATGTTGACCAGGATGGTCTCGATCTCTTGACCTCGTGATCCACCCGCCTCGGCCTCCCAAAGTGCTGGGATTACAGGCTTGAGCCACCACGCCCGACCTGAAGTGCTTTTCTTTTTTGAGACAGCGTCTCACTCTGTCTCCTAGGTTGGAGGGCAGAGGCGTGCTCTTGGCTTACCGCAACCTCTGCTGCCCAGACTCAAACCATACTCCTGAGTAGCTGGGACCACAGGTGTGAGCCACCACACCCCATTAATTTTTGTTTTTTTTTGTAGAAATGGTAGCCATGTAACCCAGGGTTCTCTCAAATTCCTGGGCTCAAGTAATCCTACAGCCTTGGCCTCCCAAAGTATTGGGATAACAGGCATGAGCCACAATGTGCAGCCACAAGACCCCATATCTTAAAAAAAAAGTTAATGATTAAAAATAAAGTCTACAGTTCAGTAGTTTTTACTGTGTTCACAAAGTTGTGCAGCCATCATCACTAATTTCAGAACATTTTCATTATCAGTTCTGAGTGTTTGACAAGAGTAACTGAGCATGTGATGGGAGCATTTATTGAAACGGGGGCTGTGAGGAGATTTAAGATGGTGAGTTCAGATTTTAGGCATGTTAAACGATAACAGTATCAAGTAGGTAATATACAAATATGGAGCCCAAAGAGATCTCAATTGAAGATAAAAACATGGAGAGTCTTCTCTACTGATGATACATTAAGCTGTAAGAATGTGTGATACAGAGAGAATGTATTGTTTAATGTAAGAAGAGAAGACAACCTGGAACTAAAGTCCTCAGTAACTGACACTGGAAAGGTGGCTAGAGCAAGAGAGCCAACAAAGGAAACTGAGGAGGTATGAGCCAAGAGACAGACGGAAGTGCAGGAGAGTGTGAAATCATGGAAGCACGCTAAAGAAGAAAGCATTTTGAAAAGAAAGAAGCAGTCTGTACTTTCAAATGTTGCTGAGAGGTCTAATAATGTGATAGAAAGTTTCCTTTTTATAAGTGACTAGCAAGTCACCCAGGTCTTGGCCACGTAGAGGTTAGACGCTGGAGCTAAGACTGAAGGATGAACGGACTATCCATATAGTCTTCATGTCAGGCTATATGGATAAAAAGCGATATAATAGGAGCAACAACAACAACAAAATGTTTTGTATCATTGAAGAAAAGTATTAAATTTGAGAGTAAAGGAATCGTCATTAGTCATCTTAGTAAGGATTGTTTTGGTGTGGTAATGGTATCAGAAACCACTGGAGTGATTTGAAGAGTAAACAGGAGGTAAAAAGCACATTTTTGCCACTTGGTAGAAGGGGTGGTAGGGTAGGATTAATGAAGATTTCTTGTTTATGAGATTCTGGAACAAGGTGTTTTTTTTTTTTTTTTCCCCCGCTATAGTAATGATCCCAAAGAGGAGAGTTTGTTTAGTAGAGAATCAGTAAACATAATACCAAGTTAGTGCCATCTGGTACTAACACATCTGGTGGAATTGGCCTTTGATAGGATGGAGAACAGATTCATTGCTTGTATCGGGAAGCTAGGAGGAGGTACCTTTAGACACTCCTAATCATTTATATATTAATTAGGTAGCAAGAAGATGGGGGATAAGAAACATAGAGCATTATTTGAATGCTGTATTTTCTCTGTGAAGTATGAGGCATAGTCATTCATGAGGAAGAGAGGTTGGGAGCTGTGAGAATTGTGGAGATGATAAGAACCATTCATGGAAAGTGGGAGGAGTTTACTAGAGAAACAGGATTGTCAGACAAATTATGCTCAATGTTACTAGCTGTCAAATGTCTTATCAGTTAAGGAACAGATAAATAAAATATGATATATCCATATGGTAGAATATTATTTGGCACTAAAAAAAATGTACTGATACATGCTCCAACATGGATAAACCTTGAAAACATGTTCATTGACGAGGAGGTCAAGGCTGCAGTGAACTGTGACTGTGCCACTGCACCCCAACCTGGGTGACAGAGCAAGACCCTATTTCCAAGTCTTGCTCTGTTGCCCAGGCTGGAGTGGAGTGGTACAATCTTGACTTACTACAGCCTCCACCTCCCAGGTTCAAGTGATTATCCTGCTTCAGCCTGCTGAGTAGCTGGGATTACAGGCGTGCACCACCATGCCCAACTAATTTTTGTATTGTTAGTAGAGATGGGGTTTTACTGTGTTGGTCAGGCTGGTCTTGAACTGACCTCATGATCCGCCCACCTCAGCCTCCCAAAGTGCTGGGATTACAGACGTGAGCCACTGCGCCCAGCCAAGACCCTGTTTCAAAAAGAAAGAAAGGAAACATACTCAGTTAAAGATCCCAGTCACAAAAGACCACATATTATATGATCCATTTATAGAAAATGTTGAGAATAGACACGTCTATAGAGACAGTATTAGTTGTTGCCTAGACTTATGGAAAGGTGGGGAGGAGGAAATGGGGGAAGCGACTAATGAGTGATGAAAGTTTCCTAAAATTGATTGTCATGATAATTATATAACTCTCTGAACAACGTACCAAAAATGATTGAATTACATACTTTAAATGAGTGAGTTGTATGGTATGTAAATTATTATCTCAAGAAAGCTGTTTTTTTTTTTTTTTTAAGCATATGTTTCTTTATTGAAAATTGTGAAAATACAGAAAAATGTTGATGGGAGGAGGGGATAAAAATAGGCCATAACTCTACTCTTAGATGTAGCCACTGTGTACACTTTGGTTTATCTTCTTATGGCCTTTATTTGTGTTCATAACACTCAGTTATATGGTAAGCTTTCTTTATCAAAGTATCTTTTAAACTTCTTTAACCTAATTTTTTGTTTGTTTTTTTCCCAGAGCCAAATGTTCTAGCTGGCACTTTAGTTGGTCATACAGATGCAGTTTGGGCTCTTGCTTATAGTGGCATAAAAAATCAATTACTGTCTTGTTCAGCAGATGGCACTGTTAGATTATGGAATCCACAAGAAAAATTGCCATGTATTTGCACTTACAATGGAGATAAAAGTAAGTAAATTTTGCATCTGTGAGAAAATTTTTTTTTTTTTTTCAATTTGGAATATATAAAGGGCAAAGTAATTGATTTATTTACTCCTCCAAAAAGATATATTGAAATAATTTTGTAAAATTTATTTTTTTCTTTTTCCTTTTACTCCTAGTCATTTTTTTACTCCTAGTCATTTTCTTAAGTGCTTTACAACTATATCCCACAGTGCAGTGCTTTTTTTTTTTTTTTTTTTTTTTACCTATTTTATATTCCAGTTTTTTAAAATGTAAAACTGCTTATATATAATAGTGCAGTAGACAAATAAGGATACTCTTAGGGACACCACCTGTTCCACACGACTACCCAACCCACAAAGTCTGAAGGGATCATAGTCTCAAGCATACCTATAAACCATGTGTTCCATGACCCTGAGCATCCTAGTTGAGCAGTCCAGCCATAATTATTGAACCTCTAACTGGAAAAGTGCAAATTGGGTTATTTTAATCATTTTAAGTATTTTCCTATTAAAAAAGGATTTAACCAGTTTACCTTTTGAAGACATTTACTGGTCTTATTTTCCAAGTCATTTTAAATTTTTTAAATTAAACCTTTTATTTGTATATAAAAATACATATTATTTTAAAACATTTTAGGTGAGTAGTATATGTATAATTTTGTGTCTCTTAGATACCTTAGTGATCCTACTAATTTTCAGTTATCCAAGCTTTAGAAGTAAGAATTCATTTAGGTATTTGTTTCTGGCTTCATCTAGATACTTAATTAGCTTGGCTCCATATTTCATTTAATTGTGCATTGATTTGGCTAGTTTAATTTAGTATGTTAAGGAGAGAAATTGCTACTCAGGCCATTTTAGGGGGAAGTACTGCATCAGCTGATTCCAGAGTCCAAGCCATTTTCATGAGTCCATAAATTTGACTTGTATTAGCTGCTTGATAAAAGCCTACAGAGATCTCTGACAGGTAAACCAGTCTCCCAAAACAGTTATGTGAGAATGCCAATTTATCATTTTACAGTAAGAAGTATAACTGGCAAGTTGGCCAAAAGACTAGGATTTTATTTAATCCTTTAGAAGAAAATGTGTAGTAAAACAAATAAGTTTTGCATGTATTTACTGTTTATGAACCCTGTAGATACATTTTTCTTATAATGTTAAATAAAATGCTATAAATAAAGTTTTTAAATGATTGAGGAAAAAATATTTCTTGATAACAGTATTTCAAGAATATTTCAATTCCTTTTTCTGATTAGAAAAGTAGAGATTTCAAAATTACTTTGTTTACATTGTCTGTCTTTGGGCTCATTTCAGAGCATGGAATACCTACATCAGTTGACTTCATAGGCTGTGATCCAGCTCATATGGTAACCTCTTTCAACACTGGTAGTGCAGTAATTTATGATTTGGAAACATCACAGTCATTGGTGATACTTTCATCACAGGTAGATTCTGGTAAGTGTTCATGGAGTTTGTTTGAAACCTTGAAAAGGATTATTACACAATAGAGGGTGATCTTTTAGCTAATTTTCATATTTTGACTACTTAAATTTAGGATGGCAAAATTGTTTCATAATGTTACAATTATTTCTGCTTTCTTCAAATTGTGCCTAAAAGCTTGGGTGGACATAAAAGAAAAGAGGAACGACTAGAGCAATATGAAGGTCAAAGTAGAGAAAATAACATAATGAACCTGATATACTCATAATTCAGCTTAAATACCTGTCTTTAAATGTCCAGGATTGTACATGCAGTATGTGGTGTGTGTTTTACAGTTTATTTAGATAGGATCACATAAGATTTATGTATTGCAGTTGGTTGATAGGTCTTTCAGTTCTCTCTTTATCCATGGATTCCCTTTCATCTCTTTTATATTCCTTTGTTTTAAATGAAGAAATTGGCTAGTTTGTCTTGTCAAGTTTCCCATAGTTTGGATTTTGCTAGTTGCATCCCTGTGTTATTTAACGTGCTTCTCTGTTTTCTGTGAATTAATTGTAGATCTAGAGACTTACTCAAATTCAGATTCACTGTTTTTTTTCCTCTTTTTAAAATTTTAAAATGTTTTTGGCAACTCTACTTCGTAAATAATTTGTGAGCTTTTATCAGAAGTAAGTATTTTCTGGTTGTTTATATTTTTGTGATGCTTTCAGTCTTGATTATTGCCTGGGTTCATTAATTCATTTTCTACTGAAAAATGATTTCCTAATTTTATCATTCCCTCTCCATTTATTAGCTAGATTATTCCTATAAAAAGGAACATCTCCTTATCAGTAATTTGGTTACCTTGGGGTTAGTGTGTATTAAGGAAAGGCAAGATAAATGATTGGGTTTTGGTTTTCACCTTTATTTACCAGTTTTCAAAATATTGAGGTGGTTTGCTAGCACCCTCTACAGGTGACCAGTTTGTCTTGGGTGTTGTTTTTGGTATCATGGTACTCTCTCATGGTTGTAAATGTATTTGATATGTTTGAATTCATTGCAGGTATAATTTTTATCGCTGCTCAGATCCTTTCATTTTGGCCAGTGGGGCTAATTCAGTGGGGCTCAGGTTGGCTCCTGAGTCCTTTTGCCATGACCCTGGTAGTTGTTGGTAGCTTACTGTTATGATATATGACAAGATGTTTTAGGTTCATCTTGTTCATTTTGTGCCCCCAGATCTGAAATCAGCTATTTATCTAAGGAGTTGTGGTTTCTTTGAGTGGGAAATGGCATTTAGAGACTGCAGTTGGGGTGCTAGGCTGTTGGGTTGATCCTCATGGTCTTCATGGCTCCTGCATTGTTCATTATATTAGGGTTTTTCAATGGACAGAGCTAGTAAATAAGCATTTTTTTAAAAGTAAAATACCTCCACTTCAAATTCAGAGTTATCTTGGTTCTCAACAGAATTGTTTCTCATTTGATTTATCCCACAGTATACACAGAGTCGTCTCAATAATAGTACCATTACCACCAAAAGACTGAATATTGATAATAAAACTTTGTACTTAGGGTATGTTCCATAGGGATATACAATCTAATTACTGTGCTTTAAAGTCACTTGGAATAGTTTCTTCCTTTGTAGCTGTCCCACCAGTTGGATATACTTAAGTTCGTTTGTTTAATTTTATTTTTGATTTTCATTAATTTGTTTTAGAAAAACAACTGTCGGTTGGGTGCATTGGCTCATACCTGTAATCCCACCACTTTGGGAGGCCAAGGCAGGAAGATAGCAGGAGGCTAGGAGTGGAGACCAGCCTGGTTGGCTGGGTGCAGTGGCTAACACCTGTAATCCCAGCGCTTTGGGAGGTTGAGGCGGGCGGATCACAAAGTCAGGAGATCGAGACTATCCTGGCTAACACGGTGAAACCCTGTCTCTTTTAAAAATACAAAAACTTAGCCAGTTGTGGTAGTGCATGCCTATAGTCCCAGCTACTCGGGTTGCCAAAGCAGTTGAATCACTTGAACTTGGGTTGTGGAGGTTGCAGTGAGCCGAAATTGCGCCACTACCCTCCAGCCCGGACAACAGAGCAAGACTCCGTCTCAAAAAAAAAAAAAAAAAAAAAAAGGTTTAAAAAATAAAATAGATCGAGACCAGCCTGGGCAACATAGTGAGACCGCATTTCTGCCAAAAACTTAAAAAATTAAGTGGGCATGTTGATATGTACCTGTAGTCCTAGTTTTGGAGACTGAGGCAGAAGAAGCACTTGAGCTCAGGAATTCAAGGTTACCGTGAGCTATGATTGCATCACTGCACTCCAACCTAGGTGACAGAGTGAGAGACCTTGTTTCTTAAAAAAAATTGTTTTATAATTATGTAAAATATTTACATGGTGCCATGGTCAGATCTTAAACCAAAATTACCTTCTAAGGTCTCTGTCCCAGTGTCTCCTCAAACTTATTTTTTTAAATGACCCTACATAGGTAACTATAACTGTGTGTGTGTGTGTGTAGATATATATTTTATGTGTTTAGGTATAATATATGAGTTGTGGTGCACATAGAGAATCATCTAAAGTCTATTAATATTGAAGATTTTTCTCTAATTTATTTGTTTTGATATTTCTCTGTTCTCCCTCATCTTTAATTAAAAAAAAAGTAACAGCTTACTGGTAAAGAAAAAAGTCTTATCTTTAAAGAGCATTAATTCAGTTCTTTGTTTTTTTTTTTTTTTTTTTTTTTGTGGTCAGTGTAGGTAGGATGGGGATTGTTCCTTATAAACGTATGACTAGCAGTTGTGAATGTTTTCCTTCTTTAAAGGCTTATAATTATTTTATGGCTGGGTGCAGTGGCTCCCGCCTGTAATCTCAGCACTTTGGGAGGCTGAGGTGGGTGGATCACAAGGTCAAGAGATTGAGACCATCCTGGCCAACATAGTGAAATCCCGTCTCTACTAAAAATACAAAAATTAGCTGGGCGTGGTGGTGCGCACCTGTAGTCCCAGCTACTTGGGAGGCTGAGGCAGGAGAATTGCTTGAACCCAGGAGGCAGAGGTTGCGGTGAGCCGAGATCGCGCCACTGCACTCCAGCTTGGCGCCTGGCGATGGAGCAAGACTCTGTCTTAAAAAATAAATAAAAATAAAAATTATTTTATGGACTCTTTATTAGAAGTAATAATTGTAGATATTTTAAAAATTCTAAACTACCTATAATAAAGGGCTGCATTAAAACACTGATCATTTTTTCTAAATTTGAGCCTAGTACAGTGTGTATTATAGGACATGATAATGTAAATACTTATTTTTTAAAAATCTGGAGTCCTTGTTCTCAGATTTTTTGTTTTATGCAAAAAGTTTGGTTTTTAATTATTTGTATATTTAAGCATGATTTAAAAAGCCATTTTCCAACTTCTTATTGAAGGTTTTAATTTTAACATATTGCCTTTATTTTTCAGGTTTACAATCTAATAATCATATCAACAGAGTAGTAAGTCATCCCACACTTCCTGTTACAATAACTGCTCATGAAGATAGACACATCAAATTTTTTGACAATAAAACGGGTAAGCAAATTGTTTTCTTTTCATGTTAGTAATACTGTAAATTTGAGATGATCAAAAATGCTATTTTATATAAGGTTTATTGAATTTTCAGATACAAGATTGCAAAATGAAACCATTTTAACTCAGAGTTTTGCTTTTTTTAATCTTGCATACTTATAATTTATGTTGTTTTATCCTTAACTAGACATAATACCTTGCCTAGCTAATATGATTTCTTCATGTCGTGCTAGTAAGTAGATCCTTCCATCTGAAATTTTTTCCTCATATTCTGTTATGAATTAAGTATGACGGAAGAGGTCTTGTTTTGGTGTTTGGCATTTCAGATGTATTTTTAAAACTATTTCTCAGTGGATCAAATGATGTTATAGTGCATAGTGTTTATTATCTTCCCTGTATTTCTTGTTGTAAGGAAATACACCAGTTGTATTGAAGTCAAATCAGATTTTAATTTAGCCGTAGATGTGTGATTGTTTTTGTTTGTTTTGGGCCTCTTTTATATCTAGTCATTACCTAGAATAGTATATCATATATTGCCTGTTCTCTTTCAGGAAAGGTCTGACAGCTAGAAAGGCTACTTTGAGGAGAGGCTAAAACAGGGTACTGAAGGACTTCTAAATAAGAAATGTAAATGTTAGTAGGAACACTGTTACAGGGTAACAAGTTATCAAGTAAGATAGTAACCCAGAATTATAGGTTTCTCTTTGAAGATTATATAGAAAATGGCAATACGTTTTAGTCTGTAGAGTCTTAACGATAAAACCCTTTTGTTCAAACAACACTTTCATGGACAGATTATTTTTAACAAATTGCAGACAAAATGAATATTTACAGGTCTACATTGTACACAGGACGTAAGATTCAAGTGGATGTTCTCTTTAAAAAAATATTTAAAAAAAAATTTTTTTTTTTATGGAGACAGGGACTCACTGTGTTGCCCAGGCTGTTCTTGGGCGGGGGGGAAAAACTGGACTCAAGCAGTCCTCCCATCTCAGCCTCCCAAAGTGTTGGGATTACAGGCATGAGCCACTGCGCCCGGCTGGTGTTCTCAATTTAACACTTTGTTTATTTATTTTTGAGACTGAGTTTCGCTCTTGTTGCCCAGGCTGGAGTGCAGTGGTGCAATCTCAGCTCACTGCAACCTCTGCCTCCTGGGTTCAAGGGATTATCCTGCCTCAGCCTCCTGAGTAGCTGGGATTACAGGCGCCTGCCACCACATCTAGCTAATTTTTGCATTTTTAGTAGAGATGGGCTTTCACCGTGTTGGCCAGGCTGGTCTTGAACCCCCGACCTCATGTGATCCATCTGCCTTGGCCTCCCAAAGTGCTGGGATTACAGGCATTAGCCACCATGCCCAGCCTCAATTTAACACTTTATCAAATCACTCCTCCCCTTTGAACTATTTTTATGAAACCGAAAGTGTTTTCCTCTGCTACAAAAGCAGAGGGGTTAATTTCCTTTGTGTTTCTAAAAAGATTTCTTTTTACTAATTATTGATGATTTACAGTTATATAGGAAAGTGCAGGAATTCCAGTAGTTATATTAAAAGGTGAGAGTCTGTAGAGCTATTTTATTAACAGAAATCAAGAAAGTGGTCAGTAAATGTTTATTCAGTCTCAATGAGCATATTCTTTCAAATTGTTTCCAAACTCCACCTATTTATTCTTTCTGTTAACTAGTCTAGGAACTAGTAGTATGAAGATAATTGAAGCAGTATGCTCCAAATAATAGGAAAAAAAAAAAAATCCTTTTGTTTTTTTTTTTTTGTTTGTTTGGGAATAGTTTTTTTTTTTTTTTGAGACAGAGTCTTGCTCTGTAGCCCAGAGCTGTAGTACAGTGGCATGATCTTGGCTCACTGCAGCCTCTGCCTCCTGGGTTCAAGTGATTCTGGTGCCTCAGCCGTCCACAGAGCTGGGACTACAGGTGTGTGCCACCATGCCTGGCTAATTTTTGTATTTTTAGTAGAGATGGGGTTTCACCATGTTGGCCAGGCTGTTCTCAAACTCCTGAGCTCAAGTGATCCGCCTCCCTCAACCTCCCAAAGTGCTAGGATTACAGGCATTATCCACCGCACCTGACCACAATGGAAAAACCTATTTCTCAATTGACATCCTCTCTGTCACCTTCTCTCTCTCCCTCCCTCCCCTCCCCCCCACACACACCCTGTTGAGTTACATGAAAGTATGAGTTATCTTCAGATAATGGTGTTTTCAAAGAAGTTCTTTAAAAATTCATTTAAATATGGTAAACTAGATTGTCCCCATAACTGCTATTTCTGGTTAGCTGTTTTGAATAGAGTATTATTTTATAAAATCAGTAGTAAATTTATTGAGCTTTTAAATCTGAAGCATGATAGAACTTTATGCTATGAATAGGTTTAATAAATATTTAAATGAGTAAATTTTAATAACAAAAATGTATTCAGCATTTTGTATTCTGTACTGTACTGGATACTATCATGTATAAGATGTGATTCCTGCTCTCTGTGGGCTTGTTGTCTAGAGGAAATAGCAGCAGGTGGGGTGTGTGTGTACACAAGATGAATCTTTACCTTAGGAATAGAAAAGTGTTCTGGGTTTGTTTGTTTTTAAGTGAAGGAAGTATTAGTAGGAAGTTAACAGGTATGGGGATATTTTGAGCAGAGGCGTGGTGGTAGGAACTTTTATAAGAACAGAAGTTTCTTATAGACAAAGCCAAAGACGTAAGTTTGGGGAAGGAAAACTTTTTAGAATCAGGTTAAGAATATTCGGTTTTTGTCTATGCTGCATTGTGTGGAAACCACTAAAAATATTTGAACAGGGGTTTGCAAAATTGGTTTAGAAAAATAAAGTCTTATTTTGCACTATATGATAGATTCTTGACTTTAAAGGATTTAAAGTTTTCAGTTTCTTCTATTTATTTCAGAAAGATCTTTAGGGCCCCTGGTTTGTAAAATTTTCATAGAGCTACAAATTTGAGTTTCCTATACTGTGAAAAACTTACAGAGTGATTCTGGAAGGACCTATAATATGAGTGAGGGATGTGGAGGGGTAGGAGGAAGATCTTGAAAAAGCTGTGGACTCATTCATTCAGCAAAATTTCTAGACTCTTTGCCATATTCTCGGCACAGCTCTTGAAGCTTGGTGAACAGAATGAAATGTCCTGTCCTCTTGGAGCTACTGACTAGGTAGCATATTGTCTACTTTGTGTGAGACATTGCTCTATTTTATTTACATATATTAATTCATTTGCTCTTCTAATAACTCTATAAGGTAGATACAGTACTATTATTATCCCCATTTTACATATGAGGTTAAAAAGCTTAAAGAAGTGACTTGTACAGTATTTAAACTCACAGTCTGTTTCCGTAGTTCACATTTGACAATTGGACATCTTCATTTTCTTTCCATTTAATAGAGGCCCACAATATTAGCCAGTAAAAGAGCTTCAGGTGCCAGCGAGGGGAGAATTGGCATGTGCAGTGGCATATGTCCAACCTTTATTTCCTTAGTCATAGGAGGAAAAAAATAGGATTAGTCTTGGTAGAGAAAAAGGTATTAGCAGAAGCATGAGGCCAAAATGAAATTGGTTAAATATGAGAAGCTGCAGGTATATGTTAGTGAAGGAGAGGTCCTAGTTACTGAAAGGGGTCAGAAGCTTTGTGATTTATGTGGTTATCAGTGGAAGCCCAACATACAACTTGGTCCAGCATTGTAGTCTTTATTCATGGTCCATATGAAGGGATTACTCACATTTTGAAGGGATTTTGTGACTCTGGAGAAGAAGGGTTAACTCTGAATTGACTTAAGATAATCAGGGTGAGGGTGAGGGTTAGTTTAGTGCACAGACTGGAGAACTGAAGTTAGACTTGGAAAATTATAGCATCCTTAAAGAAATGGGTAGTTCTTATTTTGGGAAAAAGTCTTTTGGTTTAGAGATATTAAACTTAGGAGATAGAGGATCATTTTCAAGAGAGAAATTTGAACTAGATCTGTGAATTAAAACAGCATCAAGGCTAGGTGTGATGGCTTATACCATAATCCCAGCACTTTGGGAGGCTGAGGCAGGAGAATTGCTTGACACCAGGAGTTTGAGACCAGCAGCTCCTTTCAGTTTGAGGGTAGGCAACAATGTGAGATTCTGTCTCTACAAAAAATTTAAAAATTTTTAGGCATGGTGGCGTGTGCCTGTGATCCCAACTGCTGCATGGGAGGGTTGCTTGAGCCCAGGAGTAAGGTTGCAGTGAGCCATGCTGGTGCCACCTACTCTGGCCTGAGTGACAGAGCAAGACCTTGTCTCAAAAATATAAATAAAATAAATTTTAAAAATAAAACTAAATATCACAGATTTGACATAAGGAAAGCTAATGATGCCTGGTATTTAACCCATAATATTTCAAAAGTATTAGGGAGGCCAACCATTTTATATGCTGTGATCTTTTATAGGAATCTTGAGAGGAGTGGATTCTAGAACTGAAAGATAAATTATATTGAACTGAGCAATTGAAGATAGTTTGTTGAAGATTTTCCTGTTTTTTGGGGCTAGCAGAGTAGAACTTCTAAGATTATTCTGTTTATTACTCTTCATATTAATGAGAGACAGTTGTGGTTTGAAATGAGAGACTTCTTTAATTTGTCTTCAACTGATAAGTGTTTAATAGTGCCAGAAAGTGATAGGACTTTTTTTCTTTTTTGAGACAGAGTCTCACTCTGACACCCAGGCTGGAGTGCAGTGGCTCGATCTTGACTCACTGCAACCTCCACTTCCCAGGTTCAAGTGATTCTCCTGCCTCAGCCTCCCTAGTAGCTGGGATTACAGGTGCCCACTGCCACACCTGGATAATTTTTGTATTTTTAGTAGAGGCGGGGTTTCACCATGTTGGCCAGGATGGTCTCGAACTCCTGACCTCAGATGATCTGCCCGCTTTAGCCTCTCAAAGTACTGGGATTACAGGCATAAGCCACTGTGCCTGGCCTGCTATATTACCTTTTATAGGTTTTTTGGAGTGTATTTTTGCATATTTTATTATGCTGCGGTTTTGTATTCAAGTCAACAGCTACAGCCCCATCACAAATAACAAAACTAGACCTCTTTCATATCCTAGTGTAGAGTATCATCAGGGGACCAGAGACATGGCCAATGATTATAATTAGAATTTTGAGGAAAGCTTGTCTTTCATTAGGGACATCCCAGGCATTCGAGTAATAGGCTCATTGCTGAGTGAAAAGAGAGTAACTTATAAAAGTGTCAGTGTTTCTATTTTATTCCCTTTCCTTTTCCTATAAAATCAGTTTATAATGCTTTCTTTCCATCCAAAGCATATATTGCCATTGTAGGATGCCCTTGCCCCAAAGTATCTGTGCAATATGACTTCGTATTCACAACTTGTCTCTTAAATCCCACTTGCTGTTGAATTCCATTTGCTTGCCAAATCTTTACTGAAGATACTCATTAAATCATGTTTTTCAGAGCAGTGTTTTTGTTCATATCTGGGGAAATCTAGAGTAATTTGTTTACCCCCTTCTTTCTTTTTTAGTGTATGTAAAATGATTATATTTCAAAGTATAAGTGAAGTGAACTTGATACTGGAATGTTTAGGTAGAATTATATTTTCTGTTGAATTACATTTTCTGGTGATTTATTTATTGTTAGCCCAGTATATAAAATAGTCTTAAGGTCTGTCACTAACACTTTTCCTTCCTTCCTTCTTCCCTCCCTCTTTTTTCTTTCTTCTCTTTTCTCTTTCCTTTCCCCTTTCCTTTCAGTTTTCCTTTGCTTTCTTAACAGCATTTCACTATGTTGCCCACGCTAGCTAGAGTACAGTGGCTACTCATAGGCACAATCATAGTGCACTGCAACCTTGAACTCCTAGGTTCAAGTGATTCCCTGACCTCAGCCTCCTGAATAGCTTGGGACTACAGACACACCTCACCACACTTGGCTTATTTAATACCATTTTACATGATCTTAAGCCTTTGATGCAATCCTATTGTCATCGTTTTACAGTGTCTGTCAGATATTGTCAAATACCTGTTACACAGATGTCTTTTTTAGGAGTAATTATCAGAGAAAATTCTGCATTTAAATTAAAATTCTCTTGAAAACATTACTATAGTAGATTTACCCTTAAAACATTGCATTTTTTTTTCATGTCTCTATTATTAAACACAATTATAGGCATACCCATTTTTAGACTGCACTCTAGCCCGGGCACTAAGCAACACCCCTGTTCTCTCTCCCTCTTCCTCTGCCTCTTACTTCCTCTCCTTCATTCTTTTTTCTTTTTTTTTTTTTTTATTTCTTCTTAAAAAAAACAAAAACAAAAAAACATTGTATTAAGTGAAAGAAGCCAGACACAAAAAGCCACATATTGTATGAGTTCACTTACAGGAAGCATCCAGAATAGACCAGTCTATAGAAAGAGTCGATTAGTGGTGGCCAGGGCTTGGAGGGACAAATAGGAGTGACTGCTTAATTGGGTATGGGGCTTCCTTTTCCAGTGATGAAAATGTTCTGAACTATAGAGAATGGTGATGGTTGCATAACACAGTGAATGTTCTGAAAGACACTAGATTGTATACCCAGATGTTTACAGTGTAAATTTTATGTTGTGTATATTTTACCACAATAAAAAAAATTGCTATAGTGATTGTTTATTTTGATGCTATATTGTAGTTTCTGTTCTCTCAAGTTAGTATTTGTGAAAACTTAATCTTCTCTGTTATATTTTGTTTAGGTAAAATGATCCATTCTATGGTAGCTCATTTGGATGCTGTTACAAGTCTAGCAGTAGATCCTAATGGAATCTATTTGATGTCTGGAAGTAAGTCTTAAAGTTCTGTAGTGCCCACAAACTTAATAAAAGATTGTTACTCAGAAACAAACTTTATTTGTTCTTTTACAGGCCATGACTGTTCTATCAGATTATGGAATTTAGACAGCAAGACATGTGTGCAAGAAATAACAGCGCATAGAAAGAAATTGGATGAATCAATTTATGATGTTGCTTTCCACCCATCAAAAGCATATATAGCTAGTGCAGGAGCTGATGCCCTTGCCAAAGTATTTGTATGAATCAACAAAAACTTGCATCATAACAAGATATGCTTGGACAGAAAGAGGGTCTGCATCACTGCCATCAAAAGGGTTACTTATATGACACTACATGTGATCTGCCTGGTGAAGGCTGTTTGGGGCAGGCACAGATTGGTGGAAAACATCTTAATGTCAAGCTCATTAATTTAACTGTAATTACTGTATTTTGTGGGACAAAAAAAAAAGGACTCCAGTATTTGTGGCCTGTACTGGATATGAACTGAGCGTATGTCTGTTTATAGGTGTCTTTAAGCCAATGTGGAGTCTGATCTTTCAAAAAAGATTATATATTTTTTTTTTTTTGACTCTGTGTGCTGCCTTAGGGTTAGGAATGTGGTGCTCTTGTTGGGGGAAGTGAGCTCCAAGAGTAGCTTTTTTTCACCTCTTAGTGATCTTCTGTTCATCAGTTGAATGCCACAGATTCCCCTTTAAACTTATTTTGCTTTAAAAAAAAAAGAAAAAGAAAATTTAACTTAAAATATTTTAGCATTAGTTGCACAAAATGTTTGGATAAAATTCTAGTTTTTATAAGTCTTTTTATATATTTAGCCTGTCACAACAGTGCTCAAGATTGTATTGAAGTTTTTCTGCATTATATAACCCTAAAACACAGAGATCTCACTGACCAGCTGCCCTGTAACCACTTTCTTTCCTTCTTCTGCCTAATACAGCTCAGCTAAGTCTTTCCATAAAGATGCTAAATAACGTTCATCATCACATAAATGTCTTCATAAACCAAGGACTATTAAGTGTATTAAAATGAAACAGTGGGGTTTAGTACTCCAAATGAACTCTTAAAGAAAAAAACTAATCTTGGCATCCTATCACTATGTGATATTTTGTACATCTTACTGTATTTACAAGTTTATTTATCAAGGATTATCCATCTTGCTAATGGCCTATTATTTATTTCACTTTTTGTTGGTCTTTATATCCTTTTATTAATGTGCTAAAGGAACCTGTATATCTATTTTGGAACTCTTTGAATAGTCTAAAATAGACTAAAAATAGAATATTTTATAGTTTAAATTACAAACCAAGGTGGTTCCCCTAAGATACTTATCTTGGTTTACCATGATTCCAAGCAAAACTAACTTGTTCAAAAATATTTGGAGTAAAATTTTATTTGCATTACAAATAGGATACAAAAATAGTTGAATCAGGATACAGAAATCTGCTGTGTTTTGACTAGTTATCCCTGTTTTATTTTTTTAGATGTGCTTAATTTTATGGTGTAATTAAAGATTTTGTTTGTGTAATGCATGATTAAGACAATAAAGTATTTTTTCTAGTCTTCCGAGAAACTTTTCTGATCAGTTTGCGAGTTTTGATGAGTTTTGTAAGGTTTTTGTTTTACAGACTATGAATCAGCAAATTTTTAAGATTGTACCACATAGTAAACGTACAGCTGTTGAAAAAATAATGTATATAAAATGCATATAATAAATATTAAATTGTGTACCTGTATGTTACTGTTGGCTACATCATTTTGTGCTGAATAATAAAGTGCAATACTTTACTCTCCATAATTAAACCAGGAAATGGAGATTTCTTAGTCCTTCATTTTTATGCTGTTCTTTTAAACTTTACTACTTATCGATATTATAATAAGAGTAGATCAGTAACACTATTAATAATGTGCAAGTATTTCACCTAACTTAAAGATTTTTTAAAAGCTTCCATTAAATTATGGAATTCAGCATAACCCCCAAAAATGCACAGATTCAGTTTTAAATAATTTGCTTAGACATCCTGTTACTTTATTAAATCTGAATTTCAGTTCATGGCAGTGTTGTTCCTATTTGCCATACCTGTTTCCACAAAAAAAATTTAAGGAATAAACTACATTGAATATTGTTAGGTTGTTGTAAAAGTAATTATGGTTTTTAGCTATTTGTAATTGTGGTTTTTGCCATTGAAATGGCAAAAAACAGTGACTTTTGCACCAACTTATTAATTAAAAGTTGTTTTATAAAGTCAAACATTAATATTTTGAAACTTTCTTCAATAAGGTAATATCCTTTGTCTTTGAAGGGAATTACAGATGAAATTAGAAGGGAACACTAGAAAAATTACGTGTAAAATTCAATTTGAATGCTTGCTGCTGCTGCTGCGGGGAAAAATTGCATTGTATATTGAGACATTTTGTCATCTATTGTAAAAATCTAAGTGGCAATTTTAGTCATTGATGAAAAACTAAAACTTTCCAATTTTTTTTTTTTTTTTTTTTTTTGAGACAGCAGAGTTTCGCTCTTGTTGCCCAGGCTGTAGTGTAGTGGCTCGATCATGACTCACTGCAACCTCCACCTCCCAGGTTCAAGTGATTCTTCTGCCTCAGCCTCCCAAGTAGCTGGGATTACAGTCATGCACCACCATGCCCAGCTAATTTTGTATTTTTAGTAGAGACAGGGTTTCACCATGTTTGTCAGGCTGGTCTCTAACTCCTGACCTCAGGTGATCCACCTACCTTGGCCTCCCAAAGTGCCGTGATTACAGGTGTGAACCACTGCGCCCAGCAAGTTTTTTTTAAATTATCTTTTTTTGTTTTTCTGAACATTGAACTAAAGAACTAGCAGGGGTACTTTTCTCCTCTTTCTCCTGTTTCTTCTCTTTTGAAATAAAGAATAAACTTTTCCAAAGCTAGTATTGTTTCTAGCAGCTATTCCAACCCAGTGCATTAGTATTGATCTGAAATGTGATGATTATTGCAATGCATAAACATTGACCTATTTGGAGTGTATTAAAACTGAAATGGATAAAAATTAGTATATATATTTATTTTGTTCTTACCTCCTTTGGTTGTATTTTTCTCCAGTATTAAACATTTGGAAGAGACTAAAGGTATGCAAAAAAAAAAGTCTTATTTTCATTATGTGTGCTTCCATTTGGGACATGGGAAATTATATAGATTAATTTCACCATTAAATAGTACTTTATACAAATCTTAATATGTTGACTTTTTCCCTAATATGAAGTTAATCATATTCTGCCTCTCATATTTCATGTTGCTTTTCTCATTATTTCAAACTAGCTAACTTAGCCATTGAAAACTAACATTGCATTTAATGCATTAAGTTATAAATGGGCTAGCGTATTTGAAATCTAAGCATGCCTGCTTAAGTTGGATTGTAATACATCTTTCCTACTGTCTCCTATAGATAACCATTATCTTGATTATGTTTACTTATAAAATTATTGATAGTAAATCAAAGTTCTGATTTCTGCTCTCTTGCTGCTATTCCCTGTTTATGTCAGGTGACAAAACTTTGTCCATTATAAAATTAAAGAAAAAAACCACTTTCTTAAAGGGGCTAATGACTAGTAGCCAGGTTTTCATTAAAGCTTAAGTTTCCAAGAGGTTGTACTTCTGGCTGAGAGTTTTTGGTCTACTTACTGGGGAAAAATCATGTTATGCTAAACCCAGTTTTTATGATGTTTAATTAAAATTATCCTTGTTAGATGATTCAGTCATATTTGTAGCATTTTATAAAGGGGGAGGTTGTCTTCTCAAACTCCATTGGGAAAAATCATGCTAAACCCAGTTTTTATGATGTTTAATTAAAATTATCCTTGTTACATGATTCAGTCATATTTGTAGCATTTTATAAAGGGGGAAGTTGTCTTTTCAAACTCCATTTTCAAATTCAAATTTTTATGTAGTGATAAAGGCAATTCCAGTTGTTTCCCTCTGCATGTTGTCCTTTTATTCCTCCTATGCAGGGTATAAAATTGCAAGACTTGTAAAAGATTTACTGGAGTATGTTCTAACCAGTTAACACCTTTCCCAGGGGGCTTAGGTGGATGAGAGGAGGAGATAGGACCTGTCTTTAGAAAAGACGGACAAGATGGGATGATAAAGCAGCTCTCTGCCTTTTGGGAGAGGCCTTGGTGAGCTAATCATCTAAGTCACATTAAGGGTGTCCTGATGTTCTCCTTTCGCAGGAACCAACTTCACAAACGTTTTTAAGTAAAAAATACAAAACATTTCTGGTGAAACGAGTACTCAGAAGTATCTTACACTGTTTAACCAGGTAGTGACTGTGTATAATGCCTAGAACAGTAAGTATTCAATAAACTTTTGTGTCTTTTTAGTGTGTGTGTGTGTGTGTGTGTGTGTGTGTTGGAGATAGGGTCTTGTTCTGTCATCTAAGCTGGCATGCAGTGGTATGATCATGGCTCTCAGTAGCCTTGACCACCTCAGCTCAAGCAGTCCTCCCACCTCAGCCTTTGAGTAGGTAGGACTACAGGCATGCACCACCAAACCCAGCTAATTTTTTTTTTTTTTTTTTTTTTTTTTTTTTGTAGAGTTGAGGGGTCTCACTGTGTTGCCCAGGGTGGTCTTGAACTCCTGGCCTTAAGCAATCCTCCCACTTCAGCCTACCAAAGTGCTGGGATTATAGGCATGAGCCACTGTGGCCTCAGTAAATAATTGAATGAAATAAAATATGTTCTTGATATTACTGCATGATTTTAAAAAAATTCAGATTGGTGTTATCCACATGAATTTTTACCATATCCTCAGAAGAGACACTTGCAGTAATAAAAGGCAGCTTACAATAACTCACTAGCAGTTTTATTGCTTAAATATTCCAACTACAGTATTTCTTCCTGCAGTTATTTGAAATGTCTTTTTCTTTAAAGCTAAATGTTTATAAGCAGTAAGTACTTTACCAACTTAACCTTTAAGTACTTAGGTAACTTACAGTATAAGCCAAATATATCTATATACATATAAAATTAAGGAGAGAAATAGAAAAATACCTGGCAATCCTGCTCTGATTCAGTGTGATATTTTTAGTCATAAGTTGTTACGAAAACACTACAAAAGCAGTTTGATGCAGGACTCCTTTCTATATACAGATTTTATTGTCTTCAGTAATAAGCTATCGTTGATTGGTTTTAAGAAAATATCCACTTGGGTCAAAATATGTATACCTGAACTATGTTAAAGAGCTGTTTTCCATTTTCTCCTTTCCTTTTTTCTTATATAATCAATACAGAATGGTTAGAGAAGGAAGGTTGCTTTTGGTCTAAGTATCAGATTATTTTATTGAGCTATAGAATTTGCATATCCGTACATTTAGTAGGCATTGGAACTCTTAAGGTTTTAATCCAGATTATCTCCTCTTTTCCTGAGTTTCTAAGGGCCATGATTATGAAGCCTCAGCAGTGTTTTGAACAAATAAAGTACACTGTAAATTACAACCAGAAGGCAGTAGCTTTAAAGGAGTGCTCATTTGCCTAAACGGCTGTTGCCATATTTAATATAATACTTTTGTATCTGATTCTGCTATGCTAAAGTATTTCAGTATTATGAGAATATGATTTATACATTGGATCCCCTTGTACTTTTTCTTTCTTTTGTCAAAATGTTACCATTATTGCTGGGATTCTAAGAAATCTCTACAAATGCCTCTGATAACATCAGAAACAATTGGTTCTAATCCTGTGAACTCTCTTGTGAAGAAAGCATGAGACTCCTTCGGTTTAGAAGCCATATCTTTCAGGTCATCCAGAGGTGCCCAAGCCACACCAACAGAGAAGATAGTGATTCCTACAATGGAAACATTTTAAAGTGAATTAAAAACCAGGTCTACCTTATATTTAGAATTACGTCTATATGTTTTCCATACACTATTACATAGTTGCAGTGAAAACTGATTGCTAATTTCTGAACGATTAAATCACCTGAACAAGTTTTCACAGTCATTGTGACGAGAGTGGCAAAAGACTGGTCCAAACCAGAAGCTCTGCTGTATTTGTAGCTCACCACATTAACAGATAAGTCATCATGACTTATCTTGATAAAGTTCAATATCCATTCATGACAGAACACACCTAGTAAGCTAGGAAAAGAAGAAAACTTTTAACCTGATCCACAGTATCTTTTTAAAAATCTTTCAGTAAATGGAGATGGTGAACATTTTCCCTATGAGATTGGCCTATCATCAAACAGTATACTGGAGTCAGAGTCACAGTACATGAAAGCAAGAAAGAATGGCACAAGAGATGGGATAAGTAAATGGTAAAAGTGTTCAAAGGGTCTGAGGAATGCTGACTAGTCCTTTGGTAATAACAAACCTTCCATTTCTGTCTTTGTATTGGCAAACTGTAATAATTGGAAAATGTCAGTCTATAATTCCAAAGCAAAACTCTAGTGATTAAAAAATACTGCCCAAGAGGTATCTGTGAAACGAGTAATTTCCAGTTTCATTGAGGTATTCTATTTGCATTCACTTGAGTTACTAGAAGGCTTTTAGTACAACTGTACATTTATTTAGGGTGATACTACATTAGTTGGATTCACCCTAATCCCAACTGTAGAAGTTTTCATTTAGCAGATTCTTTTTTTTTTTTTTTTTTTGGCAAGGGGATGGAGTCTGGCACTTTTGTCCATGCTGGAGCGCAGTAGTACAATCGAGCCTCACTGCAGCCTCAACTTCCTGAGCTCAAACGATCCTCTTCAGCACCCCAATCCCCAAGTAGTTGGGACTACAGGTGCGTGCCACCAAGCCCAGCTAATTTTTAAATTTTTTGTAAAGATGGGCTTTCACTGTATTGTCCAGGCTAGTCTCATCTCAAATTCCAGGCCTCAAGCAATCCGTCTGCCTCAGCCTCCCAAAGTGCTGGGATTACAGGCATGAGCCACCACACCCAGCCTCATTTAGCAGATTCTTAGTGTAGGGTACCGTCTATCTAATGCTGGGTGCAATTTTCTATAACTTTTGGAGTTTCTGTAATAGTTTTCCTCTACAGATCTAAGGCTTCATTCCCCTTCTAGTGGTATACAGTACTCAGAGTTGTAAACACATGAGATACACAGCAGGTTTAGATGATGTAAAAGCCACCTGGAATGATTTCCAATTGTTCCAATCTCCTTTCCTGACTCCCACTCCCTGGCAAAAAAAAAAAAAAAAAGATTTTTTTTTCCTGCGCCTCAGTTTTCCTCACTTTTGAGTTCTACATTCTAGTTCAGATTGTTTAGCTCAAGCCCAGCATATAATTACAGTTTTAAAAAAATAATTGCACCACTGTACTCCAGCCTGGGCAAAAGAGCAAGAGCTTGAAAATAAAAACAGTTGTGATCTAGCCCTAAAAATCCTACCCTATTCTCTGGCTTTTGCAACTTTCAGTGTCACTAAGGGATAATTTTCACAAATCAATTTTGGTGTAGTCCAACCTCCTGAAGTTTAATCAACCTAATTCACTTTATCTGTAGCCTGAATAGAATCCTGTTAAGTTCAGGAAGCTTAGTATTAAGAAGTATGATAGTAAACAGGTCTTTCTTTCAATACAGATTAGTTGCTAATGTCTAAAAAATACTTTTTATAAGCTAGATATAGAGCTTAAATTGCATGTCTTCTCTGTCTTAATTATAATTCATCAGTGTCTTTAAAAATACATAAGTACATTGGCAGAAGTACTAATGTGTAGAAAGGAAAAAGCTTAAGTCATTGGGAATTAAGTGGGGAAAAGGAGTGATAGAGAATATAGAAAAAGCAAGTCCATTGATTCTCCCTTCCTGTCACTCAGTTATATCCTTAGAAAGGGAATCTTAGCTTTTTGTTGGCCTATTTGATCTCAACAACACATTATGTTAATGTCTTCAGGAATGAGGCCTGTGCCAAAAGTAATATTAAGGTTGGGGTGAGGAAGAAAGAAATCCTCCTTATACCCTTTTATAACACCAGATTGTGTTTTCATTATCTTAAGGGGGGAAAAAAGGAAGTTTCCTTTTTTTTCTTTTCGAGACAGAGTCTGTTGCCCAGGCTGGACTGCAATGCCACGATTTTGGCTTGGTGCAACCTCTGCCTTCTGGGTTCAACCAATTCTTGTGCCTCAGCCCCCTGAGTAGCTGGGATTACAGGTGTGAATTACCACACCCAGCTACTTTTTGTATTTTTAGTGGAGACTGGGTTTTACCATGTTGGCCAGGCTGATCTTGATCTCCTGACCTCAGATGACCTGCCCGCCTCGGCCTCCTGAAGTGCTGGGATTACAGGCGTGAGCCACTGCACCTGGCCAAGGAAGTTTTGATGGGATAGGTAAAGTCTACGGGAGACCTTATCTTAGGAAACTCACGCCAGACAAACTTTTACTGAAATAAAAGGGCTGGGTGCGGTGGCTTAGCCTGTAATCCCAGCACTTTGGGAGGCCAAGGTGTGAGGATCGCGTGAGCCCAGGAGTTTGAGACCAGCCTGGGCAACAAAGTGAGACCCCCATCTCTACAGAAAAAAATTTAGAAATTAGCCAGGGGCAGTGGCATGTTCCTGTAGTCCTAGCTACTTGGAAGGCTGACGCAGGAGGATTGCTTGAGCCCAACAGTTGGAGGCTGTAGTGAGCTGTGATCATGCCATTGCACTCCAGCCTGGTGACAGCAATAACCTGTCTCCCACACAAGAAAGTTAGGATAAATTACTGAATGGCAAATTCATGGTAGATTTTGATAAACTGATTATTTGGAGATATAGTTCAAGTCTGAGCTATATGAGCACCTGTAACATTTCCTTAACATGACATGGTTCTAATGGCAGTTCTCCCAACAATACAGTGGTTAGGAGTGTGGACTCTGGAGCCAGAATGCCTAGGTTTGGATCTTGGCCTTGCCACTTACTAGATGTGTCATTTCCAGGAAGTTTGCTTCCTTATCTGTAGAATGAGATTAATAGGGCTGCTTTGACAGTTAATATTGGGTAAAGCTGCAGGTGTTCAATGAAATAAATGCTGATATTTTTATTTACTCCTAACATTCACTGAACCCCTTTTCAGTCCCCTTCTCCTACAAAGAACAAGGACCTTACCTGCATCATGTGCAGCAGCTGCAGGGCCTTGGACATCATCATAGGATTGCCCATCTGTGACAATTACTAGGAAGTTCTTGTTGGGGCTCTCCCTTATAGGGCCAAACACATTTCTAACAGTAAAGGAAATGGCATCACCAGTAGCTGTTCCACCACTCATATAGCGGATGTTTCTGATAACAGCTAGGACATTCTCTTTGGTGTTATAGTCAGTGAAACTGAATTCCATGTGCTGATCATAAGTAAACTGTACAGCAGCTATCTTGGCACCAATGTCCGAGATTTCAAAAGTCTTGGCTATGTTGGAAACAAATTCAAGCATGAGACGGAAATTGCTATCTCCAACACTGCTAGAGCCATCAATTAGAAAGGCAATGTTCACTGAGTTATAACAGGTCTTGCTGCACATCATTTGTTCATGAGTGCACAGCTTCTGTACTAGAGGCTTTACGTATTTTGTAGTGCCAAACCAGTTAGGCATGTGGTAAGAGAAGAAGCCATTATTCCGACAGACAGCCTAATGGGGGAGACAAAAGATATTCAAAAGGATCAAAAATTGTTTCTTCTTAAAAACTATGGAAAATCCTGAATGTTAAAATTAATCTAGATAAGAGGCAGTCAGCACTGCACTCAGAGGTCCAAAATGGAGTATCTATCACTGTAACAGAAGATAGCCCTCACCACTTTACCTTGTCAACAAATGAAACATCCTGAACCATCCCCAGTTCTTCAGGGATAGGCTTGGCCACAGAAACTATAAATACATTGACACCAAATTCTCTGGCCACAATGCCTGCTTCCTCGATGTCATCAGAAGGCCAACCATCAATAAATACCACCACCACTTTGGGGATCCCTTTTCTTACTCCAGCATCTACCGTGAAGAATTTCTGAGCAGTATGTTTCAAGGCTTTTCCTAAGTTTGAAAAAGAAGCAAATGAGTAGCATTTACCACTGCTCAAACCACATTTCTATTTCCCTGTAGCATTTGATGCTGCAAAGTTTAAGAATTATATAGAACTGGCAGTGGAGTGGGGATACATACACAAATAGAAATCATATATAACCCAGTTCAGTAACAGATGCATCAGCTGGGAAAGTTTATCTACCAGGCCTATTTTTTTCTCTTCACAAACCATATTACTTCCCCCTCCACCACCTAGAAGCCTCACATTTGCTTACCCCACATCAATCACCAGTTAGAAACACAAAACTGATTCCAACTTCTGTGCATGTGCTCTCTATGTAGGCCTTTGGTGACTGATTATTACCTCTAAGAAGTCTGTCTTCAGAGGCAACAGTAGTGTTACTCTCATTCTTTCTGCCGTATCTGCATTCATTACATAAGTCTGTTGATCTTTGCTTCTTTTTAGCATTACAAAGAGGTGCTTCTTCAACATTATATCTAGTCAATCCAGCATATGAGAATTCTAAATCACCGTGCTTTATATTTTTTAAAATAAGAAATATCAACTTTGGTATACTTTCCATTATAAATTGAAAATTTATCTCAGATGACCAAATACCAACCTAGCCAATATTTCAGTTCCAGGAGGAATTTCACATCTGCTCATATAAAATAGCATAATACTGTTTGACATGTCTGATCACTGATAACTCTCTCCTACATTACATCCCAGGTATAAAAGTCTACTTACCTGTATTGGAATTACCCCCTCTGAAACCTACTTCCTTTATGGCAAACAAAACATCTTTGGCTGATGTAAAGTTTTTCAAGTAAAATTCTATTTTGGGATGTTCACTAAGTGGAAGAAAGAAAATGTTATTCAGGGAGAATTAAAAAGGTAAAATAAGCAATATTACATGCCTTAAAAATCGTTTTAAAACCAAACAACACACAACTTTCTTAATTCCACAGTACATAGTTAACTAAGGGATTACATCTTTACTTGAATTATTGGGGATATTTCAGAGGTGTAACAATTGCTATATTGAGGATTTATTATATTCTGGGTAATAAGCCAAATGTATAACACTTGTATAACCTCATTTTATTATAGCTCTACAAGGTTGGAATTATTATCCCAGTTGTGTAAATGAAGAAACTGAGGCTCAGAGCATTTAGGGAGTTTGCCTGATGAAACAAAGCTGCATTTTAAGTTCATGTTATCTGGCTCCAAAGTCCATGCCTAAACTATACGGAGCACTTAAAACCAGGCTTGGCTCAGGGCCTTGGGTTTAACAGAAGTCCACAGAGTTGGGCACCAGGTAGCCAAACTAAATTAGGAAGTGTCTGGGTATCAGACTAGGGTCTGTTCCAGTGTGGAACCCCACAGGCTCTAAGTAATGTGGATCTATTAAACCAGGTCTCTCTGTTCAGAAGAAACAATTTCATTAATGCAATGGTCAATATTTTTTAAGGGAAAAGGTAAAATGAATTATAAATTTAGAATATTGAATTTTTCTTATGATAACAATGACATTTGTGGATCTTAAAACTATGTGTATTGTAAGAGTTTTGAGATCTCATTTCCCATATTTAATATTAAAGGAATATCTTTTATGTAACTACTCTGTGTTCATCAGAGACCCTCTTGAGTATAAACAACCAAAGCACAATTTGTAGTGTTTAGTTTCTAGATGAGTCAGTATTTCATAGTGCAGAATTTTAAGATCCTAGCATTATCAGTAGCTAGTAAGTCAAGATTTTTTGAAGGAGAAATATAACACTGACTGTAATTCTGCATACATACCTGATGGAATATTGGGTCACAAAATCAGATTTTATGGGCTGAAAATCTTTTCACTTGTCACTTTTCAACTATCCAGATTATGATTAATGAAATTAGTCTCATTTTTGTATCCTATAACAGATATATTCTATTCTTTGACTTACATATAAACTTGACATGGTTTATTCTAATGGTCTTTCTAAAAGATAAAAACTACAAACCAGCAAGTTACAAGAAGCTAGTATTTGTATGCATCTACAAGGTAATGAAGCTTTCATCTTCAAAAAGAATTGATCAAAGTAGTCAGAAAAAAGTATAAGACAAAAAGTACTGGAAGGGAATTTGACGCATGGGATGGCAAAATGTGCAATAAAAGTATGATAATTAAAGCAGGATAGAAAAAAAGTAAGGATTATCATATGAATCAAAGAAATAGACTTGCTCAAACTCAGGTATAAATGTGATACCATAAGTCAATGAAATAAAGAACCCATTTTTTTTAAAGGTCAGAGACAAATGGCTGAATTATGTAAAAACAGTTAAATTTTCTTCTCACATCAAAAAAATCTATCTAAAGAGAAAGCCAATTGTAAAAAATAATGAAATAGAAATTAATATCTGTAATAGTACTGTTTATATACCCTTATACACTGCTGTTAGTAGTTTAAACTAGTTCACCTTTCTAGGAAGCAATTTCGCTGTTTGTTTTTTTAGAAATGGGGCCTTGCTATGTTGCCCAGGCTGGAGTGCAGTGGTGCCATCATAGCTCACTGCAGCCTTGAACTCCTGGGCTCGAGAGATCCTCACACCTCAGCCTTCCAAGCAGCTGGTACTACAGGCACGAACCACTGCGCATGGCTCAATTTCACTATTTATATCAGAGGCCTTAAGTCAGAATCTCACTCCTAGAAATCTAACCTGATGAAATAATCAGAGATGGGCACAAAGATGATATAAGGATGTTTGTCACAATGTAGTGTGTAATGTAGTGAAAAAAACAATAAAAGAATGACTAATCATGCAAAGGAATATTATGAAATATTTTTGATGAATATTTGTGATATGAGAAAATGTTCAAAATACTAAAGGATGAAGAAACAGGATGCAAGGAATTTTTTATAGTCTGAGCTTTTAAAAAATAATACACACAGTCAAATATTTCCTTAAAATACTGAACAGGCCAGGTGTGGTGGCTCACACCTATAATCCTAGCAGTTTGGGAGGATGAGGTGGGTGGATCACCTGAGGTCAGAAGTTTGAGACCAGCCTGCCAACATGGTGAAACCTCATCTCTACCAAAAATACAAAAATTAGCCAGTTGTGGTAGTGTTTGCCTGTAATCCCAGCTAGTCAGGAGGCTGAGGCAGAGAATCGCTTGAATCTGGGAGGCAGAGGTTATGGTGAGCGGAGATTTTGCCATTGCATTCCAGCCTGGGCTAGGGCATATGTTTGAGGGAATTTTATTTTTGTGCTTTAGAAAGGCTATGCTTTCTAAAGAGAATATGAAGAGCTAAAAAGAATAACAACAGAATAGGGAGGTGGAATAGGCATCTATCACTGCTTCTTTCTTCAGAAAAGAGAAATTAGGAATTGAGCAGAGTAGATAAGCAAAGGTGACTTGTGTAAGCAATAAGACTCTCCAGTCTACCTTCTGGTTCTTATAAAGATAGCACACAGTTTTCTAAATTCTTTTATTCCAAAAAGGAGGCACTCAGATCTACTCAGTCTGCCTAGGCTGCCTTAGACCCTGAACTTACAGTTTGGGAATCCAGTGTGTCCATAACTCAAAATGTTTATGCTGAACTGACATTTACCCACTAAAAGGATCAATCATTGGTCATCATTCAAGACATCATTCAAATCTCATTTGATTTTTTTTTTTTTTTTTTTTTAATGAGATGGAGTCTCACTGCCGCCCAGGCTGAAGTGCAGTGGTACAACCTTGGCTCACTGCAACCTCTGCCTCCTGGGTTCAAGTAATTCTCCTGCCTTAGCCTCCCAAGTAGCTGGGATTACAGGCGCATGATACTACGTCCAGCTAATTTTTGTATTTTTAGTAGAGACAGGTTTCACCGTGTTGGCCAGGCTAGTCTCGAACTCCTCAACTCAGGTGATACACCCACACACCTTGACCTCCAAAGTGCTGGGATTATAGGTGTGAGCCTCTGCGCAGGGCCTCATTTGATTTTGAATGTATCCAACACAAAGAAATGATCAATGTTTGAGGTGATGGATATGCTAATTGCTCTGATTTGACCACTATACATTGTATGCCTGAAAGCATCACTATGTATCCCGTAAGTATACATATTATATGTCTATTACAAAATAAATACATAATTTAAAAAAAATCTCCCATTTTAACAAGGTTGGTACCTGGCTTGAACAAGGCCCACATGTGGTCCTTCTGTTCCAATTCCCAACATTAGAGCCACTTTTCCAACAAAATTCTTCTGTAAATTAAATCGGCGCTGCCCAATATTAAAGCTTCCATCAATCAGAAATGCAATGTCTGCTTTACAATCTGCGAACACCAAAACCAATCCCCTCATTAGCAGTCTCAAGTAGAGGGAGGGAAAAAGCTACCTTCACAAATGGTGATCTTCATTCTTACCTTTATTGCCAGTTTTCTTCTCAGGTGTTTTCTTTAGTCGTTTACCTGAAATAAAGGATGCACTTGGCATTAACAAAAGGAAGATAGTTACATAGCAAGAAACTCACATGAGGTGGAGCTCATAACAACAGACTGCCATTCTTGAAAGGACTTAAAAAGAATTAGTTTCCTCAGGATTTTCTGGACTAGGGAAAGCAATGACCCAACAAATAAACAACTCAGTATGCAGGCTTACAAATTTGACATGCCTCTAATCCAGGACTTTGATACGCCAAACCCACAGGTGAGGCAGAAACATTAGGGTCAACATTAGATCCTAATGTTCTTAATATCATTGACTTTAAAACTGCCATAGTCATGCATAAGGGGATCCCTGGCTGTTTCTCACAATAGACACATTTCTCACATTCCTTTTATTCACATGACAGTACAGTAATAGAATTTAATGAAGCAAATGGAACTAGAAGTTCATGGTACTTTGACCATTTCTTAGGTGTGGTTTATCAAATCTGGGAGAAGATAGGAGGACTTTAAGATAATTATTGGGCTAGGTGCAGTGGCTCGTGCCTGTAATCCCAGAACTTTGGGAGGCTGAAGTAGGAGGACTGTATGAGGTCAGGAGTTCAAAACCAGCCTGGGCATCAGAGCTAGACCTCTGTCTCTAGAAAAAAGTAAAAAAATTAGCTGGGTGTGGTGGCATGTGCCTATAGTACCACCTACTCAGGTGACAAAGGTGAGAAGATTACTTGAGCCTAGGAGTTTAAGGCTGTAATGAGCTATGATTGTACTGCTGCACTCCAGCTTGAGCAGCAGAGTGAGACCCTATCTTTAAAATATATACATAAAATTGAATGTTTCCATATGTAATATACCAGTAAACTTAAGATACTTGCTTTGTTTCTCTTTAATATCAAATTTCTTTATGGAAATCTTCTATCAACAACAAATTTATTCCTAACTTCCAAATGCTGTGCTGGGCAACTAGGAGATAGGTTTCATAGTACATACCTGTTGGTGGATGTGCTGTGGACACTGCTTGTCCTGTGGCCTCCTGTGTACTACTTTTGCCTTCTGTTAAAATAAAAATAAGCTTATTTTTTTCCGTTTCCTTCTTTACCAAAGTATTAAGGATCTAATTCAGGGCTCTCTAGGATGACAAATGTAATAGGGAAATGGTAATGGTAGTTACAAACATCCTGCTGCATGCTAGTTTCAGAGAACCAAAATGCTTATCCATTGTATCTTTAAAGGATCATTCAGTAGTTTTTCAGTTCTTTGGTAAGTGTCCAGGCATTCTGCAGATAATTCGTTTCTATTGCCATCATCTGCCAGTAAGATTGTCTTCTATTACCTAAATTTGGTTTCAGTGGGTACTTGACCCCTCAGTCTAACCTACAGTTTACCTCTATATGTCAACTTCAGTCTCGATCACAGGTTTTTCCATCAGGGTTAAAAAGACTGGGCTAAGAAAAGCAGAAAACTTTTGTGGGGGTGGGAGAATATTACAGAGTGAGAACAATAATTATACCTACTAGTCACTGTGAAAGAAGCAGACCATCTAGAAAGCATTTGAGACTGGATGCCATTGGCATCTACTGAGGAATAGTTTTCTCGACCAGGTAGGCTATAGACTCTCACAGGTCCCCCTGAGTTGCTGATTACTCCTCTGCAACACAAGAAAAGCAGGTGAGACACTATCCACACTTTTTCAGGGCATCCCACTGACACATAGCGCCATGTTGTATCTATTGCTTTGATTAATCAAGAAAATAGCTCATCAGGGAAGTAATCTAAAGATGCTGCTATTGATTGATGGGTGGATGGATTGAGATCTAGTCTAGCTCTGTAGCCCAGGCAGGAGAGCAGTGGCACGATCTCAGCTCACTGCAACCTCTGCCTCTTGGGTTCAAGCAATTCTCCTGCCTCAGCCTCCTGAGTAGCTGGGATTACAGGCACACACACCATATTTGTCTAATTTATGTATTTTTAGTAGAGACAGGATTTCACCATGTTGGCCAGGCTGGTCTCGAACACCTGACCTCAAGTGATCTGCCCCCCTCAGCCTCCCAAACTGATGGGATTAGCCACCATACCCGGCTGCTGCTAGCCTTTTAAAAACTTGTTTACACAATAACAAAATTTGCCTGGAAAAAATGGTTGTGTGTTGTTAAACTTCTTAAGTGTTGATAAGAATACATTTGTAATATCCCATTACCTACAACCTAGAAATTCAGAGCACCAAACAATTTTCCTGAGATACTCACTTTAACTACATGCTCTTGGACTGCATTTTTATTTTTATTTTTTTTTCTTTTTTCTTTTTTATTTTTATATATATATTTTTTGAGACAGAGTTTCGCTCTTGTTACCCAGGCTAGAGTGCAATGGCGCGATCTCGGCTCACCGCAACCTCCGCCTCCTGGGTTCAGGCAATTCTCCTGCCTCAGCCTCCTGAGTAGCTGGGACTACAGGCACGCGCCACCATGCCCAGCTAATTTTTTGTAGTTTTAGTAGAGACGGGGTTTCACCATGTTGACCAGGATGGTCTCGATCTCTTGACCTTGTGATCCACCCGCCTTGGCCTCCCAAAGTGCTGGGATTACAGGCTTGAGCTACCGTGCCCGGCTGCATTTTTATTTTTAAAGTATCATACTGGCTATTCTGCAGGATAGCATGGCACTTGCTAACCATAGGCACTTGACAACTTGACAACTCAAGTTTGACTTGAGTTGTAAGATACTTGACAACTCTCTGAGTTCAGTTTCTTCATCTGTAACTTGAGTAAAATTCTACCTACCTTGTAGAATTGTGGTGGAAGTTAAAACAATAGCTGGCACATAGTAATAACTCAGTAATATATCACATGATTAAGAATGTTTTAGAATCACAGGAATCTAGCCATCAAGAAGTAATGCAATTTGCTTTTTGTCAGAAAACTTCCCATGTGTATTTGGTGTTTCAAGTATATCCAGGAGAACCTTGAAAATATATCCATTTTCTGTGGTCACAATGGCACCAAAAGAAAGAATGCAGGTAGGAAAGGGATCCGGATGGCTAAAGCAGAAAAGGAAATAATCATGTATGCATTTCTCTCCCACCCTGGTGTGTTTGGGCTTACCTGTGGACAGCAGCCCCACATATACTCGATACAGAAGCATATACTATGTTCCCATACACGGAGAATTCCTCAAGAGGGCAGCCCCCTGGGCAGAGGACATCAGCTTTCTCTTTCCTGATGTCCAAGCCTCTGGTAAAACACGTAATAGCAATGGGAGCTAAAGAGAGAGGAGATAATATTGTAAGCATTCTTAGGACTTATTGGGGCATAGTGGTGGGGAGACTACCATGTGGGATTTAAGTTTTACTTCCATAATTTCTACACTTCTAGTTAAGAATATTGACTTACATTCCATTCCAAACCATTCCAGATTTTGGCAAGCCACAAGGTTGTTTTCCAATTTAATATAGTCCCCAGCTACTTTAAAAGTCTAATGTGAAAGTTCTGTTTTTTGTTTTGCTTTTGTTTTTGAAATGGGGACTTGCCAAGTTGCCCAAGCTAGGCTCAAATTCCAGAGCTCAAGTGATCCATCTCCAACTCCCTAGTAGCTGGGATTACATGTATGCCACTGTGTCTGGCTTCTCAGTTCTTAATCAGGTTGGAAACACATAATTGGAAATATATCTGAACTAGAAAATAAAAGTCACTTAATATTTATTAATTCTAAAAATAGAAAAAGTCTTGGTTGGGCATGGTAGCTCATGCCTATAATCCCAACACATTAGCAGGCCAAGACGAGAGGATCTTCTTGAGTCCAGGAGCTCAGGACCAGTTTAGACAACATAGCGAGACCTCATCTCCTATAAAAAAAAATTTTTTTTTAAATGGCCACACATGGTGATGCATGCCTGTACTCCCAGCTACTAGAGAGGATGAGGTGGGAGGATTGCTTGAGACCAGGAGTTCAAGCTTGCAGTGAGCTATGATTGTATCACTGTACTCCATCCTGGGTGACAGAATGAAATCTTGTCTTCAGAAGAAAAAAGAAATTTTAAATCTCAACTTTGGTGACACTGTGTTCATTGTTGCTTGAGGTAAAGATAGTAAATCTGGATTGAGCCTTTGCGGAATATTTTCATGGACATGTGCACAAATCAAAGCCATCCTTTCCTACAAAGCCATCCTTTCCATTTATCCTAGTTAGCCTACAAATGCAGATCCTTAAAATCACATGTTAAGGAAACCAGCAAAAAGATGCTTAGATTCACAGAAAGTTATTTAACTCGATTATTCACTTTACAAATGAGAAAATTAAAGTCATAGGGTTAATTTGCCCAAACATTCTACAACTCCCGAAGGACAGAAAACAGAAAAATGAATCCCTTCAGAATAGAGCATTTTTATCTAAATTGAACCTGATTATTTCCACTCCAGATCTGTCCAAAAAGATTTATTAGGCAGTGGATGCATTTTTAGACAGCACTGTTAATATTCTCAAGTTAAAGAATCAAAGTTTACTATAAATGATGCTAGGAAGAGACAAGTTCTTGGCAGCAAGTAACAAGATAATATAACATGTTAATTTACTGTCAATACTAAATTGAGATTATTAAATACTATTTTTCAAACATGGGAAGTTGTGGTTATCCAAACCTTTCTGAAACATATATTAATTTCAAAACCTTTTTTTCCAAGGCAGAGGAATACTTTCTGATCATTTGCCCAACTGAGTACCTTGCCTCTGACACCCTCCTCAGTGAGCTTTGTGGTGACCGGTACCCTGGACTTTACATTCCATGGAAGAGAAAGAAGGATGCAGGCGCAATGCCCATTTCTTAGCTCTGAAACAGCCTAGAGAGCTGAGAAGTTAGAATCCTTACCCCCAAACAGCCTCATACCTATCATCAAACAGCCTTAATCCTTCCTCCCATTTCCGCTGAGGTGGGGGTGGCAGCAGAATGCAGTGCTGAGACCCACCGTCTTTAGCAGCGAACACTGACTTTTGTTAAGTGTAGCGGGAGAAATACAGCCGTGTGCAATACTTACCCTCATTCCTATTTTCAAGGAAAACAAACGGTAGATCTTAGGAAAGCGCTGCCTTTTACATTGTAGAAAATACACCAAACTACACACCCGTACCCGGGCCTATCTACACTTGGTACAAACTTTTTAGACTCTCTCTCGTGTGGAATGAGACCGCAAGTGCTTCCGATTACAGAGGTTAAACCTAGAAACATCCCTAGCGAGTCAAACAAGGTGGGACAGCGACGTTCGCCTCCCTCTCTCTGGGCTACTGCAGCCTGAAGTCGGGTCTGGCGGCTTCTCCTCCGCCCCCAACACAGCGGAGCCCGGAACGCGTGCGCTCCTCGGCGGGCTTCAAGTCCTCCTGCCCCTACGTCCCGCTGCCCGCGCTCGGCGGGTCTGGGGTCTGGGGCTGTGGGTTGGTCTGGAGGAGGCGTTCTTCCTAGTGTTCTGGGAGAACGTCCCCCCACTGGACCCTAGCGGCCCCTTCCCGTGGGAGAAACAGGTGAGCAGCAGCAGATCGGCTGCAGCGGTTAACGCGGGCGCGTCACACGGCGGCTCCAACCTTCGCGCGTTCTTTCTCTGGCTCTCAGGCCGACTCCCAGGGGGCTGGGTCTGAGTCCCGCTAGTTCCCGCTGGTGCTCAGCCCCTGCGACCGCCTGGACTCACCCCAGCTCCCCGACTCACCGGCTCCCTCGCTGCCCATGGGCCCCGGCAGTAGCAGCAGACACACACCTGTGAAGAGAGAAGCGCGAGGGCTGACTCCAGCCTCCACCCCGCGGAGCAAGGAGCCGGGGTCGTGAGGGGTGAGCACCCACCGAGGCAGATAGTCGGGCTCCAGGCTGCGGACATGGTGACTGAGATGCTGCTCCGACCTGGGAGAGAGGGAGAATGCGGGCAAAGCCAGGTGCGGGGGACCCCGCGCGCCACCTCCTCAGAGCCCCGCACCCCTCGGACCCCCGGACGCGGCGCAGGGGACAGAGGCCGCTGCTCCAGGCCAGCGACCCTCTAGGTCTGCAGGAGGCGCCTCGGTGGCAAATCGAGCCAAGCCCAGGAACAGTGTGCAACCCCGCAGCGGGGAGGGGGCGCCTATACCAAGACTGCCAGATAGGCTGGGAGGACAGAGAAACAGGGACAGAGGCGTCAGGGATCCCTCGCTCCTGAGCCCGCAGCCCGGGGCTCCGCACCTGCGCGAGATCCGCCTGGCTGCGCCGAAGTGCGGAAGGCGCGGCCGTCGCGGCCGCTATAAAGGCTGGGCCGCGCGCATGAGCACTGTGTTGGGGGCACGGGGGGCACGGGAGGGCGCGGGAGCCTGTCCTCCGGGGCTGGGCGGCGACCTTCCAGCTCCGCCCTCGCCCCCTCCCGGTCCTGGGGTGAGGCCGGCTCGGAGGTGACTCCTCCAGCAGCGTGGGCTCGGCCATCTGAACGCGGCGCGGGTCCCTGGAGGGGGCACGAAGGTCCCCGCGCCGGCGTCTCAATGAGTGCGGGAGGGCCCGACGGCGGGAGCAACGGTCTTGTCAATTCTACTCTTCGGGGATCAGGGCTGCTGGGGCAGCGGCGGCCGCCACCCGCCCGGATGCTGCCAGGTCCACGCGGTCTGAGAACCGAACTTTCCAACTTGGTGCTCTGGTGGAAACAGAGTTACTACTTCTGTACTAAAACCACCCTGGGTTTGGTCAATGCCTGCCCCGTTTTCGTTAGAAACCCTGTCAACTGACTGCTAATCTTTTGGACCTTAGGGATTCCGCCTTGCGCCTTTGTTTCTGCTGGGGTCCAACTTTCCCCATTGGCTCCATTTGCGCTCCTGACTAGGGCCACGCGTGGGAGGTGGTCCAGACCCGGGACAGCCGGTACCTTTGCTTCTTTTTCACCTCAGGAAGAATATTTATGCCTAATTGCCTTTCCAAATTCCCAGACTTGGTGTCTTGTGACTGCACAGAATCGCAGATTTGATAATGTGTTCTCCTTCTCCCCCCACCATCCCGCTAACGTTTTATAAATGGAAATGGAGAACGAGCAGAATTCTTGAGGAGTGTCAGTGACAGGCCACCTGCATGGCAGCGGAAGAACCAGACCCAGGCTCAGACGCTAACCTTCCTGGTACAATATCAACTTTTTCAAATAGTCTTATGTAGTTATAATTTACATGCCATAAAATCATCCATTTTGAGTGTACAATGATGTTTAGTAAATTTGCAGAGCTGTACAAGCCAATTTTAGAATACTTTCATCCTCTGCAAAATGATCCCTTCTCGCCATTGTCAGTCAACACCTTCTTCCACCCCTAATCCTAGGCAAACACTAATCTATTTCCTGTCTCTATAGATTTGCCTTAATGGTCATTTCATATAGATGGAATCATACATTACGGGGCTTTTTCACTGCACATAATGCTTTTGAGATTCATCCATGAGGCATTATAGAAGAGTACTTCGTTTCTTTTTATTGTTGAAAAGTATTCCCATACCATTTTATACTGAGAAACAAATACACCACCAACACTTGGAAGCCAACTAGTGTAGTAGTCTTAAACACAACTATCTTTCTGATTGGAATGATTTAGTATTTCTATCAAGCAACTAAGGAGTGTTAACTAAGGAGTGCTGATTCATTCCCTTTACTATCTGAATATCTTCTGGAGGGAAAGAGACCAAATAACATTTGTGGGCTGGGAGGTTTTTCATGTTTATTTTCATGGCTATTTTCAAGATTTACTCCCTTCCCTCATAGAGAGAATTACCCTTTTCTTAGAAATTCAGTCATCTAGCCACTGCCCCTGATATTTTCCGTGGAAGAAATTTCAAGCCTTAGGACAATTAAACCTGTCTTTTTCATTATTGTTTATTGAGTGTCCTCAATCAGGGTTGGATAACCTCCCCTAATTAGGCTGGGCAAATTGTCATGATGCTATATAATTAGAAAGAGTCCATACTTGGAAAAAAACCTACCACTTCACAGCTCAGCAGGCAGGTCTCAAATGGCCAAAGGGGTACATGCTATTCAGAGCCTCCACAGGGCACAGGCAGCTCTTCTGTGATGTAATTTCACTGAATGATTTGGCAGAGTCAAAATTATGCAGCTGTTTCCATGACAGACCCTGAGTCTGTAACTATTAAAAAATAAAGGAAATACCTCATTGAGTTTCATGGTTGTTTACCCAGCTTCATCTTAATTATTTTGTTTTGAAATATTTAAGAGAAGTTACTCTGTCTTTATTATTTTTTTCTTTTTGGAAAGGCCAACCAAGGAGGGTAGAAGAATGGGGCTTAGACTCATTCTCAGCCAGTTTGCATCTCATGCTTATTATAAGTGTATTGAAGAAAAATATCTGAATTTAAGAGACAATTACCTCTACTTTGGAAATATCTGAAGAGAGTCAAATCTGGGTATATTTGACTTAAAAAGGCAAACTGTTAAAATGACAGTTTTGTATTCAGTTGGGTGATATTTTAGGGTAATTGTACTCCCAGGTTGTCTGGTTAATCCTGCTTTATTATTCTTTTTAATTTATAATTTTATTTTATTTGAGAGACTTTTGCTTTTGTCACCCAGGCTGGGGTGCAATGGTGCTATCTAAGCTCACTCCTACCTTCACCTCTCAGGTTCAAGCGATTCTTGTGCCTTAGCCTCCTGAGTAACTGGGACAATAGGCCTGTGCCACCAAGCCTGGCTAATTTTGTATTTTTAGTAGAGATGGGGGTTTCACTCTGTTGGCAAGGCTGATCTTGAACTCCTGACCTCAGGTGATCCACTTGCCTTGGCATCCCAAAGAGCTGGGATTACAGGCGTGAGCCACCATGTCCAGCCTCATTATTTTTAAATTTTTAATTTAGTTTAATCTTATTTTATTTTTATTTATTGTTTTTAGAGACTTATTCTTGCTGTGTCATCCAAGCTAAAGTGTAATGGGACAGTCAAAGCTCACTGCAGCCTGCTCACTGCAGAATCAAGAGATCCTCCTATCTCAGCCCGCTGAGTAGCTGGGACTACAGGTGCACATTGCTATGCCCGGCTAATTTTTTTTATTTTTTGTAGAGATAGAGTCTCACTATTTGCCCAGGCTGGTCTCAAACACCTCACTTCATGTGATCCTCCCAACTAGGCCTCTCCAAATCCTGGGATTATAGGCATGAACCACTGCACCTGACCTTATCCTGCTTTAATGACAAGTATTTGATAGTCAAAATTTAGACTAACTCCCTGTAGAGCAGTGGATTCCTGTCTGGGCTGCGCATTGGAATTACCTGGAGAGCTTTAAGAGCATTCATGCCTGGATCCCACCCCAGGGATTTTAATATAATTGGTTTGGGCTGGGGCCAGGGCATCAAAATTTTTAAAAGCTCTCCAGGTGATTCTAATGTGCAGTCCAGGGTGCTCAGTATTAGAGGTTAAGCTAATAATTCTAATTTTTCATTCTTCTTTCATTATCTTTTCATTGAAAGTCCACCTTTAATTCGCCCACTGTATTCCCCTGATAAAAAACATGGAAGCATTTTCTGCCTTGATGGTTGTTTAAAAACAATCCCTAACAAAAAGATTAAAAACTCAATTTCAAAAGTAATTTTCCCTGAGCGTACTGTATTGTCACATTTCTGACTTTGTGCAGAATGGGCTGGCATTGTTAGGGGAATAAGCTGCCTCTAAAACTGATACCTGGGTGGCATCTTCAGCCTTCAGGATGCTGTTGATGGCACTACAAGTTTCTCAAGGATGGCATAGTTACCTGATGGGATTTGGCTCGTGCTTACACCCACAAAACTCTTAGGTTATAGGCGCTGTCTGTCTTGTTCTGTTGTTACCTGGGTATGAATCTGCCCTGAAGTGGATACCTGTCCTGTTTTTATGTTTTTGTTGTTGGTCTTTTTAACTTCTTTTTTTTTTTTTTTTTTTTTTAACCTTTTAGGGGAATGTCAGTCCTGTTCCATCCTCTATACCATTTAAGCTCCGCTGGAAACTTTTACTTAGCCAATGTAATGCATAGCAACTTGGTTTTATTTCCATTATGGTGGCCTTAAAACAGCTGTAGCCAGCCTTTTTGGCACGGGGACCGGTTCCATGGATCACAATTTTTCCACGGGGTTGGTTGGTGGGGGCGGGGGAGGATGGTTTTGAGATGAAACTGTTTCACCTCAGATTATCAGGCATTAGATTTTCATAAAGAGTGCGCAACGGGCCGGGCGCAGTGGCTCTCGTCTGTAATTCCAGCACTTTGGGAGGCCGCGGCGAGCGGATCACTTGTGTTCGGGAGTTTGAGGCCAGGCTCACCAACGTGGAGAAACCCCGTCTCTACTAAAAAATACAAAATTAGCCAGGAGGTGGCGCACGCCTGTAATCCCAGCTACCGGCAGGGTAAGGCAGGAGAATCGCTTGAACCTGGGAGGCGGAGGTTGCTGTGAGCCGAGATGGAGCCGTTGCAGACGAGCCTGAGCAACAAGAGCGAAACCCCGTCTCAAAAAAGAAAAAAGCGCAAACTAGATCCCGCGAAAGTGCAGTTTACAACGGGGTTCGAGCGCCTGTGACAATCTAATGCCACTGCTGATCTGACAGGAGGCAGTAATGCTCACTTGCCCAGCCGCTGCTCACCTCCTGCTGTGCTGCCTAGTTCCTAACAGGCCACGGACTGGACCGGTACCAATCTGCAGTCGGGGAGTTGTGAGTGTGAGTTTGTTCACTTTTAGGAAATGTATGTTTATTCTGCAGTATCCTTTAAGTTTCTATGATTGATTATACAGCAGAAGCAACTTGGGAACTCGTATCACCTGTTGTTAAACCCACATTGATGTTTATTCTATATCTAGCTTTCCTGATTCTTTTCTGATGCTCACATCTTATGCTAAGCAAGTATATTCATCTAGCCTTTCCGTTTTTGATGAGGTCTAGCAGGAGAATAAATGTCTACAGCATTGAGGAGTGAAAATTAAATCGATTCAGAGATATCCCTGTGATTAAGGGATCTCAGTTTCCTCTCCTGTAAAATGAAGGAAATTAGACGAAGCGATTGGAAGGGGCTTTCCTCTGGTCACATTCTGTGACTGACAAGTGCTCCCTGGGTACATATATAGGCCCTAGAGGCTGTGCTGTCTTCCAGGGTGTGGGAGGCATTAGGAAACACTGGCTATGCCAGCTGGCTCCCAGCTGTCCCAGGACTCATCCTTTCTTACTCAAAGTCTCTTTTATTCACCTCTCACTGCTAAACTATGGTCTGGCTCATGTTTGCCCCTTATTTAACAAGAAGTAATGAGGTCACATTGTCACTGGAGTGCCACTAGGACTTCCTTTCTAAGAGAGGAAGCTGTGATGGAAAACATAAGTCAGTTCTGCTAGGGTTGGCATTTATCCTATGTAAACTCATCAGAGGCAAGGATCTTTCTACCTTTTGTTCATTGCTGCACCTCTAGTCTCAAGAAAAGTGTATAGCACACTATATGTACTCAATAAATACTTGTTGGGTGAATGAATCTATCTCATTCTGTCTTGACATTTGCTACTTTATATTGATTTTTTAAAGCTTTTTTAGAAGTTTCATGTTTACAGAAAAAATAATAAGCTAGTACAGCTTCCATTTTCTCATACCTAGTTTCCACCATTATTAACATCTTATACTAGTATTGTACAGTTGTCACAATTAACAAACCAATGCTGATACATTATCATTAAATGAAATCCATACTTTATTCAGATTTCCTTTTTTTTTTTTTTTTTTGAGATGGAGTCTTGCTCTGTCACTCAGGCTGGAGTGCAGTGGTGTGATCTTGGCTCAATGCAATCTCTCTCTCTCAGGTTCAAGCAATTCTCCTGCCTCAGCATCCGGAGTAGCTGGGATTACAGGCATATGCCACCACACCCAACTAATTTGTTTGTTTGTTTTTTAGTGGAGACATGGTTTCACCATGTTGGCCAGGCTGGTCTCACACTCCTGACCTCAGGTGATCCGCCCACCTTGGCCTCCTAAAATGCTGGGATTACAGGTATGAGGCACCATGCCTGGCCAGATTTCATTTTTCACCTAATATCTTTTTTCTGTTCCAGAATCTCATCCAGGATACCATATTATATTTAGTCATCATGTCTCATTAGGTTTCTCTTAGCTGTGACACTTTCTCATATTTTCCTTGTTTTTGATGACCTTCACAGTTTTGAGGAGTACTGGTCTGCTATTTTGTAGAATGTTCTTCAATTGGGATTTGTCTGATGTTTTTCTCATCATTAGACCAGGGTTATTGTTTTTAGGAGAAAGACCACAGAGGTAAAGTGATGTTCTTATCACACCATGTCAAGGGTATATACTATCAACATGACTTATTACTGTTTTTTGTTTGTTTGTTTGTTGAGGCAGAGTCTCATCTGTCACCCAGGTGGAGAACAGTGGTACAATTTTGGCCCACTACAGCCTCAAACTTCTGGGCTCAAGTGGTCCTCCTACCTCAGCTCTGCAAGTAGCTAGGACTCAGAAGCATGCCACTACCCCCAGTTAATTTTTCTGTTTTTTTTTTTTTTTTTTTTTTTTTTTTTTTTTTTTGTAGAAACACGGTTTTTGCCATGTTGCCCAGGCTGGTCTCAAATTCCTGGGCTCAAACAATCCTCTTGCTTTGGCCTCCCAAAGTCCCAGGATTACAGGCATAAGCCATCGCACCCGGCCAAGTTAAGGGCTTAAGAAGCTTACTGTTAAGGAGTGGAGAATTATGTTTAACTTCTTTGAGAACGGAATAGCTACATAAATTATTGAGAATGCTGGCCAGGTGTGGTGGCTCACACCTGTAATCCCAGCACTTTGAGAGGCCTAGATGAGAGGATCACTTGGGTTCAGGAGATAGAGACCAGCCTGGGCAACAAAGAGAGACTGCATCTCATTTTTTACAAAATTTCTTTTGTAAGAAAATTTTAAAAATTGGCCAGGCATGGTGGTGTGTGCCTGTGGTCCCTGCTAGACCAGAGGCTGAGGAAGGAGGACTGCTTGAGCCCAGGAGGTTGAGCCTGCAGTGAACCATAATCACACTACTGCACTCCAGTCTTGGTGACAATAAGACCCTCAAAAAAATATTGAGAATTCTTCTGCATGGGAGATTTGTCTCTTCTCCCCTGTTTATTTACCATTGTTTTTTTTTTATTTTTGACTAAAAATTAAAGGCTATAAGCTCTTTGAGGGTAAAAACTATTCCATATGCTTCTCTATATTTCCAGTAACTTGCACAATGCTTTAGGGTACAGAGTAGCTACATGCTTAGTTACTGAAATTGACGACAGTTTACCAGCTTCCAGTCCTCGGTTTTTCTGCTGTTGGTTTATTCTTTCTCACTGAGATTTGGGCCACAATTGTTGTCCATGTGGCTCTTAGCACAGGTGTGATCAAAGTGGTGATAATAATAGTGATCCTGACACTGTGCCATGTTCTTTATACATGTTCTAATTGAATTTTTACAACATACCTACAAGATGGATATCGTCCTAATTTTATAAATGAAGATACTGATGCCAAGATTGATTAAGGGATTTGTCCTAAGTCACACAGCTAAAAGCAGAGCCAGAATTCAAATTTTGGTCTCTAAAGCCCTTGTCCCTAACCACCAGGTTGTACTGTACTTTCCCTCATAATAGTCAAACACAAGCACAAGGAAAATGTTGAATAAATGCAAGAAGGTGATAGAAATGACAAGTGCTGTAAGAACTGGAAAAATTCAAAAAAATCCCTGAGTGATGAGTGGCTGATGAGTTCTTCCATGAGTTCTTCCTTCAGAGAAACACATAATTCATAGATTAGCATATTAGCATAACAGGACAATTAGAAGTATTACTGTGTATCCCAAACACAAATCCAGCAGGTCTTCCCATAATATCTAAAAGTTTGGGTCAAACCATAATTTCTAAAGCATATCTTCATGGAGCAAAAGCCTAAGGTGATTCATTTAGCTCATAAAGTAGGTAGGAATTAATGCCAGTCCCAAACCCTTTGCTTCAAGAATCTACTCTAGAGATAATTTTTTGTAGGATTTCATACAGCGGAACTATTCACTCTTCTCTACCCTGGGAGAAATGGTTGGTTTGTGGTGGGGTGCTCAACTGATAGTGATAGTACTGGTTATTTGAAGTCATTGATCCAATACACTTTCTTAAGTTGAACTGTTAGGATCTGAGATAAAATTTCTCATACATGTGGTTCTGGGAACTACATATTGATGATGTTGCTAAAATGTGAAGCTCACATAACATTTTCTATTGAAACAAAGAGTATAAGCTAAATACAAACTATTACCAAATAATTATGTATAGCAAAGGTCAATTCCTTTATTGGTGTATATATAAATTGAAGTGTTTTATATGGGTAATTCCATCACTAGTTTTCCACTTTTCCGGTTCTGCTATAATACTACAGTATTACAAAATAATTGTTGAAGATATTTTTATGCCAAATCCAAGCTGTAATAAAGTATGACACATCATTATTAATGTAATTTTGATTAAGAAAAAAATGCTTTGGAAAAACGGTGCTGATTATAAGACACATTCCAATTTCAGAGGTGTTAAAATGAAGATAACATGTGCATCTTAGAATCGATGACACATATATTCCTAATTCTAAAAGAATACATTTTTACACAAAATAATTCATATAAAAATCTAAAAAATAACTAAATCACATAAAAGGGAAGGAAAAATATTAAAAAACAGAGTAATAATTCAACTTTGAGTTTTCTGGAAGGCTAGGTAAATAATGGAAATTTATTATACTATGTCTTTCATGATTAAAAGGGTTTATCCCCCTCACGGAAGACCAACTTTTTTTTTCTGGAACTACGTTATAAAAAGAAATGCTTATTTGGAACATACATAAAGAGCTCAAGACAATGTGACAGACATTGTCCTAACAACAGTTTTAAATAAGATAGAGAAACGTTTTTATTTGGCCCTTTCTTCACCCTTGAAAGCAGAAAGCTTGAGTGAAAATTTGAACAAATTCTTTAGAAATTTTAAAATGAAATTAAATTTATCTAAATTGCTTGGCCAACATTTCACAGGAAAGAACAAAGTTGATAGTAATGTTGTGCAAAGCATGACATATATAGCAATGAGATGCGCTGAACCTTATATTACCCTCAAAGCCACAATTATTTGAAACTTAATTGGTACTAAAAAGCATTTTCATGGATGGTAGAAGGAAAGCACAAGTTTCAGCTGTCTTTAGATTGAGCTATTTAAGATAAAGTTTCAAAAATTGTTATTAATCTGTTAGGACCAAAACTAACTCAAATTATGCACTAGGCCCAAGAGATGAATTTCAGATTTTAGATTTCTTCCTTTTGAAAAAAAAACAAAACAAATACTTTGTTGTGGAAATTTTCAAATATATGCAAAAAGTGGATAAAGTAGGATAGTGTACTCCTTTTTATATATCACTCAACTTGAAGCAATGATCATTTTATGGCATTTTTGTTTCTTTTGTGCCCTTACCCCTGATTGTTTTCAAGGAATTCCAGACAATACAATCACTAATCACTAAAGATCTTTGTCCAAGGCAAAGACTCTCTTTAAATATAACCATATTACTATTATCATATCTAAAAATTTACTAAGTCCTAGTATCATGGCCACTCAGCCTTTATATTACTTCGGTTGTCATATAAATTTTGTTTTTAAATGGTTCTTGCTGAACCAAGATCAAAATAATGTCCACATTTTAACTGATATATCTCTTAAGTCTCTTGACGTGTATAGGATTTCTCTCCATCCCTTTTTAAAAATTTTCTTTCTTTGGTTTTTATTGAAAAATCCGGGTCATTTTCTGTAACTTTCCTTATGGTCTATATTTTGCTGATTATATCTCCATAGTGTCAATGAACATGTTTCTCTGTCCCCTGAATTTCTTATAAATTTGGAGTTAGCTACAGAGGCTTGATCAGATTCAGGTCTTTTTTAAAAATTGTGATAAAAAAACATATAACATTAAATTTACCATCTTACCCATCTTTGAGTGAACAGTTCAATAGTGTTAAGATTTAAATAATTTTGTTTCATGTGTATGTAGACAACTGTATAGGTGGCAGTTTATACTTTTGAAACATCAGAGGGTATAGAAAATCTTTCCTTTTGTGATGCTTTCAGCCATTACTAAATTGTAAAACGGTAATTTTTTTTTTAAAGACTGTGTCTTGCTATGTTGACCAGTCTGGTCTTGAACTCCTGACCTTAAGTGATCTTCCCATCTCAACCTCCCAAAGCTCTGGGATTATAGGTATGAGCCACTTCACCCAGTCTGAATCAATAATTTAATTGCCATACATTAAAGCAGTTTCAGAATAACAATACTTAAATAATTTACTTTTTTTGATTGGTATAATCATTGTTTCAGGTATTATAGAAGTCAGCCAGTTTTGAATGAGTTACAAATGGGCCAAAAAAAAAAAAAATCCAGCAAAAACTAAATGCCAAAGATACACATTTGTGTATAATTTTAAGGAAATTCAATTAGACTATTTGATAAATCTATAGAAGCAGATGGCTTCTCCATTTATGTCAGCATGCCATATTTTGTGGTTTATAAGAATCACAAACTACTGAGAAGAGGTGAATTGTAAATGCTGAGTACTAAATCTGTTAAGTCAACTTTCCTGAACTGGGATTCTGGAAAAGTATTTAAGTGGCTATTTTCTCAATTCTCTCAAGGATGGTACATGACAAGTACCACTCTAGATGCAAAAGAGAGAAATTAGTTCATTACATACAACAGATGCCTTAAGGCATTAGATCTTGGGGAATGGGTTAGGAAGGGCTGCTTTAGATTATTCTAGTGACTTTGAGCCCTTTAGGCAGAAGAAATTTAAGATTAAAAAATCATTTGCTAGCCTAATTTGTTCCTGCAAAAGCTAAAGAAAGTTTTGATCTGTTTCTGTTTGTTCTTTAGAGCAATATGGTTTCCTTCCACCTAAAAATTTGTTTTGGATTGCAGCATAATTAAGATGATCATTTCTATACTCAGTGACATCTGTTTGCTTGGACCTGCTAGTAATTGAGTTTAATTCAACCATGGTGTGTTCCTCACACATTGCAGTATTTGACAGACTGTAATTTTGCTGTTTGGTGTTTGTTTTTTTATTGATTTCTTTAAGTCATTTTGATAGTGAAGTTAACTTCTTGTCTTTTATTTTTTAAAGCATTTTGGTATTATCATTTTTATTTTTTATTGATTTATTTTATTATTTTTTTTTTAGAGATGGGGTCTCCCTATATTGCCAAAGCTTGTGGTGTTGCCACTTTTGCCTCATTGTAATGGAGATAAAAAAGATGGATTTAAGTTCCTCAAAGATAAAAACATTTTACCTTAGACAACGAGTAAGACTTAGACTTTAAATGGACTCAGAAGTTGCTGCAAATATGGAAGTTACAAATGTAAGAAATATTGCTCTTGCTTTTATCTTCCGTTGAGCAATAACTTTTTTTCTAATTACAGTACCTCTTAAAGACCCTGGTGTCCCATTTGGGACCATGGAGTGATGGAATTGAGAGCACCAGTTTAATTGTCTCATTTTGCAATGAAAAACAGATCAGGAGAAGCTGAGTATAGTGCCTAAGATTGTATAGCCAGTTATTGGCAAGACCAGAACTAGACCGTTTCTGGGCACTTTCTACTATACAACACTGCGTGACTGCTCAATCACTTACCTGAACTTAGCACCAAGGACTGCTTTTTATTGACAAAATTGGACCCATGTTTTGTGAACAAATCATGAGACGTAAAACAAATGCAGGAGGTTTTTGGTTGATAATGGGCTTTTTGCATTCAGTTACTCTAAAAAGTTAATAACGTAGAGGGACATTTGCTATTTGGGGACCACCTCTAGATCCAGAAAAACAAGGATATTCTCATACTTGGTACATTTTGTATTGAAAGGGAGAAGGATAAATGAAAAGTTCCTTTTTTTCTTGCATGGTACCAAGAAATGGGCTTCTTTCTGGGAGAAGGAACTGCTCTGTAGTGCTGCCTTCTCAGTCTTTGAACATTTGTGTCCTCAACAATATTAACTGAGTGACTACAGGGACAGGTGCCATGCTGGATGGTGTAGAAACAAGGATGAATACAACAAAATCCTGCTGTCAGTGAATACATCATCTGCTTCATGGGAAGGAGTAACTGAATACTTTTGTTACTAGGGGATGCTTAGCAGCCCTCATTTCTCAGAAATTCCTCATTTGTGGCCTGTTTTCACTCTTTTGTCCTTTGTGAACAGGGAATACCTATAATTGCAGGCTATTATTAACTTACCTATTTTTGTCTTTTTGAGGATGAAGTTTCTTTCCTGCTTTTACTTTGTTTTTTTTTGTTGTTGTTTTGTTTTTATTTTTCTGTCTTTCTTTAATCTTTGTAAGCTCTCCTCTCTGGTATCTGCTTTGTGTATGCTGTGTCACCATGTACTTTGTGATACACTCTGCTGCAAATGGTAGACATAAGATCTGTATTCACCTAGGAGAATTAATCCAAAATGGCTGTTTTGACCATCTATGGCTGCTTTTGTTACATGGTAGACATAAGATCTATATCCACCTAGAAGAATCAATCCAAAATGGCCATTTTGACCAATGATCCTTGAACTCACAAGTATTTCCACAGAAACAATGGGGTTTGAGTTAGAATTCAGAAGAGGTGCTTTATTATGTGCAGAGTGTAAATAATATCATTGTAGTATTTTAAAATACTATCACATCTATTCTCTCTTTATCCTTTATGTAATCCTATGAGTTACAATGACAAGTATAATTTTCTTTGTTTGACAGATTAAAAAATGCAACCCTAAGAAATAATTGTGCTGTACAAAGGATATAAAAAAGTTTTTCTTTTCTTTTTTTTTTTTTTTTTTTTTTTTTTGAGACAGAGCCTTGCTCTGTTCCCAGGCTGGAGTGCAGGAGTGTGATCTCAGCTCACTGCAACCTCCACCTCCCGGTTCAAGGAATTCTCCTGCCTCAACTCCCGAGTAGCTGGGATTACAGGTGCATGCCACCACATCTGGCTAATTTTTGTATTTTTAGTAGAGATGGGATTTCACCATGTTAGCCAGGCTGGTCTCAAACTCCTGTTGTCATAATCTGCCCCACTAAGCCTCCCAAAGTGCTGAGAGTACAGGGATAAGCCACTATGCCCAGCCAAAAAGTTTGAATGATGTCAAGCTGAAAAACTAGTTGTCTAGACCTAGGCCATGTTCCTCTACTGGTTTCTGTGTCTATGATGTTTTTATGAAGTCATGTGATACTGACTGCCCTTGATAGGAAACAGAAAAGCTGACATGTCTACTGGGCATTTTGACCTTCCTGCTCACTCCTCTCAGAGACTGCTGAACAACCCTCCCGAGAGTGCAGCAGACTACCCTAATGATTGCACCCAGCCCTAGCTGACTGGCTGAGGAATGGACATCTGACTCTAGATGTAGGCTCTTCCAGAGATTTGAAATCGGCCTATAGGAACTACTCAATATTTGTTTGGCTCTTGAACAAATAAATTAAGCCAGGAAAGCTAGCCTCGGCAGAGAGAAGACTAAAGCCACTGGGCATTCCCTGGACAAGTGAACCCAGTGCCTCCTGCAGCTGGCTATACTTTTGCTGCTGAGATACTTAGTATTCATCCAATAATTTTCCTTTTCTTGCTGAAGAACCTTGTATAGATTTCAATTCTTTACACTTAAATGAGCCCCAAGACCCAATCCAGTGCTTTATTAAGGAAATAATCTTAAGATGTTTTGCTTTGGGACTTTTTACTTTCTAAGTAAAGACCCATGTGTGTCAGTGTTTCTTTTGGTTTTTCCAGTGGTACTGTTGGAGTGTTTGGATTTCCTTAGAAAAGTAGGGAGAGGAATTTTTCACCATTTAAAACTTCCCCCGCATTGGGAGGTTGTTCTTCTTCTCCATTTGATTCCAGATCTGTAGGAATTGGAGGGAAGAACTATGTCCTGATTCTTACATCTGGAGTACCCAAGGTGGTGCCCAAACTCCAAGGTGCCCCCAGGGGACAATGGAGATCCTCTTGAACAGACTTACACTTTGGGATTTTTTGTTGAGTATTCAGAGGGTCCCTGCTGGTCCCTTCCCCACTGCTGTGCCCTGCCATCTCAGCTTATTAGAATCCTAGAAACCTCAGAATTCAACATGTCTTATAGATATTTTGTTTTCTCAAAACAACAACTTTGGAATGGATTGTCATTCACTAAACATGTATTATGCCACCATGGTGGACATTGTGGTTGTCTTTGCAGCATTCATTTCCCCCTTTCCTGTTATAAAAAATATCTCTCCATTCAGTCTCCCCAGTTCTATACTCCAGTGCATAGTTCAAGGATCTCCAAAGCTGAGAACTCTTGTTCACTGTGAGAAGTCACATTTTCTCTTCCCTGGATTTGAAGGAGAAAGTGCACAGCTCTGGTAGCTGCTGGCAGCCATCTTGCAGCAATGAGGACACCAGTGTGAGTGTGAGGCAACATACAGGGTAGAACAGAGTGGAGAGAATTGCACTGGAGCTGGAGCTGGAGCCTTCAGTGAACAATGCCTGACACTTACCAAGACTTCCCAGTTACAAAAACCAGTGAATTCCCACTATTATTTAAGCCAGTTTGAATTCAAATTTCTGTTATTTTCATCATAAAATATTCTGATGGATATAGAACTTTAAAATTAATTTTCTAGCCTCGGCAACACAGGGGGACCCTGTCTTTACAAAAAATTAAAAATTAGCTTGGCATGGTGGGCAAGCACCTGTGGTCCTAGCTACTTGGGAGGCTAAGGTAGAGGGATCATGTGACCCCAGGCGGTTGAAGTTGCAGTGAGCCATATTTATGCCACTACACTCCAGCCTGGGTGACACAGTAAGACTCTGTCTCAAACAAACAAACAAACAAAAAACAAAAAAATCAGCTTCGTAAGCAGTTCATGATGATAATTCATATCTGTGGAATATTTTATTTCTTCAAAGCAGATTTGTACCTATGTTGCCATCATATTATTAAGAGTCAGCAGTGAGTTCTGACCAATATAGAGGGCAGACACAGATACTACCTTGGAAATAAGTTAAGACATATTGATCTAAAGCTCACAAATGAAAGGGTGCTATCAAGATACATAGTAGAGAGATCAGCAATGTTCTCCAATGACAAGCACAATGTATAAACCTCTGGGTGCTCCAAAGGGGCTTCAACATCATTGTATATAATTAAATCTGATTGAGTGACTTGAGTTCACATTGGAATTTCTGGACACTTTCACTGATTAATGGGCAAAATGTCCCCACTGCCTCCAAAGGCCACCTGGGTCTTTATGATCAGATCTATGCCATGCAGCACCTCATCAATCTTAATGTTACACAACATGGCCATGGACAGTGGATAATACCATGCACACAGGCATCAGCAAACCATCTTTTGACATCTTCATTCTCTCCAGGCTAGCATAGTCTGGTCCACATCCTTTTCTGATCTTAGGGCTGCAGAATTAGCACAAGGGTCAGTCAACGGGATATCTTTGAGGATCTTACAAGCCCTCAGACCAGCTGTAGGTTTGTCAAAGTGTTATCACAATTTTACAAATGGGAAAGTAAAGGCAGTTAAATTAGAGGAGTGCAAATTATTTGACCTCCAAGTGCATATAACTACGTGGTAGTAGGGTTGAATGAGAACCAAAGTATTTTAACTTGCAGTTCAATCTTTGCTTAACTAGAATGCATTAACATTTCACTCCTGGGAAGTTACATAAACAAATTTTGTTGTAAGTAAAGCCCACAGTTAAAGTCAGGAACAAGGTTAAATATCAGGCCTGAAAAGATTAAGCCGAGATTACTTGGTAGTCATTAATATTTAAGAGTTGATAATGAGACTGGCACATAGTTTCACCAGACTTTTGATAACACAGAACAGACACACTGTGATGACTGTGAAGTAATGCTCACCAAGCCAATGCTGGTTTCCTAGCGGGGTAAGGGGCTTCAGGACCATAAAGTTTTCCATGACCCTTTCATACGTATCTTGATTAGTGGCTTTAAGGAAAAGTGAGTAATAGTCTCTTTTCTCATTGCTAATATCTCATTTTGACATACCAATAAGGCCTGAAGAGAGTCCTCTGCCACCGTAAATTCTAAATGCTCTTGGCTAACTTAACCTTATTAGATAAACTAGAATTGGGGCATCTTAGGTAATGGATATTTTTAGATACTTCCCATATCTCACTTTTCTTATTTATTCAAAAATATTTATTGAATACAGTCTGCCTGTTGGGCACTGTGCTAGTCCCGGATATCAAATAAAGAACAAACAAATGTGATCTCCGTACTACTGAAGCTTGTAGTTTAGTGGGGAAGGAAACACAATTAAATGTGTAATTATGAAACATGACGGAATGTAAGGGAAAATAACTCAGTGCTGTGAAGACATACACTAGGGGGTATGTTTTGGATTGGGTCATGATATAGTTTGGATATTCATCCCTGCCTAAATCACATCTTGAATTGTACTCCGCAGTATTGGAGGTGTGGCCTGGTGGGAGGTCACATGAAGGTAGCTTTCTTATGAATGGATCATGAAGGTAAATGTCCTATGAATGGTTTAGCACCATGCCCTTGGTACTGTCCTCGAGATAGTGAATTCTCGCAAGATCTGGTTGTTTAAAAGTGTGTAGCACCTCCCCTGTCTTGCTCCTGCTTTCGCTGTGTGAAGTGACTGCTTCCCTTCACCTTCTACCATGATTGTAAGCTTCCCGAGGCCTCCCCAGAAGCCAAGCAGATGTTGGCACTATACTTCCTGTACAGCCTGTAGAATCATGAGCCAATTAAACCTCTATTCTTATAAATCACCCAATCTCAAGTATTTCTTTATAGCAATGCAAGAACAGCGTAATGCAAGGCACCACTTTCTGAAGGAATGTTTATGCTGAAAACTGAAAGATGAGAAACAGCCAGTGAGGTAGAGTGGGAATGAGAGTTTTCTAAGCAAAAGAAAAAGAGGTTACTTATCCTGATGAAGGAAAGAACTTGTCCTGCTATAATAACTGAAACTGGAGTATGTAAGTGAGGAGGAGGAAAATAAACTGGGAGAAGTAGGTAGGTGCAAGCTTATGCACTCTGGTCTTTTGGACTTTGGAATTTTGAGATATCTGCATTCAAATCTTGGCTTCCTCTCTTATTTATGATCTTGAACATGTCAATTTTGCTGTGAATCAGTTTCCATTTCACTAAAATAAGAGTAAAATCATCTATCATGCAAACTAATGCAGATTAAGTGAATTTAAATGTCTGGTGCATGGCAATGTCAATACCTTTCCTCCACCATCTGCTTCCTTTACTCTTCCTGCATTTTTACCCAGAGCTGTGGATGCAGTCTGCTTGAATGATTATTTAACTTTGTTTTTTTTTGCCCTTTTCCATTATCTTGGGTGGAAGTTGCTTACAACTCAAATAATCGAAAGCTGAATAATCTAGAGTTAACTATTACTTAAGAAATTCTAGTTATATCATTGATATTATTTTCATTAATTATAACAAATGGATTTAGAATCAATCGTTAACCTTGGTCTCCGGTCTGACATTTTGAGATACTCAAGTTCATGTTTGCTTAATGTTTTGTTTACAAAATAGCTGCAAATTAAAAAAAAAAAAACTTGGAAGAGACTTTCTGTTTTGATGCATAATATGAAAGCTGACTGTGACTTAGCAAACCAAAAATATTTATTCAGAAAATACTTCAACTATCTGTTGTGATGAAAGGCAGTTTTTGTTTCAGTGTGATCAATGCAACACAGTGTGTTTTCGTTATCAGCTCTTTTGGTTGAGAGTGGTTCTAGAAGAGCACTTGAGCACCGATTCCCAAATCTAACAAGTGCTCAGATTCTCAGAAGCTAGGAAGATGTCACAGGATATACCCATTCTTCCTAGTGAATGAACTGGATCAGAGTTCTGTTTCTTTCCTTACTAGCCTTATTATAAGGAAGCATATTGTGAATGAACTTCCTGAAGTGGTAGCCAGCATTAAGAGCTTTAAAAAATTCTTCTACAGGGAGTTTATGCTTCACACTATCTTAGCGGTGACCTAGGACTACACCTTGGCTTCTGGGAGCCTTAGTGTGAAGCAGAATACTATGATGTCTCCTACCAACCTCACAGAGTTGTCATGGGGGTTAAACTAGGTGCTACTTATAACCTAGCTGAGTGTGGAGAGCATGGATTCACAAGTCCTGCTGAATGGAAAGAGCGAGAATTGCTCTTTTCTAGCCTGGTCCGGGTATATTAGCTTATTTGAGACTTGTAACAACCCTACAAAGTAGTCAGCACAGGCAGCTATAAAGTGCTAGACAAATAGCAATACAAAAATGATTTTTAAAATCCACTTCTTCTGGCGGGGTGTGGTGGCTCATGCCTATAATCCTAACACTGTCTGAGGCTGAGGCGAGTAGATCACCTGAGGTCAGGAGTTCGAAACCAGCCTGGCCAACATGGTGAAATCCTGTCTCTACTAAAAATACAAAAATTAGCTGGGCATGGTGGTGGGCCAGCTACTCGGGAGGCTGAGGCAGGAGAATTGCTTGAACCTAGGAGGCGAAGTTTGCAGTGAGCTGAGATCACACCACTGCACTCCAGCCTGGGTGATAGAGTGAGACTCCATCTCAAAAAATAAAATAAAATAAAAATAAATCAATAAAATTCATTTTTTACACTTCTCCAAATAATTAAACTCCACAACTACTCTATAAATCATTTTGATGTGTATCAACCTGTACTGTTAAGTTCTTTTCACTATATAACCTCCGAAACCTCTCATGCTTTACCTACACATTTTTACTTTTTACGATGAATCGTAAAATAGCTCTCAAAGACCTAAACACACTCATTCATTTGTTAGTCTTTTCCTTTAAAAAGTTGTAATTACAGCATATCTTGTATAGTATTCTATTCTTTCATAGTTCCTAGTTTTCTAGTTACCACTCCAAATTTCCTGAACTGTTCCTCCTAGTTGATTGATTTATTTAGAATTAATGTTTTTGTGGCTCCCTCTTTTTCTCCATAAAGGAATATTTCCTTCCCAGAAAGTTGTGCTGTTGTCCTTTGTAACGGCTGAAATGTAATGCTGTAACTTTTCTGGCATACTGGGCTGAATACCACTGGGCAACTTTGGGGAGGGACTTGTATTGTTTAATGGAAAACTACCAGTTACTGACAGAGTCAGGCACCGTGCCGTCCTACCCCACTCCCCACTGCAGGCTGGGAAGCCCCATTGCTGGGAGGCCTTTCTCCTACTAGTTCCTTCCCCTTCTAGAGCAGGGCCACATCAACTGACTTGCGGTGTGTGAGTTCTGTCCAAGGGGCTTCACTCTCTCCCTATACACATTTATCTGAGGGTGTAATTCTGAGGGCCAAGGGACAGCCAAGGCAGGTTGGGTTGCTGCTGTTGACTTGGCAGCATCTGCTCCTCCCTGCAGAGCTGCTGGGTGCACACTGTTCCCGCATGTCCTCACATGCGCCGTCTCCTCGTCCTGGGGCAGCACGGAGGTTACCATACAGAGTAGTTTGCTCGGTCCTCACCAAGAAGGCAAAGAGAAAACCAAGCGCATTGTCTACAACTGACCAGGGGAAAAATAAAACCAGGAAATGAAAGTCCTGAATGTCACACTTTCCTTCAAGTGAGAGTCCAAGGTGGAAATTCTCTGAGTCACACCCTGTAAATATTTTCACCCCTAATTTATTTTCCTGAGACCTTTTGTTGTCAGGGAGAAACAGAGAGAGAATAAAGAAGAGATGAGAGAAAACCAAAGTTCAAAGAAAGCTTGGGAACTTGACTCCTAGAAGTAGACTATTCAGAGACAGACATTTAAGCATCGTTGAGAACCACTCTGACTTTACTGAAGGCAGTGTACCAAATTTTACCAACTCCTAAGTTACTGGCATTTGAATGTAAAAGATATATAAATTGGTTTATTTTGGACAAGGCAAAATAATGAAGTGTTTTACAGGGCAAAAAAAAAAATGCTATTCGATCTCAAGAGAAAGTAGAACAGAGTCCAAAAATGAAAATTCTTGAAGAATATAGAAATTGTCTTAATTATTGACAAATATACATTTTAATGGATTTATGATAAATACTAATCCAGGTTTTTAAAATGAAGTACCATTTATTAAAATTTCATTTTTGAGATAAAATACAAAATATAAAACTCATGTCTAAAAATAAAGCTCTCTAACCTATAATTTGAGAGCTACCCAATCTTGATATGAATTTATTTGACAAGCTCTGTTTTCCTTGTGACAGAATGTCTCTTTTCAGTTTGAGTCATCATTGCACATTTATGAAATCTGACAATGCTGTTTTTATACAGCCTTAGACCTTTGGTTCAAGGTGACGAGTGAGACATTGCACAGGTGAAGTAATTTGACAGATTGGGTGTGGGTGCTGAGGAAGGGTTACCTGGAGGTAGGAGAGAGTTATAGAAATGGGGGGAAGAAGGGGCACCAAAGATGAATTTCATTGCCTTTATCATTTTGCCTGCCATTGAGTTCTCAAGTGCCTGAGGCTGCTGAATCCAGTGCTTTATGCATCTTTGACATTAACCTGGAAAGGGACTTTTCTTGTAGCTTAGTCCAGGGTTTGGAAATTGGGGCCACAAGTGTGCTTGATTGTAAGTTCTGTATTTCTCTTCCAAGTGCATCATCTATTTTAGTTGGTAATGACAGTTATTTTGAAGAATGTAATTTCTTATTTTTTGTTTGTTAGGTTTTTTTTCTATTTTTTTTGACAAAATATCAAGGGGCAGGATTTCCGTGCTGTTTGGGCCTGAGAGCTTAAGGAAGCCACTCCATAGGAGGGACACAGGAGGCTGTTCTTCTTGGCTCTCACAGAGAATGCATTACTGGCAGCCTAACTCATATAGCACGAGGAAGGCCACAGCTGTGAATGCAATTAATGGCCCCTGCATTTGTAAAAAAACACAGATCCGTAAACTGCAATGACGTCTTTTTAAATGTGTGCCATATTTGGGGTAAAAAAAAAATTAATTTACAAGCAGGGTGGGATTGTGCTTAAAGCAGAAGGGCATGTTTTTAATGTGCCATGGTATGGGGTGGAGCATGAAAATGTCCAGTTCTACCATAAAATATTGAGATCTGCTGGTGTTATGGAACTTTTGTAGTTTCTTCTCTGGCCTCTGCAACTTCCCTGTCTTCTGTTCAGATCTGGACCCAGATTCTGGCCAGCTTCTTAAACCAGAGAACTAAATGGTTCCATGTGTTACCAGCACCCAATTCTTAGAAAAGGAAAAAACCAAAGTCAAATGATTCACGTTTTCCATCAGCTTGCCATGTTCTTGGAATTTTTAGGTGTATTATCTACCGAATTGTTTACTACTATGCTGCTTCATCATAATACTGATAATGTCTTTTTTAGGATGCCTTTGATCAGCGGTTCTTAAACTTTAGTGTACATCACAATAACCTTGTTGAATATAGATTGCTAGGCCTCACCCCCATAATTTCTGATTCAGTATGTATGAGGTGGGGTCTTATATTTTGCATTTCTAACAAGTTCTCAGGTGATGCTATGTTTCTGGTTTGGAGGCTACGCTTTGAGATACATTGCTTTAGATATTTAAGTTTCATAGATATTAGTTCAAATCTTCTAACTGGATGTCTCTCTGAACACTGAGTAGTCCTTAAAATGCCTACTCTCTTTTTTTTCTTTTTGGAGTCAAAACTCACCTTGGTGTTCCAAGCTCAGTTGGGGCACTCTGGCAGAGAATGGGCAAAGGCAGCACATAAAATATTTTGAGTTATTGAACTCCTTATAATTATTGTCAAGACTTTAAAATTAATAAAACATCTTACCTTGTTCTGCTTAATAATACCTCTTCCTTACCCTAGTTTCTTGATTTAATGCTCCTATTTTTGGGTTAAATCCTCTCTGATAATTACCTTAGTAGGCAGTATTATTGGCCATTAGAACTTTAAACTGAGGATATCCTCTTCATGGGTGCAGTCTGGGTTGAGAGTACTATGCCATGCATTTGCTTGGAATTTACTCAGAAGGGCAAAGGGCATTGGTTCATTAGTTACCTGTGAGAATTTTAAAATGTTGTATTTCTTATTTTGATGATAATTTTTAAAATGTGATACAGATATATTCTAGATCATCAGGCTGACCACTTCACAACTAAGTTCTGCCATCACATTTCTTTGCCCATGTATGCATCTCTGTTTATGACAGTTGTGTTGGGGGCCATGCATTTTTATGAAACTCATGCATTTATGAGAAAAAACCAGAGGCATCTTGCTGTGCAGTGACACACTTGCGGCAAGTGAAGATCAGACCACAGAGTACAGAGACCCAATATGAAGGAGCTTGGATCTGATCTTGTAGATAGATTTTCTGATGGAAAACCATTGAACAGACTCAACTAAGGTGGAGGTAGTGAAGATGGAGTGGAGAAGAAGAAATGTTTGATGTTCAATTAATATGACTTGGTGATTGTTCATCTCCTGAGGTGAGGTTAAGAGGTGGGGTCGGTGGAAGTAGTCAGTGATGACTCCCACTGTTTCTCAAGATGAGCAATGAAGAGATTTCCCCTAAAAAAAAGAAAGTTCTGGTGTTAACTTGAATTAATTATACAAAAACATTACTTAAATATGTATATACACAAAACTAGGTATATATTTCTTTTATTAGTCTTATAAAATGAAAAAAACTTACAAATTAGATATAAAAAACTATGAAACCAGTTAATTATAAATTAATAACATTCATTTAATGTGACAAATAGTACTGTTTTGGTAGAACTAAATCACTACTTGCAAACTAAATATCTAAATATAGCGCAGACTGCTATAGTACAGGATATTTTGAATTAGGATGGAGGAAAGTGGTGGAAGAATTACCAATACACAGCAGCTCATGAACAGGCTAAACCCTTTTAAAAGAAGAGGCCCTGCATTTCTCAAATTTGAGTGACTTATTTTAAGACTCAGCTTGAGGCTTACTTCATTTGAAGGTCTTCTGTGACTAAACCCAGCATGATAGATGCTCCTCTTCTTGATCTGTGCAGAGTTCTGTCATTTAATTTATCTCATAACAGTATGATTCATATATAATTGTCTATCCTTGAAAGCAATTTTTTAAATATTCTCAAAGACTGGGACAGTGCCTAGCATGTAGCAGAGGTAAGTAAAGGTTGGTTGAGGGAAAGGTTCTTACATACATTCTGGGCTAAAAAAAAAAAAAAAAGATTGATTAAGCTATATAAAAAAGCCACAGGGGTATATTAGTCAGAATTCAGCCTGAAGAGAAGAGAGATTATGAGTATTATGGGACAAGTGATTTGTATGGGAATTAGATCTTACACAATTGCGAAGGAGTGGGGAAGTGAAGGCCCTGTAGTGGAAACAGATGATAGAAGAGGTCACTAGCCAGGAACTAAGAGGCCACATCTGGTGATTGGAAACCTCCTGGGAAGGTCTATGGGAAGTTGTTTGGCCACCACCTGTGTGTCTGGTTATAGGTGTGGGGTGCTGTTGGCCAACAAGGTCAGTGTTTGGGAAGAAGAGCTGGACAGAGGAATTCTACTGGAACACAAGAGAGCAAAGACCAACTGGAGCCTGCTGGGTACCTTTGCATATTTCTGTCACTGTGTCTGATGACAGACTTTCAGAGAGTAACGGCTAATGTTTCATGTCTTTCTTCTAAATCTCATACAAGATCCTCTTGGCCAATCAAGCCCACAGCCATAGAAAGGAGAAGATTTTGGGAAACATGATTTCAGCTTGACCGAGTTAACACAGAACAAACCACTACAGATTTCTGCTTCTGTCGGTGTAGCTCTTTAGGACAGTCTTTAAGGCATGTCCTATCTCATAAGAGGTAGTAGGGTCTCCAAGGACTCTCTCCCAACAAATACAATAACCAGGCAGAGCAGTGGGCAATGAAAGTGTGAGATGGGCTTTCCTTGAGAGCAGTTGTCAATAGTCATGCTGCTACCAAGATATTGGTGGCCAGGTGAGGAAACTGAGCTTGGAACACCCAATGTGAGCTTAGACTGTGCCATGGGGCTGATATTATTCCAGGGTAGTACTGCCTTTTGCTGCTGTAAAAGAAGAAGCAAAACCAAATTGTCTCTGGAGGAAATCTTCAACAATTTAGTTTACAGATTAAGCAATCATTTCACAATCAAAGGTCACCATGCACATTGCAATGCAAGCCATGGTGAGTGAGATCAGTGAACAAATAAACAACAGATTTAGACCCCCCCCCCACCATTGGCTTCAGTTGTTAGAATTTTCAGTTGCACAATATAGGGAAGCCATGTTAAAAATATTTAAAGGGGGCCGGGCATGGTGGCTCACGCCTGTAATCCCAGCACTTTGGGAGGCCAAGGCGGGTGGATCACAAAGTCAAGAGATCGAGACCATCCTGGTCAAAATGGTGAAACCCCGTCTCTACTAAAAATACAAAAAATTAGCTGGGCATGGTGGCGCGTGCCTGTAATCCCAGCTACTCAGGAGGCTGAGGCAGGAGAATTGCCTGAACCCAGGAGGTGGAGGTTGCGGTGAGCCGAGATCGCGCCATTGCACTCCAGCCTGGGTAACAAGAGCGAAACTCCGACTCAAAAAAAAAAAAAAAAAAAATTTAAAGGGGCTGGCATGGTGGCTCATGCCTGTAATCTCTTTAGGAGAGGGAGGCAGGAGGATCGTTAGAACCTAGGAGTTTGAGACCACCCTAGACAACATAGCGAGATCCCCATCTCTACAAAAAATAAGAAAAAAATAGCCAGGCATAGTGGTGCATGCCTGTTTCCCTACGTACTTGGGAGGCTGAAGCGGGAGGCTCTCTAGAGCCCGGGAGTTGGAGGTTGCAGTGAGCTATGATCTCACCACTGTACTCTAGTCTGGGCAACAGAGTGAGACTCTGTCTCTAAGAAAAAAAAAAAAGAAGAAATAATGAACACAATCAAAAAGATAAGTAAGCAAGAAGAAAAAAAGCAGGATTAAATAGGTACACTTAAAAATAAAAGGGGATTTCTGAAAATGTAAAATGAAATTGTTAAAAATTTAAAAACTCAATGAATGGGTTTGAGAGAAGATTTAATACAGCCATAATCACCCCAGGAAAGGGAAAAAAGGAATTGGAAAATATAAAAAAGTAGATATATGAGGAAATTTAATATGTATTTAACCAGAGTCCCAAAAAGTGAGAATAGAGAGAAAATTGTAGGCAATATTTAAAGAGATATGGGCTTTAAATTTTCTAGAACTAATCTACTCCACAGATCCTAGAAAAAGCCTGTTTCAAAAAGAAAGAAGAGCTGTTGTACAACATGGTGACTATAGTTAATAACAATGTACTGTATTCTTGAAAATTGCTGAGCACAGATTTGAAGTGTTTTCATCACAAAACAATGATAGGTATGTGAGGTAATATATATGTTAATTAGCCCAATTTAGCTATTCTGCAGTGTGTACCTATTTCAAAACATGCTGTACATGATAAATATATACAATTTTTGTTTGTAAATTAAAAGAAAAATTTAGAAAAAAATTTAGAAAAAAGTAGAAAGCCGGAATAGTCCTAAGAGTATTTAAAAATCAAACTATCAGTGATGTGTTTTCACTAAGAAAACTCGGTGTCTTGAATGTTTTACAGATAGTTCCACCAAATTTCTATGGAGCTTGTTATCCCAAACTTAATAATCCTTTAAGCAGATAGAAAACTTATTATATGAAGTCACTGCTACCTTGATACCAAATCCAAGCAACGTCAGTATGAAAAAGGGTTATTCGTCACTCTTTTTCATTAACCCATATACAGACTGACTCCATCAGTCTATGATGAACATCCAAATGTCTCTAATACAGAATTTCAATGAAATGGCTAAAGATAAGTAAAAACAGGAATAAAATTTACCAGCATTAAAATCAGGAGACACTGCCAAGTATATTCTATGTACTTCTGCTTATATGAAGAAGGCACCCTCCACCAGAAGGGGAGGGTAAGTATATAATTAAAATCCATTTTTTACATTGTCAAGAGGGCAGAGTGTTGTTTTTTGTCTTATTTTACTTAAAACTTACACATACATTACATATATTCTTTTGATTGTATCAAGAATTATATATACATGTATATATGCGTGTACATATTTGGGTACATGATATGTATTTTTCTTCAATGGAAAGGTGATGGCATAAAAACAAGCTTGTAATTGAACAAAATGGCCAAAGAGAAGTAAATAGGACAAAACTGCATTGGCACTGAAACTAGGAAATCATGCTAAGCATAAGCCATGCATTTTTGGGAATATCAGCCAGATAAAATACAATTCGAAAAAGACCAATGAAACCAAAAGTTGGTTTTTTGAAAAGATAAAATTGACAAACCTTTAGCCAGACTTAAAAGAAAAGAAAAAGAAAGAAAGAGAAGACACAAATAATGGATTTAATGTAATCAATTTTCACTTAGATTTAATTGAAGACCTCAAATTATGAAACCACTAAAAAAAAAAAAATTGAGGAAACTCTCCAGGACATTGGACTGGGCAAAGGTTTCTTGAGTAATACCCCACAGCCAAGCAAAGCAAAAATTGACACATGCATGAGATCACATAAAGTTAAAAAGCTTCTGTACAGCAAAGGAAACAATCAGCAAATTGAAAAGATAACCAACAGAATGGGAGAAAATATTTGCAAACTATCCACCTTACAAGGGATTAATAAGTAGAATATATAAGGAGCTCACACAACTGTGTAGGAAATAATCTATTATAATAATCTGATTTAAAAATAAGCAAGAGGTATGAATAGACAGTTCTCAAAAGAGGATATATGAATGGCAAACAGGCACATGAAAGTGTACTCAACATCATTAATCATCAGAGAAATGCACATCAAATCTACAATGAGATATCTTCTCACCCCAGTTAAAATGGCTTTTATCTAAAAGACTAGCAGTAACAAATGTTGGCGAGGCTGTGGAGAAAAGAGAATTCTCATGCACTGTTCGTGGGAAAGTAAATTAGTATAACTACTATGGAGAACAGCTTGGAAGTTCCTCAAAAAACCAAAAATAGAGGTACAATATGATCTGGCAATCCCGCTGCTAGGTATATACCTAAAATAAAGGAAATCAGTATATTGAAGAGATCCACACACCCATGTTTATTGCAACACTATTCTCAGTAGCCAAGATTTGGAAGAAACCTAGGTGTTCATCAACAGATAAATGGATAAAGAAAATGTGGTACATATATACATGGAGTACTATTCAGCCATAAAAAAGAATGAGATCCAGACATTTGTAACAACATGGATGAAACTGGAGGTCATTATGTTAAATGAAATGAGCCAGGGATAGAAAGACAAACTGCATGTTCTCACTTATTTTGGGAAACTAAAAATCAAATCAATTGAACTCATGAACATAGAGAATAGAAGGATGGTTACCAGAGTCTGGGAAGGATAGCGGGGCTGTAGAGAGAAAGTGGGGATGGTTAATGGGTACAAAAAATAGAAAGAATGAATAAGATTGAATATTTCATAGCACAACAGAATGACTATAGTCAACAATAACTTAATTATGCATTTAAAAATAACTAAAAGAAGGCTGGGTGCAGTGTCTCACACCTGTAATCCCAGCACTTTGCTAGGCCGAGGCTGGTGGATCATCTGAGGTCAGGAGTTTGAGACCAGCCTGGCCAACATGGTGAAACCCTGTCTCTACTAAAAATGCAAAAATTAGTTGTGCATGGTGGTGCACACCTGTGATCCCAGCAACTTGGGAGGCTGAGGCAGGACAATCGCTTGAACAGAGGCGGAGGTTGCTGTGAGTTGAGATTGTGTCACTGCACTCTAGCCTGGGTGACAGAGTGAGACTCCATCTCAAAATAAAATAAAATAAAATAAAATTTAAAAGTGCTATTTGGACTAAAGTGTTGGAAGTTACAGCAAATGAGCCAGTATTCAACTGCCTGTTTATAAGATAAATGCAGTATTAGAGAAAATAGGTGGAAGAATTTCTCTAAAATAATCTAACATTCCTTTGTCAGTGATTCTTAACTTCAGGTCAAAGCTGCAGTGTTTCAGAATCTCTTGAAGGACTCTTCCAAAATATACACATATCATCATGGGGTTTTGATATGAACTCTTACAGACTATGAGTCTCACAGCCACAGTTCTAACTGATCAAGGCTGAGCATGGGTGGTTTATGGGAGAGAGAATTACAGTGGAGGTGCCTCTCCCCATCTGAAAGTGGCCTTTCAAGGCCATGTATGTCTGGATGGGAAAACGTGCAGTACTTTCTTGCCATTTTCTGCTGGGCTGATAGCTTCTTTATATTTGTTCAGGTTTGTTTCAACGTGGGAAGAATAGCTAACCTGGAGTGGTAGATAAGGGGTCCAGATCCACAATTTATTATCCATGTGACCTTAAGCAAATAATTTTTTCTCTCAGGATTGGTTTTTTGACTGTGAAAAGGCAAAAATAATTCTTACCTAGCAGAGTTTGTGTGGATAAAACAGGAAGTATATAAAGCTTTTAATATAGAACAAGATGCCTAGTAAGCGATTTTTAAAAAATTATGGTTTAAAAAGTGACAGTGTAACTGTCATAAACCCTTATTCTTGATAGGTTTATGCCTACATATACATGTGACTACATAAAGGAAAATACTTGTTTAATGGACTTGGGTTGTTTGCATGTTCAGCAATTGTTAGCATCTGTAGTAGGGACCATTCAGATTATTCATTAGAGAACTTGCTCGAAGAAGTTGATCTAATTTACTGGAATCCTGGCACTGCCAGAAAACTGAGAAATGGCAATTGATAAATGATTCTTGAATTTCTGACTAGTGATTCTGAAATGGCGCCAGGGGGACCTATGGCTCAGGCCCCACTGACTTCAGGACTAAGGTCTGTAGCCCATGTTTTAGTATCACATGGTTGAAATTGCTTCTCTCATGAGTGTCCCTCTAGCAAACCTTTTATTTTTTATTTCACTGAGCATTCACAGGGCTGTAGTGTAATTACTGCTTTCTTTTTAATATTTTATAAGAATTGCAGAAAATAAGAGAGCTTATTGAGTTCAAATGTCCACTATAATTTTTTACAAATACATTAGTTGTGACCATGAAATTAATCAAATACAGAACCTAAAACAAACAAAACAAAAAGGAGGCAAGCCTAGCTAACTGTGGAAGAAGACAGATGTGCTACCTCTAGCTAGAGGCCCCAAAGTATTGAGCAATTAGGCCCCAAAATATTGAGATTCTTACTTTGTCCTTTATTTGAAGTCAATATATCTTCTTCTTAGTTCTAGCCTCACTGATATTTGGGGTTCTTAAAATTATGTTGTAATATTGTTGAATTGTTAATATTATTGAAGTCATCTTAAGACAGTTATAGTGCTTTAGTCCCTAGAAATTAAACATTTTTAATTTGCCTACTAATGTACTCTTACATTCTTCTATTTCAGCAGAGGTTATTACAAAGTCATAAAACCTACAAGAAAGATACAGTAAAGCAATTAACTTTTTTTTTTTTTTTTTTATAAGGAGTTTCCTTTAAAGATTTTGTTTAAAAGTATACATTAAGAAGCCGGGTGGGCCGAGCAGGGTGGCCCACGCCTGTAATCTCCACACTTTGGAAGGCTGAGGTAGGAAGATCTCTCGAAGGCAGGAGTTTGAGACCAGCTTGGGCAACATAGCAAGACCCCATTTATAAATTTTTTTTTTTTTTTAAAGAAGCCAGGCTTGTTGGCTCACGCTTGTAATCCCAGTTACTCTGGAGGCTAAGGTGGGAGGATTGCTTGTACCCTCTATGTTCCACTGCTCCAGGCTTTAGAAATGCAGGGAACAAGACAAGTAAGTCTCATGGAGCTTACTTACATTTTAGCAGAACAGACAATAAACAAATGAACGTGAGACATTTGGTAATGATAAATATCCTAATAAAAATAAAATAGAAGGGAGAGAGTGACTGGGTTGGGGGCCAGGTACTTTATAATAACTCAGAAAAGGTTATTCTGAGGAAGTGCATGTGAGTTGATGTTTGAATAAGGCAAAGGGATTAGCCTCATGAAGATCGGGGCAAAGCATTAGAGGGAGCGAGCAGCGGCTGCAAAGACAAACTTGTTTGGTGCGGTGAAGAGTGGCAAGGAGGGGAGTGGAGCTGAACACAGTGGGCACGGAAAGGCTGGTGGGATAGAAAGGTAGGGATGAGATAAAATTGTCTTAGCTTGTACTCATTTTGAGGCCAGATCACAAGGGGCAGAGTGAGCATTTTGTATTCAATTTAAAATGTCACAGGAAACTGTTGGAGGGATGTGGGGAAAGGATATGATCTGATAAGTATACTTCAGGGTAATTGTATTTTTAAATATCTCAAAGCTTCAGATTAGTACAGAGAAATATTCTATACCTTTATCCAGAGTTACCATTTTTAGTCTTTTTAGTGTTTTTATGTCTTAATACTATATATCAGTGTGTGTCAGATCCCAGGGTCCAGGCCCAGCCCATGCTGAAGTCTGAGGGGAGTGCAGGGATGAGCAGAAAGAACACTTGGGGGGCTGTAGGCAGGTGAAAGATGATTTTATGCAGTAGCAGCTGTCATCAACAGCTTTCTCACACTGTCCACTTTTATCTTGGCTGTGCGCTCCAACTCTGTGGCTCCTGCTGCCCCAAAGCCTGCAGCTGCACAACTGGTTCTCTCTTCCCTTGAGGGTCAGCATCTTAACTCTTTCTCTGTGCAGGAGCAAGCCAAGCTGTGTCCTGGCTCCCTCCTGTCTGCCTGCAAGATGGACAGCTTTGGCTCTCTCTCTCTCTCTCTCTCTCTTTCCCTGGGCACCAGCATGCCGGCCATGTGAAGCCACACTGAGTCTAGTTGAGCCCCAAGAGCCCAAGAGTCATGTCTCTCATGCACAGTGCCAACAGGGCAGTTATACCTTGTACAGACAATACCAAGCCAAGAGTGAACTTACACAAACAGGTTATATAACAAATTGAGTTGTGTACCTGGGCACCAAACTCACTGACTCATGCAGGCCTGGATATCGGTCTTGGCCTATTCCTTGACCAAAGCACATCCATATTCCTTACAGTGTGTATTTCCTAAGAATGAAGATATCTTGTTATCTAACCACAGTACAATTATCCAATTCAGGAAAGTTTGCATTGAAGCATTGATAGAGTACTTCCTATCACTCCATATTCCAATTTTGTTAATTGTTCCATAATGTCCTTTATATAGCATATTTCCACTCCTACCCTTGGCAACATAATGCATTTAGTTGCCAAGTCTTTTTAGTCTCTCTGTCTCTTTTTTTTTTTTTTGATCCAGAGTTTCCCTCTCATTGCCCAGGCTGGAGGGCAATGGCGCAATCTCGGCTCACTGCAACCTCTGCCTCCCAAGTTCAAGTGATTCTCCTGCCTCAACCTCTCTAGTAGGTGGGATTACAGCCTCCTGCCACCACGTCCAGCTAATTTTTTGTATTTTCAGTAGAGACAGGATTTCACTATGTTGGCCAGGCTGATCTCAAACTCCTGACCTCAGGCTATCTACCTGCCTTGGCCTCCCAAAGTGCAGGGATTACAGGCATGAGCCACCAAGCCCAGCCTTTTTAGTCTCTTTTATAGAAACTTTATTAAAAACTCTTCAGCCTTTTTTTTTAATCTTTCATAACATTGACAATTTTGGGGAAAACAGATCAGTTATTTTAGAAAATATTCTTCAGTTAGATTTGCCTGTTATTTCCTCTTGACTAGATTCACACTGTTCTTTTCCAGTTGGAACGCTACACGAAGGATGTGTGGTGTGTGCTAGGGCCACATCTGCTTGTCTCTAATTGGTGATGTTAATTTTGATCACCTGATCAGGACTTTCTGCAATGACTCTAGTTACTTTTCCCTTCTTCCTTGGCTCTCTCTTGACTTCACTTTTTTTTTTCTTTTTTTTTTGAGATGGAGGCTTGCTCTGTTGCACTGGCTGGAGTGCAGTAGCACAACTTCAGCTCACTGCAATCTCTGCCTCCCGGGGCCCAGCAACTCTCCTGCCTCAGCCTCCCGAGTAGCTAGGACTACAGGCGCCTGCCACTATACCTGGCTGATTTTTGTATTTTTAGTAGAGGGGAGGTTTCACCATGTTGGTCAGGTCTCGAACTCGTGACCTCAAATGATCCACCCACTTTGACCTCTCAAAGGGCTTCATGTGTTTTAAATTTGCTATGTAGGTTGGGCATGGTGGCCCACACCTGTAATCCCAGCACTTTGGGAGAACGTAGGTGGGAGGATCACTTGAGCCCAGGAGTTCAAGACCAGCCTGGGCAACATGGAGAGACCCTGTCTTCACAAAATAAAATAAATTTGCTCTTTAATGTAATTCTTAAGAAATATTTAAAAATTTATTATTCACATAAATTTTACTGTTCTTTATATTGTACCAGCTTAAGGTGCAAATATTAGTGCTTTTTTTATTAAAAATTTTTTTTGGCTAGGCACGGTGGCTCATGCCTGTAATCCCAGCACTTTAGGAAGTCGAGGCGGGCGGATCACGAGATCAGGAGTTCAAGACCAGCGTAGCCAACATAGTGAAACCTCGTCTCTACTAAAAATACAAAAATTAGCTGGGCATGGTGATGCATGTCTGTAATCCCAACTACTCAGGAGGCTGAAGCAGGAGAATCGCTTGAACCAGGACCCGGGAAGCAGAGGTTGCAGTGAGCCGAGACTGCACCACTGCACTCCAACCTGGGTGACAGAGCAAGACTCTGCCTTAAAAAAAAAAAAAAATAATAATAATTTTTTTTTTAGAGACAGACTCTCCCTTTTGTTGCCCAGGCTGAAATGCAGTGGCGATCATAGCTTGCTGCAGTCTCAAACTCCTGGACTCAAGTGATCCTCCTACCTTCACCTTGGGAGTAACTAACAGCCACCACACCTGGCTAAATAAATATATATTTTTTTCTGTAGAGAAGAGGTGGTCTCTCTATATTGTCCAGCTGGTCTTGAATTCCTGGTCTCAAATATTCCTCCCTCCTTTACCTCCCAAAATTCTGGGATTACAGGTGTGAGTCGCTAAGCCCGGCCATAGGAGCATTTAACTCGTATGTGGAATCATCTGAAATCACACAATGCTATTTTGTCGCTCACACATGCATATAGTAGATTTCATTCTCACCAGAGCGCTGGAAACACTGCATACAAATAACTTGTTTTTTTTTTTTTTTTTTTGAGAGGGAGTGCAGTGGCACAATCTTGGCTCACTGAAACCTCCGTCTTCTGGGTTCAAGTGATTCTTCTGCCTCAGCCTCCCGAAGTAGCTGGGACCACAGGCACATGCCACCATGCCTGGCTAATTTTTTTTTTGTTGACCAGGATGGTCTCGATCTCTTGACCTTGTGATCCGCCCTCCTCAGCCTCCCAAAGTGCTGGGATTACAGGCGTGAGCCACCGTGCCCGGCCAACTCAAGTATTTTTATTTATTTTGTTTTTTGATATGTTCACATTCTACTGACACGTTACTTTTGGGTCACTGATGAGTAAGAAAGACCGAAAGCAAAAGGAGCATGGATTGTTTTTGTTTTTAGAATCCCATTTCCTTCTTTCTGTGTTTGAAGTATTCAAGTGGAAACAGAAAGCACAGCATTTCATGGATGTCAGTGCCCCAATTAGTGTGGACGTGACACACTTATCTTGTACTTGTTTTGAGTCTTGCTGAACTCCCATGCACTGTGGGTCCCCTAGAATTCTGTGCTCTTGGGACACTGAGAACGCTATATGCATATGGAGTGTCAAGGAACAACAGACACACATATGGCATATAAACTTCCTCTGCTTAGACACATGCTTCATTGTCACTTAGGACTTTATTTTAACCTTCTCCCATTTAGAAAAAAAAAGTACAACTTACTGCTAGTGCTCATTTAGTTTTACATAAACATGCTCTTTGAGGCTGAAACAAATCTGACTGATTTTCAATGCGAAAATAAAATATAAAAACTGTTCTTAAGTTATTTCTCAACAGAGCTAACATTAGAGTCGTATGAATCAAGCTCATCCAACTTGTGGCCCATGGGCTGCATGTGGCCCGGGATGGTTTTGAATGTGCCAACACATATTTGTAAACTTTCTTAAAACATTATGAGATTTCTTTGCAAAAAAAAAATTTTTTTTTTTAGCTCATCAGCTATTGTTAGTGTTAGTGTATTTTATGTGTGGCCCAAGACAATTCTTCCAATATGGCCCAGGAAAGCCAAAAGATTGGACACTTCTGGTCTGAATCATAAGAATCATCTGTTTCAGAAAAATTGGATTCACCAAATGAATCTTTGACCAACAAGTGCTCGAAAACAATGTTAACATCAATTCATAGGAGTGGTATGTTTTCTAGGATGTGACATTTTCAGCAATCGAGAATTACTATATTTGCAAATGGAAATGCCACTACTAAAAACAGAATGCTATAAATAGAATGATGTCTTTTGTTTCCAAAGTCAATATACTGAAGAAATGGAAAAATAATAATAAAAGTGAGATATTTCATGGCCAAGTTATCTCAGGGTAAACACTGCAGCCGCAAGCACCACTGGTATTATTGGGGGAAATGGAAAAAGGGTTAAAAAATACAAGTGCAAAGATAAAATTATGGTTGTGCATGGTGGCTTATGCCTGTAATCCCAGCATTTTGGTAGGCAGAGGCAGGAGGATCACCTGAGGTCAGGAGTTCAAGACCAGCCCGGCCAACATGGTAAAACCCCCTCTCTACTTAAAATACAAAAATTAGCTGGGTGTGGTGGCAGGTGCCTGTAATCCCAGCTACTCAGGAGGCTGAGGCATGAGAATCACTTTAATCCGGGAGGCAGCGGTTGCAGTGAGTTGAGATTATGCCACTGCACTCTAGCCTGGACAATAAAGCAAGGCTCCACACACACACACACACAAAGATAAAATTTTGAGATGGCAATGGTAGAACACTAAGCCAAGCCTGGGGTCTTTCTGAGCATGGGCCCAGTGGAGCCGGCCCTGCCTCCACATTTGTTATCATCATTCTACTCTAGGAAAGAGCCCAACCCATTCTTAATTTACTTGTGTAGTTAAGCATTTATTTATTATTAGTATGGACTCATGGATTCCTAATTTTTCAGTGGGTTATAATCCATTAATTACATTATTTTCGTAATTAAATTGCCTTAGATTTGCCCCATCAAACTGATTCTTGTTCTTTTGAAATGCCTTCTTCTTCCTTTTGTTTGGTATATACTTATTTTCTGATACAAAAGATGTTTCAGGCTAATCTTGTCCCTTTTCTCCCCTACTCCTGGGAATAAGCCTTTTCTCGAGAGAACCCTTTTTTCTTTTAGTGAAGAATGATGTTTAGAAACCATGACCTGGTGTGTAGTGCTCCCCTCCCTGTGTCCATGTGTTCTCATTGTTCAGTTGGGGGGAAAAAGGGGAGGGATGGTGGGGGTTGGGGAGCTGGGGAGAGATAGCAAGGGGAGAAATGCCAGATGTAGGTGATGGGGAGGAAGGCAGCAAATCACACTGCCACGTGTGTACCTATGCAACAATTTGGCATGTTCTTCACATGCACCCCAAAACCTAAAATGCAATAAAATAAATAAATGGGAAAAAAAAAAAAAAGAAACCATGACCTGGGACTGGGCATGATGACTCACACCTGTAATCCCAGCACTTTGGGAGGCCAAGGCGGGGGGATCACTTGAGCTCAGGAGTTCAAGACCAGCCTGGCCCAAATGGTGAAAACCCTGTCTCTACTATAAAACAAAACACATACAAAGACACACACACAAACACACACACACACACACACACACACACACAGACACACACACACACACTCTGAGAGAGAGAGAGAGAGAGAGAGAAAGAGAGAGACAGAGAGAAAGAAACCATGACTTGGTGCTAGGTTCGCATTTTGTTTCTGAGATGTCATTGCTTTTAGGCCCTGTTACAAAACAGAGCTGGGGGTGAAAACCTATTTTTTTTTCCTTAGAAACCATGAGATCATATCAGTGCTTCCAATTTCAGTCAGCTCTGTAGGGTTCTTCTCTGCCTTTCTTTTTCCATATTTGTTTTGCTCTTCTTTCACATTAAGAACGCTAACACATTTGTTCATTGGTTCAATTCTATAGTGCATTCTACAGCTGTACTACAGAAAAACAAGAGTTTAAGATTTGTTGGAGATTCTTTCTTTCATCTAGACTCAGGGCATATAGTTATTGCACTGTGTTGGAAAGTTGCTTGGATTAGTGCTTTCTGCCCTTAAATATGGTTATTTATTTGAAATGCGGTAGAGACATTTGTTTTGTGTTCAGTTTTATGCTTTTTTACACTCCTTATTGATTTTCTGGTTCTTATTGATTATGTAATTTTTGTATTTATTTACGTTAAAAAATTTGGTATTTATTTGTGTAGAACATTGACATGTTTTCAACAAACTATACAAGACATTATTTTAAGAGATGTCTCTTTCTTCCTCTGTACTTTCCAGTGTTACCGCCTGATATGGTTTGGATGTGCCTGCACCCAAATCTATGTTGAATTGTAACTCCCATAATTGCCTCATGTTGTGGGAGGGACACAGTGGGAGATAACTGAGTCACTGGGGTGGTATCCCCATACTGCTCTTGTGATAGTGAATAAGTCTCATGAGATCTTATAGTTTTGTAAGGGGAAATGCTTTCACTTGGCTTTCATTCTCTCTTGTCTGCTACCATGTAAGACATGCCATTTACCTTCTGCCATGATTGTGAGGCCTCCTTAGCCATGTGGAACTGTGAGTCCATTAAACCTCTTTTTCTTGATAAATTACCCAATCTCAAGTATGTCTTTATCAGCAGTGTGAAAACAGACTGAAACAGTAAATTTGTACCAAAAGTGGAGTGTTTCTGTAAAGATACCCAAAAATGTGAAAGTGACTTTGGAACTGGGTAACAGGCAGAGGTTGGAACAATTTGGAGGGCTCAAAAGAAGACAGGAAAATGTGGGAAAGTTTGAAACTTCCTAGAGACTTGTTGAATGGCTTTGACCAAAATGCTGATAATGATATGAACAATGAAATCCAGGCTGAGGTAGTCTCAGGTGGAGATGAGGAACTTGTTGGAGACTGGAATATAGGTGACTCTTTTATGTTTTGAGACAGGTTCTTGCTCTGTCACTTAGGCTGGAGTGCAGTGAAGTGATCAGAGCTCACTGCAGCCTCGAACTCCTAGACTCAACCAATCCTACTGCCTCAGCCTCCAGAGTAGCTAGGACTATAGGCTCATGCCGTTGCACCTGGATAACTTAGAAAAAAAAAATTTTTGTAGAGACAGGGGTTTTGCTATGCTGCCCAGGCTCACCTAGAATTCCTGGCCTCAGTGATCTTCCTACCCTGGCCTCCGGAAGCTCTGGGATTATAGGTGTAAGCCACTGCACACAGCCCTTCCCCCCATTTTCTCATACAAAAACAAACATACTTTAAACTTTTTACACTTGAAACTTTTTATATTTTTAAACTTCAATTTTTTTTCACTAAAACTTATTCTGGAATATCTCCATATCACTATATGGATATCTTTATCATCTTTTAAAAAATAGTTGTATAGTGAATGTGCTATAGTTTATTCAACTAATATCCTTTACTTTAGATAGTATTCTGGTTCTTTTGTAACTGTGAACGATGCTACAATGAATAACCTTTTGGAGATGGATTTTCATGTTGCAAGAGTTGAATCTTTAGGGTAAAAATCTAGTCAGTGGAATTGCTGGACCTAAGGGTCAATATAGATGTAGTTTTGTTTGATATTGCCACATTTTTCTCCCATAGGTGTGACACTGTTTTCCCTTCCTATCAGTGCCTGTTTCCTCACAGTCTTGGCAATAGAGTATCTAGTTAAGCTTTTGAATTTTGACAATCTGGAGAAAAATTGTATTTTAGTATAATTTTAGTTTGTATTTATTTTGCATGATTTTGAACATAGTTTTACTTGTTTCAAGGCCATTTTTACACCATTTTTTTAATGACTTACCTTTTCATTTCTTTTGCCCATTTTTCTATAGAATTATTTATATTTTCCCTTAATTTTAGAAGTTCTTTGTCTGTTAGCCCTTTAAAGATATATATGTATAGACATATATCACATATATATGTATATGTGTGTATATAGCAAAATTCAAAATTTTTTCCCAGTTAGTCATTTGTCTTGTGACTTATATTTTTGTCATGCAGTAGTTTTTTTATTTTTATGTAGTCAAAATCTTTTTTTGTTTTATTTTATTGCACTTGGATTTTGAATTATGGTTAGAGGGCCTTTTCCCACACTCAGATTTGGAAGGAGTTGTCTATATTTTCTTTTAATACTTTTAGTGTAGTGTATTGTTTTATATTTCAGTCTCTGATTTATAGGGAGTTTATTTTTTTATTCGCTATCAGGAATGAATCTAATTTTGTCTTTTTTCAAATGGCTACCTAGTGGTACCAACAGTATTTATTCAAAATTCATCTTTGACACAGTAATTTAATAGGCCACCCTTATTACATACTAAACTTCTCTATGTAATTGGGTATCCTATTTTATTAATCTATTAAATTATAGAGGTTAATCCTCCCTCATGACCTTTTCTTTTTCCTGGTTTTCTTGCATGTTTACTTTTCCATATGAATTTTTGTATCAACTTGTTTAGTTCCAGAAAAAAAGAGCCTTGTTGGTACAAGGTGAAAAACTTTCTAGTGTTTCTCTCTTAAGTACAATTTGACTTTAGGATTAAAGTATATGAAATGTTAAGAAAGTATTCATCCCATCCTGTTTTCTTGAGAGTTTTGATTTGGAATTTGTTTTAATTTTTTTCAAAGATCATTTCAGCATGTATAAAGATAATCATATGATTTTTTTCCTCCGTAGAACTATTATAATGGTGGACAATATTAATAGATTTTCTAAAATTGAAATATCCTTGTAATTCTGGTATAAATTCCCTTGGCAATAGTGTGTTATATTCTTAATGTGATGTTAGGGTATATACAATAATATTTTATTTAGGATATTTTATATTTATGTTTATAAGTGACATTAGATATTAATGTTATACTACATTAAAAGATTTACAAAATTTCCTTTAGCTTTTATTCTCTAAAACAGTTTACCATCATTGGTACTATCCGGTCTCTAAAGGTTTGAAAGCATTCTTCTCAGAAAACATCTGGGCCTAGTTCTTTTGGTGGGGGTAGCTTTTTTTGATAATGTTTTCAAGTTTTTGTCATGAAAATGGATGGATTTAATCTTCCTATCTTTATTGGGGTAAATTTTAGTAAGTTATATTTTTCTCAGCAGCTTTCTATGTCATTTAGGTTTTAGAATTTGTTTAGATATGTACAAAATATTCTTTTATGATTTAAAATTTTCTTTGTCAACAGTTATTCTTGTTATATTTTGCTGTCTTCCTTTTTGTCTTGATTGAATTACCTTGTATTTTCTCTATTTTGTTGATTTTTTAAAAAAGAATCAGGATGTTAATATTAATAATTTGTTGTACTATTTTTCTTTTCTCCATCTCCCTAATTTCTGTTTTTATTTCTATTAATTCATTAATTGTGCTTCATTTTGGAAGTGCTTTATAGGCTTTTTCTAGCTTTTTGAGTCAAGGATTTAATTCATTTGTTCTTATTCTTTCATTTTTACCAATACCGGTGTTTAAGGCTATGTTAGTTTCTTGGGACTGTTATAATAAATTACCACATTAGTGGCTTAAAACTACAGAAATTTATTCTTGCACAGTTCTGAAGGCCAAAAGTCCAAAAATCAAGGCTTCCACAGGTCTGTACTCCCTACAGAGGCTCTAGAGGAGAATCAATTTCTTGCTTCTTCCAGCTTCTGATGGCTGTTGGCATTGGTTGTCTGGTGGTCACATCACTTGAGTCTCAGCCTTGGACTTTACATTGCTTTCTCCTCTCTGTGTTTGCCTGTCCCCCTCTGCCTCTCCCTCATACGGATGCATGTGATGGTATTTAGGGCTCATCTGGATAATTCAGGATAAGCCCTTCCTCTCAAGATCTTTAATTTAGTCATATCTTTTGCTATGTAAGGCAATATTCACTGGTTCCATGTATTAGGAAGTGAATGTATCTTTGGGAGACCATTTATTTTTTCAGCTGACCACAAAGGGTACAAATTCTCCTTGATCATTACATTAAAAGTAACCTTAGATTTTGATAAGCAGTGTTTTCATCATCATTTTTCAGATATTCTATATGTGTGCATTTCTTGTTTCACCCAAGACATATCATAGAAGACTTTTTAATTTTCAGCAGAAGTGGCTTTTTATTTTATAATTTCAATTTTAAAATTCTGGGTTTATTCCACTGTGGTGAGATAGCATTGTTTTTGGTATTTCTATTTTTTTTTTTTTTTTTGGAGACAGGGTCTCTTTTTGTCAACAGACTGAAGTGCACTGGCAAGAACATGGCAGCCTCGACCTCCTAGGAGCTGATCCTCCCATTTCAACCTCTTGAGTAGCTGGGACCACAGGTGCATGTCACTATACCTGGCTAATTAGAAAAGGTTTTTTCATAGAGATGTGGGCCTCAACATGTTGCCCAGACTGGTCTTGAACTCCCCGGCTCAGGTGATCCTCCCGCTTGAGCTAGGATTGTAGACATGAGCCACTGCACCTGGCCTGTTGTGGTATTTCTATTCTATGGAACTTAATGATATTTTCTTGTGACCTAAAATATAATTAATTTTGAGAGTATTCCATATGTACTGAAGAAGAAAGTACAGTAATGAGAAGAGGGGAAGAGTAGAACAAGCTGTCTGATCTCTAACTGAATGTGAACTATTCTTTATTATCAGGGTATAGCATTCAAGAAATATCCATATGAATGGCCTTATGGATTATGTCATTTCCATATCCTTATCTTTTCAGTATCTATCCACATTCTTATGTTTCATCCACTTGACATCTCTGTGCTGAGAATGGGTGGTGAAACATCCTGCATAGTGTCTATCTATTTCTCATTCTATCTCATGTAGTTCTGCTTTGTATAGTTGGTCACTGGATTATTTCGTACATGGATATTTATAACTGTTATATCTTTTTTGTGAGTTGTGGCTGTTAGCATCAAATGTATCATCCTTTGTTTCATTTAATGCTTTTTGGCCTGAGTTCTACCTGATATCAAGATAACAACCTCTACTTTCTTATGATTTTTATTTGCCTGATATATTTTTGACTATTCCTGCATTTGTAGCCTTTTTGAATGACTGTGTTTTAGGAGTGTCTCTTGTATAAAGCACTCACTGAGTTCAGTATTTTTGTTTTGTGTTGTTTTTTTTTGAAACAGAGTCTCACTCTGTCACCCAGGCTGGAGTGCAGTGGCGTAATCTTCGCTTTCTGCGACCTCCGCCTCCCAGGTTCAAATGATTCTCCTGCCTCAGCCTCCAGAGTAGCTGGAACTACAGGTGTGTGCCACCACACCTGGCTAAGTTTTTGTATTTTTAATAGAGATGGGGTTTCACCTTGTTGACTAGGCTGATCTCAAACTCCTGACCTCAGGTGATCTGCCCACCTAGGCCTCCCAGAGTGCTGGAATTACAGGCATGAGCCATCACGCCTGGCCCCCGGAGTTCAGTTTTAAGAACCAATTTGAAATTCTTTTTCTTTTAATGGGCAAGTTAAGCCCACTAACATTGTTGATATGACTGATATGTTTAGTCTCAACTTTCTTATATTATTTTGTGTTATAATTACTGAATATAATTATATTTACAGTGCCCCTCTTGTATAGAGAGGTATTTAGGGAAATTAGTATTGTTATTTTTGTGGTTATCTTTGTATTTATCCTTTTAATAGTGCTTAATTCCCCCTTTTTTGGCTTAATTTTTTACTAGCTGGTTTGTAAGTCTTAAATGATATCCTTGGGTTCCTATCATCTTTATAACACTCAATTATTCTACTACCCCTATTCCTCTCTTTTTCATTTAGCCAGTTGCATTCTTTCTAATTTGTCAGAATATATACTGCTCATATACTATTCTTTCAACCCTGTCCCTACTTTTATTTTATTCTTGGTTCTACAATTAGGTATATTAAATGCTTATCATGTCTGTTTACTGATGTTTCCCCAGTCATCTCTTGTGTGGATAAAACTTATCATAGTCTAGGACAGGAGTCAACCAAGTTTTTCTATAAAGAGCCAGAGAGTAAATGTTTCAGGCTTTGTGGGCCATATATACACACTTTGCTGCTTCTGCTGCTGCTTCTCCTTTTCCTCCTGTCACTCCTCTTTCTTATTTTAAAACCCTTTAAAAATGTAAAACAGTCTTCTCTTGTAGGCAATACAAAAATAGATGCTAGAAGAACTTTGCTATAAAATTCTTTTCTCATTTATTTCCTTGAGTTTCTTGAAAATACTGGCCTCTTGCTTTAAATGCTGCTTTTGTGAAGAAGAATGCCAATCTAATTTTCTTATGCCTATTAGCAATTTGATCTTCTTTTTGCTTGGAAGCTCTGAGGAATATTCTTAGTGTTTAAATTCTAATAGTTGTAGTAACATATACCTTAGAGTTGATCATTTTAGGTCAATATTCTCAGGTAAATATGGGCCCTTTTAATGTATAGTTTTATTTATTTTCTTTTTATTTTTTTATAGAGATGGAGTCTCACTGTGTTGACCATGTTGGTCTTGAACTCTTGGCATCAAGCAATCCTCCCACTTTAGCCTACCAAAGTGCTAGAATTACAGGTGTGAGCCACTGAGCCCAGGCTTTTCTTTTATTTCCAGAAAATTTTCTTGAGCTAACAGTTTTAAATATTAGTTCTGCTCTACTGTTTTGCTTTTCTTTGTCAGGAATTCCAGTTGTACATATGTTGAGCCTTCTTTGCATGTCTTCAATTTCAACCACTTTCTACTCTCTGATGCTTTTTGCTTCTTTATCTTATTATTATGATTTTTGAGAAAGAGTCTCACTCTGTTACCCAGGATGGAGTGCAGTGGTGTGATCACCACTCACTGCAGCCTCAATCTCCTGGGCTCAAGTGATTCTTCTCCCTCAGCCTCCCAAGGAACTGGTACTATAGGCATATGCCACCACACCTGGCTAATTTTTAAAAATTTTTTTGTACAGATGGGGGTCTCACTATTTTGCCCAAGCTTGTCTTGAACTTCTGAGCTCAAGTGATTTTTTTGCCTTGGCCTCCCAAAATACTGGAATTACAGGCATGAGCCACAATGCCTGGCCTATCTTATATTCTTGTTCTTGGTTTTTTTTTTTTCCATATTCAATTTTCATCCAAATATATCTTCCCTTGGACACCTTGCAATTTATTCCTCCTTTCTGAGATAATTTTGTCTTTTTCTTGGATTTTCTTTTTTGATCTAATTTACTCTCATTACATTTTCCCCTTGCATATATCTCATAGATTTTTCTTGGCCTATTTATGTTGTTTGTTTTAAATTTATGATTCTAGACTTTTTAATATCTCCAAATCTTGTTTGACATTATTTAAACCAGTTCGAGTGTATTGTATTTTGTGGTTGGCATTTTTAGAGAAATTTTCACCAGTTGAAACATTTTGTTTTTTTTTTTGTTTGTTGTCTTTTTTGAGACGAAATCCTATTCTGTCACTCAGGCTGGAATACAGTGGCATGACCTTGGCTCACTGCAACCTCTGCCTCCCAGGTTCAAGTGATTCTCCTGCCTCAGTCTCCTGAGTATGTGGGATTACAGGCACCCACCACGATGCCCAGTTAATTTTTATATTTTTAGTAGCAGTGGGGATTCCCCAAGTTGGCCAGGCTGGTCTCGAACTCCTAACCTCAGGTAATCTGCCAGCCTCTGCCTCCCTAAGTACTGGGATTAAAGGTGTGAGCCACTGTGGCTGGCTGAAACATTTTGATTACATACGTTCTACCTTTTTCCTTACAATAACTTTATATAGAATTTGTTTGATATTTTTTATATTCCAAGGTATTTTTTGGACAGAGTTTCTGGCTCATGAGCATGCTTTTCTCTCATTTTAGTAAAATACATTATTTTTCTTCCAAGTAAGACGATAATGGTGGTAGTGGTAGTTGTGGGAGGAGTCTTGCCATGTCTTGTTTCTCTTCTTTTTCTACAGCATCTTTAATTTTTTGTCATTGACTTTCTTATTTTCCTTCACTGCCACTCTCCAAGGGGCTGTTCTCCCTCTTTACTTATCTCTTTTTCTCACAGAAGTAGTATTTCCTCTGCTGCCTCCTCTGTTCTACTTACTTTCAAGCCCTTCCCCTCTATTGGGTGCCATAAGCTACCAAGTCATCAACCTATGTGTGGTATTTTATCACATATGTTGTGCTTTCTCTTTCTGCAGGTAGTTTTGTTTATGCTTTAAGTTCTCACCTGTCTTCTCTTCCCTTTACAGAGTATCTTGGGCCTCCTGTGTCACTGTTCTCTACACCCACAGGCTTGCATTGGTGGTGGGACTTCAAGTTTCATTTCTCTATTTTCAGGTAATTTGAAATTCCTCCTATTCTCTGGTTCTTAGTGATTTTGGTGGCATATATAACATTTTGTTTTATTTGTACTCCTTGTTGCTATTATGGTATTTTTTGGGGGGATGTGTATAGAGATTTGAATTCAGATTGCCACCATTATTTTCCAGTTAATTCTTCTGATATGTACTTTTTATGAAGATGACTCTTGATGTGGAGTGGTAGATGAATTCTAAGAGTCAAGAGTGAAGGCAGTGAGGTAGTTCAGGTGAGAGATGATGTTGGCATTAAGTTATACATTAAACTTATTTAACTTATAGTTATGATTTGTGAGATTATAGGTTAAAAGAAAATTAAGAGATATACCAATCAAATGTAATGTGGAACTTAGACTTGAATTTTACTCTTTAAAATGTTCCATTTGGGACAACAAATTATATGGTTATTCTACTTATCAATTTTCAGAATAATGAGTCAATATACTAGTGGTCTTCACAGGTGAATGATAAGTTGTTTATCTTTAATTTTTATGTCATTTCATTATGAACTCATGCATTTTATATTGAATAAATAATCTATAACCTCCTTGACATACCCAGCTACTATTTTCAGTTTAACATATTCTCTTCTGATTTTGTCTATTGGCTTACCTCTTTTTATCTAACTGTAATTAACAGGAAGAGCTGATGTTATATTCTGCCTAATATTATGGACAACGAACTCAATGACAGTGGGAATTTTATTCTATTTTGAATATATTCCCAGCATCTCAAACAGTGACTGGCGCAGAGTAGGTGCTCAATAAAAGTTTGCTGAATGAAGAAATGAATGATTAAGCTTTAAAAGTATTCCTTTTAAATATGCTAAAAAATTTTTTTGAGATGGGGTCTTGCTCTGTTACCCAGGATGGAGTACAGTGGCATGATCATGGCTCACTGCAGCTTCCGCCTCCCAGGATGAAGTGATTCTCCCACCTTAGCCTCCTAAATAGCTGGACCACAGGCATGCATCACCATGGCCAGCTAATTTTCTAAATTTTTGGTAGACTTGGGGTCTCTGCCATGTTGCCCAGGGTGGTCTCGAACTCCTAAGCTCAAGCAATCCTCCTGCCATTGTCTCCCAAAGTGCTGAGATTACAGGTATGAGTCACTGTGCCTGGCTTTAAATATGCTTTTAAGTTCATCAAACTTGTTAAAATGTTTTGGCATGGTTAAGGAGTACTGTTGTTTCTCCCCATAGCAATTATATTAATTCTTTTGAAACTCATATTTACCAGTCTTTAAAAAGTGACAATTTTGAAAAAATGCACTATTACATTTCCTGGAAATAATTAAGAAAGTTATTATTTGTGTCATGTCAATTTGGGAGGAACATAACAACGGGTGTTTTAGAGGTCTTATTTTTAGCTAGGTTCCTTTATATTTTTTGATGTTTGGAATGATATAATGGGAGGAACAGCACAAGCTGAATGTGATTGGAAAGTGCCTGGAAGGATATTATTAGAATTCAAAATGACTTAGTAATTGAGGGAGTGTGAAATGTGGTCAGAATAAAGTGCGGTGTAGTGAATTGTTGCTAGGAGGAAAAATAAGACTGCCCTAATATATAACGGGGACTTATGGACAAATATGGCTAAAATTTAAATTTTAGGGATATAGTAAATCACTTGAATCAGCAATGCTAGTATATATAATATTAAAAGACATAATGGCAGAATGTTATTTAAGCATTGGGATCAGAGTACTGTCTAGGGACTAGGCTTAACTTCTAGGACAGAGGTTACAAACTGGTACCTCGCAAAATCACCCCTGATGGGTTTTGGTTGGGCTGAGAGAGAGAGGAAGAGAGAATGGGAAAAGGAGAGGGAAGATGAAAGGAAGGATGAAGTTTCCAGCTTTGAAAAAGTGAGAATTTTGACATAAAATCCCGATTTTCAGTGTCTCTTGAAATGTTTGGCAACATTGTGTATTGTTGTGAGTAGCCTGTCTACGATAGACGTGTGCTAAACAGCAGCTAGTTACTTAAATGTGGATCTGTCCTGTCCAGGCCTCCATGGTCCCATCACTTCCTAGCTCCAAACCACAAGCACCAGGTATTGTTACAGTTCTTTCCCTGGCAATTGTTTTTTCCATAACAAGACCATACCTGTTTTAATTGCCTCCTATTCACTCCATCAGTCAGTTTGGAAGTGATTCTTGACATAGGTTTATGGAAATGGCCAAACACCTGACACCCAACACTGAACAGGTAAGATCGACAGTAGTTTATTAATCACATATACTCACCACCTGAGGAGGAGGACATTGTATGCCACACAAGGCCACGTTGAGGTTGTATTCAGGAACGCAGTGAACAAGGACGGGCTTTGGGAGGCAGGCTTTGTAATATCAAAAGGGCAAGGTGTCTCTTGGTTCCTAAAAGGACAGGAAGGTGTGACTGGCTTGTTCGAGTAATTTCACAGGCTGGTAGGGAATGGAAATTCACTATGAATGGGAAAAGAAAATCCATTATTTTATCTGGCTCTCTTGATACAGAGGGTTGTTTCCTTTTTCTTTTCACATTTTACAGAACAGAGAATGAGAAAAGACTTAACTTCCACAATAACATTTTTTTAAAACAACACTTAGGAACAACAGAATTTCATTTCTCATAGTTCTGGAGGCTGGGAAATTGAAGGTGGAGGCACCAGCAGATGTGACGTCTGCTGAGGACCCATTTCCTGGTTCCTAGATGGGTGCCTTGTTGCTGTGTCCTCACATGGTAGAAATGGGTGAACAAACTCTCTTGACCTAGGTTTTAAAATTGACAAGTAAAAATTGTATATATTTATGGTGTACAACATGATGTTTTGATATATCGTGAAATGGCCAAATCATACTATTTAACATATGCATTATTTAACATACTTACCTTTTTTGGTGGTGAGAACACTTTAAATCTACTCTCTTAGCAATTTTCAAGTATACATTATATTGTTATTAACTATAGTCACCAAAATATACAATAGATAGTTTGAACTTATTCCTCCTAATTGAAATGTTGTGTACTTTGGCCAATATCTCCTCAATCCCTCCATCCACTAACAACCAAATTATTGTGGAACCAAACTGGAATACCATTGTCTTTCATTACTAGGAGATGATAAGAGAAGTTTTAAATTGTCATTCAGTCTGACCTAATTTTAACCCAGAATGTTATTACTATTTGTAATTTTCACATGTTCAAAAAACTCAGCAGAACTAAAATAATGAGACCTCATATTTGGATGATGGTGGCAGAGACCATTGGTTGTCTGCAAAATCCATTCTTTTATTCTTCCAGCGTAATGGGAGTATAGTCAGTTATAGAGGTGATGTGTGCCACTTCTGGGAGGGAGCTTTTTGGAGAATATGAATTCCTCCTCCACACTGTTTTCTATTGGCTAAATGCAGATGATAAGAAGACCATGGGGAAGCCACAGAATGAAAGGCACTGGGGTTCCTGAATCAATGCATGGAGAAAAGCTGCCACCTGACTTGAACTCTTATTCTGAACCATTATATAAACAAGGCATACATTTCTGTTGTACTGAAGCCACAATATATTTGTGTCTATGTGACTGAGTAGTTTATTTAGCCCATCCAAACTAATACAGATGCCATTTTAAACTTTAATCTTAAACACTGTAATTATTTTCTATATATTTAAAGCCCGTATTTTAAAGGTAAGACAGTGGGGGCATAAAGAGATTCATCAATTCTTTCAACAAATACTTATTGACCATTAGGATAAATTGTTGAAAACAACCTGTGAAATCATTTTTTGGGAGGACATTTATTCATATATTCTATAAATATTAATCAAGGTTTTTAATGTATACTCTAGGAACTCACAGTCTAGTGTCAGAGACAAACACTAAAAAAAAAAAAAAATTAAGAGTGTAAAGTGTAAATTCCTACAGCGTTTAGTACTCATGAGAATAACATAGTATTACAAAGGCAAATAATAGGGGGATTTGACCTAGTGAGGTAAGTAGGAGGATTCCCAGTAGAAGTGACGACTAACTCAGATGTGAAAAACATACATTTTTAGGCTGGTGAGAAAGAGAAAGAAACTTTTCTAACAAGATAATAATATATACAAAGGCCTGATTTGGATGGAAAGAGTTCTGGTAAATACGGGGGATGGGGAGGCCATTGTGATTGGGGTTGGAAGAGTAGCACAGATTTAGGGGTGAACCTTGAGGGCCTCTACATTTAAATTCAAAGTCAAGGAGGCTGAGGCTGTAGATTAAGACAGAAAAAGTGTGCAGAGAGGTATCTTAGCTCAGGCTGCTATAACAAATACCATAGACTGGGTTATTTAGGCAACAAACACTTAATTATCACAGTTCTGGAGGATGGGAAGTCCAAGATCAAGGTGTCGTCAGCAGATTTGTTTTTTCGTGAAGACCCTCTGCCTGGCTTGTGGATGGTTGCCTTCTTCTTGCAGTATCCTGAGTAGCGAAGAGAGGGAGCTATGGTATCCCTTCCTCTTCTCACAAGGGCACTAATCCCAACGTTGGGCTTCCACCTTCAGAATCTCATCTAAACCTACTTATCTCCCAAAGGTGTCACCCGCTAACACCATCATATTGAGGGTTAGGGTTTCAACATATGAATTTTGACAGGATACAAAGATTCAGTTCATAACAAGAAAAGTGAGAAAAACAGAAGGCAAGGGAAGAGTGTATTTCATGGAGAGAATGATCACCAGTCTGGAGTGGGTGAGTTTGGTTGTGAAGAAAGAGAGGTAGGGAGTTAGGATTGTTAGGATTGTAGATGAAGGGACATGGGAACCAAATTATTTTGTTGTTTTGTTAAGTGGTTGAGGGTTTAAAATGAATGGGGATAATTCAGTTACCAAACAGAGAATTTAAATTTTTAAGAGCAAGAGTGAATAATTTGATAGCAAGATAATCAGGTTCTTGAGAAGAATTAAAGAATGTTAAACAAAGCACAGGTGGAGAGATTAATCTTGCACAGGAGGACAGAGAGTTTATTTTAATGGGTAAGAAGGAGGATAGATGGGGATAGATGTAGGTAAGTTTATATATTTACAATCAGAAGTTAAGATAGTTTCATTTTCTCTGAAAAGTCAGATTCAAGGTCACCTGGATAGACTAAAAGAGAGTGGGGCATGAGGAAATTGGAGAATGTTTAAAACACAATTGAGTCTTCCAATCTATGATCATGGTATATCTCTCAATGTATTTAGATATTCTTTAGTATATCTCTTGTAAACTGCAAATAATTCCATCTTGCCTAAATAAAAATATGTCTCACTACCACTGCCTTTTAACTTAAATGCTTATTCCATTTATTTTTAATGTAATTATTGATTTAGTTTGGTTTAAATGTATCATTTTGCTCTTTGCTTTCTCTTTGTTCCATCTGTTGTTTCTTTTCTGCGTGTTTTAAAAGTATTTTAAAAATTGCATCTTATCTCTTCTACTTCTTATTAGTTATACTTCTTTAATTCTTTTCCATGGATATACCATGCTTTACAATAAGTATCTTAAACGTATCCCAGCTTCCCTGCAAATAATATTGTACCACTTTATATATAATTCACCTTACAACCTACAATTTATAATTATAGAATATACTTCTGTAAGTTATAACCAATAAATACCCTGTTATTATTTTGCTCTAAGCAGTCACAGTCAATTATCTTTTACAGAAATTAAGAAATGGGAAAAAAAATCTCCTAAATTTTAATTATATTTACCATTTCTTCTGCTTTTTATTCTTTTTAGTTTCCATCTGATATTTTCTTTCAGCCTGAGGAACTTCCTTTAATGTTACTTGGAGTACTACTGAAGTACTGCTGTGAATTCTCCTAACCTGTATTTGGAAATGTCTTCACTTTCATTTTTGAAGGATATTTTTTACTAGATACAGAATTCTAGGCTGTTTTTTCTTTATTTTTTGAGTCACAGTCTCACTCTGTCACCCAAGCTGAGTGGAGTGGCATGATATCAGCTCATTGCAACCTCTGCCCCATGAGTTCAAGCGATTCTCCTGCCTCAGCCTCCCGAGTAGCTGGGACTAAAGGAATACGCCACCAAGCCTGGCTAATTTTTGTATTTTTAGTAGAGATGGGGTTTTGCCATGCTGGCCAGGCTGGTCTCAAATTCCTGATCTCAAGTGATCCACTCACCTTGGCCTCCCAGAGTGCTGGGATTACAAGCATGAGCCACTGTGGCTGGCCTCTAGGCTGTTTTTCCTTTCAGCACCTTAAGATGTTGCTTCACTTTCTTCCACTTGTATCGTTTCTGACAAGTCAGTTGAAATACTTTTCATTATTTTCTGGTATGTAATATGTCTTTATTCTCTAGCTAAGATTTTTTTCTTTCAGAAATTTGATTATGGTTTACTTAGGTAGGGGTGTGTGTGTGTGTGTGTGTGTGTACTGCTTGGGATTGTTGAATTTAACTTTTTTGATGAAATTTGGAAAGATGTTGACTTTTCTTTTGAATATTTTTCTGCCTCAATTGCTGTCTTGTACCCCTCTGGTCCTCCAGTTATAAGTATACAAGGCTACTGAGACACTGGTCATTTTTGTCAGCCTTTGTCCCTTTGTGTTTCAGCTTGGATAGTTTCTGTTGCCCATTTTCAAGTTCGTTGGTCCTTTCTTCCACTGTAAAATGTGTTATTAAGCCATCTTGGGAGTTTAAAATACTCCAGATATTGAATTTTTAGTTGTAGATTTTCCATTTGGTTCTGTTCTTATATTTTCATTTTTGAATTAATATTTCTAGTTGTTTCCTTCATGTTTCTCTTTTAGTACAGAGCATTGTAATAGCTATTTAAAATTATTTGCAGAAAATTGCTACTGTTTCTGAATCTATTTTGTAGATAATTTTTTAGCTGATTAAGGTCACAATCTCCTGTTTCTTAGAATGTCTAGTAAAAAAATTATTGTACACTGAACGTTATGAATGGTACATCAAGTGTGTGGAATTTGTGGTTTTCTCTAATAGAATGTTGAAGTTTGTTTTAGCAAGCAGTTAATTTACTCGTGGATCAGCTTGATTTTTGAAAATCTTGCTTTTAGTTTTACTATTGGCTCTAGAATTGCCTTTACTTTAGAGCTAGATTAGCTCCACGTTGAAGGCCCGGTCTTGCTGGAAATCCTGGTCTTTATGTTGAAAGCCTGGGATGTTCAATGAGGTCTCTCTGCTGTGGCTAATCAGAGCTAGACTATCTCCTACCTCTGTATGAGCTCCAGTATTTGTTCAACTTCCAGGTTCCAGTAATTATTCTTTTCCTAGCACATAGTTGGTCTTTCCTTGGTATTTCTTCACTGCCTAGTTTTGTAGAGCCCCATTCTATGCATGAGCAGCTTATTTTTGGGCTCAAATGCAAGGAATCCTATTCTGCTATCTGGAGTTTCTTTTCTATTCAGCTCCCTTTTCTCTGTGACCCTGCCCTGAAGGCTTCAGGAGCCTTGGTTGCTTTGAATTCTAACATCTCTTTCCTCCATTTGCCAAAACCGCTGTGGTCATTCCTCCCTGCACTGTACTGTAGAATGCACCTCCAAGCAGAAAGGCAGAACAGTTGTGGGTTCACCTCATTTGTTTCCATTCTTGCTGGGATCACAGTCCTTTTAAGGATCATAGTCTTCTGGTACAGGTATCAGCCTTTTAGGGATCATATTCCAGCCTGTTGTGCAATGTCTGAAATAGTTAATTTATATATTATGTTAAGTTTTTTTTTTTTTTTTTTTTTTGAGACAGAGTCTCACTCTGTTGCCCAGGCTGGAGTGCAGTGGCATGATCTCTGCTCACTGCAACCTCCGCCTCCTGGGTTCAAGCAATTCCCCTGTCTCAGCTTCCCGAGTAGCTGGGATTACAGGTGTGCACAACTACGCCCATCTAATTTTTGTATTTTTAATAGAGACAGGGTTTCACTATGTTGGCTAGGCTGGTCTTGAACTCCTGACGTCAGGTGATCTGCCTGCCTTGGTCTTCCAAAGTGCTGGGATTACAGTCATGGGCCACTGCGCCCAGCCATTTTGTTGAGTTTTGTATTTGTTTATGCCTGAAAGACTACCCCAGGACCAGTTCCTCAATCATGGTCGGAAGGGAGAGTCTTACAGATTTATAGCTTTTATTTCTTTTATCTGTAGTTATTATTCCTTGATTTTATTTCTTCATTTAATTCTTTTTAATTTTATTTATTTATGTTTTTTGAGACAGGATCTTGCACTCTTGAGTACAGCAGTGTGGGAGGAGAAAGAGAGAAATCAGCTAGGCAGATGGTTAGGGCAAGGGTCCTTGGTAGAATTCCCTCTAACAAAAAGCAGCCCAAGAGGTCATTTCTCCTTCAGCAAAGAGCAGCCTGAGAGATCAAGCTGCAAACACACATAACGAAGGCAAGCTCTAACAGAAAGGGGCCTCCTGTGTGACGTACAGACATACAGTGGGTCCCAGTAAGCAGTCCCTCTCTTCTTGGAAATAATCAGACAAGGAGGCTTGTGCAGGGGGAGTGCCTGCAGCAGCACCAGTAAGAACACCTACTTTGAACCAGTCACATTCACCTTGGAGTGTTCTGCCCACTGCCTTTTTTACACATGCGCAGTAGGAAGAGATAAACAACATGGAGTAACTCAAGCTAAGAAGCCACATGCACACTAGAAAGGGTGGGATGGGAACTCAGAAATTTGCACCTTATGCAAATGAAGCATCCCTCCCCTCCAGCTTCTCTGTAAAAACCCTTGCACTTCACTGTAAAATGGCAACCTATCTTTCTGGGACCCCTCTCTGCTCCAGAGAGCTTTATTCCTTTCGCTTATTAAACTTCAGCTCTAACCTCAACTTTGGAGTGTCTGCATCCTTGATTTTCTTGGCTGTGAGATCAAGAGCTTCAGGTGACACCTTACACAACAAGGCCAGTTTCAGCAAGATCACAGTTCACTGCAGCCTTGACCTTCTGGGCTCAAGTGATCCTCCCACTTCAGCCTCCTGAGTTGCTGTGACTACAGGTGGAAGCCTATAGTGTTATAGAGATGGGGGCTCCCTATGTTGCCCAAACTGGTCTCAAACTCCTAAGCTCAAGTCATTCTCCCACCTTGGTCTCCCAAAGTATTAGCATTACACTTTGGGAGCTAACTGTGCCTGGCTAATTCAATTTTTTATAACTTGCTTTGGAAGTCCCAAGTTATTTTGAAGAATATGCCCAACATATGAGGGTGACGGTGTTTTGTGAAGACTGCTTTTATATATGTTTGTGTATTTGGTATACAAAATGAATGATGATATTCTACTTACATATTTTAGAAGTAAAATAAAAATTACTAAAATTAAATGTTTAATACATTTCAAATAAAAAGTATATAAACCATAAATGTAAAATGTAAACATATAAAATGTAAACGTTAAACATTATAAATCTAATATAAATTATTAGCACATAAAGTAATAAAAAGAAGATATTATGCTTAAAATAACTTACAGATAAAAATGAAGATATTTTATGGTATATTTAAAATATATGGTCAGGTGTGGTGGCTCATGCCTGCAATCCCAGCACTTTAGAAGGCAAAGGGGAGAGGATTGCTTAAGCTCAGAGTTCTGGACCAGCCTGGGCAACATAGGGAGACCCTTTCTCTAACACAAATTAAAAGAATTAGCCAGACATGATAGCGCATACCTGTAGTCCCAGTTACTTGGGAGGCTGGGGCAAGAGGATCACTTGAGCCGAGGAGATCCAGGCTGCAGTGAGCTATGATTGTGTCATTGCACTCCAGCCTGGGTGTCAGAGTGAGACCTCTCTCTCTCTCTCTCTCTCTCTCTCTCTATATATATATATATATATATATATATATATATATATATACATACATACATTATAAAATTATGTATGAAAACCATACACATAAAAATTAGACATACACATAAAAGACGAAATAATTTTGATTTTTAAAAATCTATCTTAAAATGTGAATTTTAAAAAGGAAATGTTTACTTATGTTATTGTAGAGTTGTTGCCTTATTTTCTGTGCAGATTTTTCCAACTGCTGAGAGCTTTTTATTTACATTGCTATTTGAGAGAATGGTGAGAAATATAAGCAAGCTCCAGGTATTTTTCTCTGACTTCTTCATCTTTGAATAATTTTCTCTCCTATTTCATAACTGAGGAAAAGTTTTTGAACAATAACTGTTTTCCTTTGCAGGTACTATAATATTATTTTTCTCTCACAAAGTAGTTTTTTACTGTCCTCACTTCCTTTACTTTTATCATGTGTGCATGTATATTCCTAGACTGAATTCACATATTAACTTCAGTTCTGTCATATTCCTTTTAAGAATTATTCTTGCTAGAGAAACTTTGCATAGTACAATAGTATCATTATTTATAGTTACTTGTACCTGTTAAGAGTTGGAGAATACATCACCTGACCTTTTTATGTACAATGAATCATTGATCTTGATCTCAAAATGGGGATTATTTACATTTTTAAAAATATTAAAATAATGATAATACAGTAACAAAAAATACCAGACTGTTGGTAGACCAAGTAACAGGATATACTGGAATCCTGTTGTATTCCCTAGTATTATAATTTATAAAAAATAAAATGGGGCTGAGTGCAGTGGCTCATGCCTGTAATCCCAGCACTTTGGGAGGCCAAGGCGGGCAGATCCTGAGGTCAGGAGATTGAAACCATCCTGGCTAACATGGTGAAACACCATCTCTACTAAAAATGCAAAAAATTAGCCAGGCGTGGTGGTGGGCGCCTGTAGTCTCAGCTACTTGAAAGACTGAGGAAGGAGAATCACTTGAACCCAGGAGGCGGAGGTTGCAATGAGCCAAGATTGTACCACTGCACTCCAGCCTGGGCAACAGAGTGAGACTCTGTCTCAAAAACAAACAAACAAACAAAAAACAGTACATGTTTGAGTGTGGTGGAGGGAATACATGATACTCTAGAAGTCAGGAAAGCTAGGATCTCATCCCAGCTCTACAACTAATTATATGTTGTAATTAATTATTTTTGGATAATTCTTATATGTGTGTATGTGTGTGCGTGTGTGTGTGTGTGTATACACACACACACATACATTTTTTTTATTGCATTTTAGGTTCTGGGGTACATGTGCAGAACATGCAGGATTGTTACATAGGTACACACACGGCAATGTGGTTTGCTGCCTCCAACCCCGTCACCTATATCTGGCATTTTCCCCCATGTTATCCCTCCCCAACTCCCTACCCCTGCTACCCATCCTCCAGTCCCCACCAACAGACCCCAGTGTGTGTTGCTCCCCTCCCTGAGTCCATGTGTTCTCATTGTTCAACACTCACCTATGAGTGAGAACATGCAGTGTTTGATTTTCTGTCCTTGTGTCAGTTTGCTGAGAATGATGGTTTCCAGGTTCATCCATGTCCCTACAAAGGACACAAACTCATCTTTTTTATGGCTGCATAATATTCCATGGTGTATATGTGTCACGTTTTCCCTGTTCAGTCTATAATTGATGTGCATTTGTGTTGGTTCCAAGTCTTTGCTATTGTAAACAGTGCTGCAATGAACATTCGTGTGCATCTCTTTATAATAGAAAAATTTATAATCCTTTGGATATATATGCAGTAATAGAATTGCTGGGTCAAATGGAATTTCTATGTCTAGGTCCTTGAGGAATCGCCACACTGTCTTCCACAATGGTTGAACTAATTTTCACTCCCACCAAGAATGTAAAATTGTTCCTATTTCTCCACATCCTCTCCAGCATCTGTTGTCTCCAGATTTTTTAATGATCGCCATTCTAACCAGCGTGAGATGGTATCTCAGTGTAGTTTTGATTTGCATTTCTCTGATGACCGGTGATGATGAGCATTTTTTCATATGTTTGTTGTCCTCACATATGTCTTCTTTTGAAAAGTGTCTGTTCATATCCTTCACTCACTTTTGAATGGATTTGTTTTTTTTCTTGTAAATCTGTTTTAGTTCTTTGTAGATTCTGGATATTAGCCTTTTGTCAGATGGGTAGATTGCAAAAATTTTTTCTCATTCTGTTGGCTGCTCTATTGATTGTTTCCTTTGCTGCAGAGAAGCTCTGGAGTTTAATTAGATCCCATTTGTCTATTTGGCTTTTGTTGCCAATGCTTTTGGTGTTTTAGTCATGAAGTCCTTGCCTATGCCTATGTCCTGAATGGTTTTGCCTAGGTTTTCTTCTAGGATTTTTGTGGTGTTAGGTCTTACGTTTTTTAACTCTTTAATCCTTCTGGAGTTAATTTTAGTGTAAGGTGTCAGGAAGGGGTCCAATTTCTGCCTTCTTCACATGGCTAGCCAGTTTTCTCAACACCATTTATTAAACAGGGAATCCTTTCCCCATTTCTTGTGTTTGTCAGGTTTGTCAAAGATCGGATGGTTATAGATGTGTGGCATTGCCTCTGAGACCTCTGTTCTGTTCCGTTGGTCTATATCTCTGTTTTTATACCAGTACCATGCTGTTTTGATTACTGTAGGCTTGTAGTGTAGTTTGAAGTCAGGTAGCGTGATGCCTCCAGCTTTGTTCATTTTGCTCAGAATTGACTTGGCTATGTGGGCTCTCTTTTGGTTCCATATGAAATTTAAGGTGGTTTTTTCCAGTTCTGTGAAGAGGGTCATAGGTAGCTTATTGGGGATAGTGTTGAATCTATTAATTACTTTGGACAGTATGGCCATTTTCACAATATTGATTCTTCCTAACCCTGAACATGGAATGTTTTCCCATCTGTTTGTGTCCTCTCTTATTTCCTTGAGCAGTGTTTTGTAGTTCTCCTTGAAGAGGTCCTTTACATTCTTTTTAGTTGTATTCCTATGTATTTTATTCTCTTTGTAACAATTGTGAATGGCAGTCTGTTCTTGATTTGGCTCTCTTTTAGTCTGTTATTGATGTATAGAAATGCTTGTGATTTCTGCACATTGATTTTGTATCCTGAGACTTTGTTGGAGTTGCTTATCAGTTTCAGGAGATTTTGGGCTGAGACAATGGGGTCTTATAAACATACAATCATGTAATCTGCAAATAGAGACAATTTGACTTCTGCCTCTCCTAACTGAATACCCTTTATTTCTTTTTCTTGCCTGGTTGCTCTGGCTAGAACTTCCAGTGCTATATTGAATAGGAGTGGTGAGAGAGGGCATCCTTCTCTAGTACCAGATTTCAAAGGGAATGCTTCCAGTGTTTGTTCATTCAATATGATATTGGCTGTGGGTTTGTCGTAAATAGCTTTTTATTATTTTGAGATACATTCCATCGATACCTAGTTTATTGAGAGCTTTTAGCGTAAAGGGCTGTTGAATTTTGTTGAAGGCCTTCTCTGTGTCTATTGAGATAATCATGTGGTTTTTGTCTTTGGTTCTGTTTATGTGGTGAATTACATTTATAGACTTGCGTATGTTGAACCAGCCTTGCATCCCCAGGATGAAGCTTACTTGATTGTGATGGATAAGATTTTTGATGTGCTGTTGCAATTGGCTTGCCAGTATTTTATTGAAGATTTTTGCATCTATGTTCATCATGGATATTGGCCTGAAGTTTTCTTTTCTTGTTGAGTTTCTGCTGGGTTTTGGTATCAGGATGATATTGGTCTCATAAAATGATTTGGGAAGGATTCCCTCTTTTTGTATTGTTTGGAATAGTTTCAGAAGGAGTGGTACCAGCTCCTCTTTGTCTGTTTCGTAGAATTCAGCTGTGAACCCACCTGGACCTGGGCTTTTTTTGGTTGGTAGGCTATCATTGGCTCTCTCAACTTCAGCCTTGTTATTGGTCTATTCACGGTTTCAGCTGCTTCCTGGTTTAGGCTTGGGAGGGTGTATGTGTCCAGGAATTTATTTATTTCTTTCAGGTTTACTGGTTTATGTGCATAGAGTTGTTTGTAGTAATCTCTGATGGCAGTTTGTATTTCTATGAAATCGGTGGTGATATCCCCTTTAGCATTTTTTATTGCATCTATTTGATTATTCTCTCTTTTCTTTTTTATTAATCTGGCTAGTGGTCTATTTTGTTGATCTTTTCAAAAAACCAGCTCCTGGATTTTTAATTTTTTGAAGGGTTTATGTAATTCTTATTTGCACAATGTGGTGCTGTTAAGTTAAATAAAATTTCTTATAGAAATTCTCTGATTGCCTTTAGAATAATTGGTTTTAATAGAAATTTTTACTACAAATGTTAAATGACAAGATTTTACAGCTTTAGTCTAGAAATTTTATGTCTGAAATTACATACAGTAAACCAACAAATGTGGGCGAGAATATGTTATTGTGAGAAATGAAATATTCTGGCTAATAGTTTATTATCAAACATGCCACACACAATTTAAAAGCCTACTTTCTTCAAAATTCTGTACTGAATACAGTTTTTCTTAGGTAATTCAGAAAGTATTTCAGGATATTTTCTCATATGAGCATTATGAATGTGAATTATAATTGTACTTTGGGTTTATTATTATTTTTTCTTTTTAGACAGAGTCTTGTTCTGTTGTCCAGGCTGGAGTGCAGTGGCAATCATAGCTCACTACAGCCTTGACCTCCTAAATTCAGGTGATCCTCTTGCCTCAGGCTCCCATATAGCTGATATTATAGGTGTATGCCACTACAATTGGCTAATTTTTAAAAAAATATTTTGTAAAGATGGGGGGTTCTCATTATATTGCCCTGGCTGGTCTTGAGCTCCTGGCTTCAAAGGATCCTACCACCTCAACCTCCCAAAGCACCAGGATTACAGGCATGCACCACCATGCCCAGCTATGTACTTTGGGTTTATAAAGGTACCAGTTGACAGAAATTTCTAGTTCCCAGAATCTTACAGAATGTAAGTTACCATTTACATTCCCATTTTCAATAATTTAAAGATGTCACCAATCTTGAAGAAAAACTGCTGATGAGCTCTTGTAGAGTCTTCATCTAAATGATCAATTACCACTTTCTTCTTAAATTTATTAGTCTCGAAAGAAGAGACTGTCTCTTCTATTTACATCTTTATTTTTCACTGTACCGTCATATGCTTAATGACCATGTATGATTCTCCAAATGTCAAATTCAGGAGATGGTTTTAAAACACAAAAAGCAAAATAATATTTATTTTAAAAATTCCTCTCGAAAGAGAAGAAACAGTTTTTCAAAGGAACATTTTATTCATGATAACTGCTTAGCACTACTCTCTATGGAATTTTAGTATTGATGGTTTAAAAAATATAAGCAAAGCATACATCATAGGATACATCATAGGAGGAGTTTATGCACAGCTTTCAGATATTTTAATTCATCTTGTAGTTTTCTGGGCTGGGGTACATTTCATCAAAGTATTTCTATGTATCAGAGAAAACTCACTGGGTTTCATTTCAGAATCTAATAAGTCAATGGCGTGTGGACAGAAGCATTTTACTTTGGCATTTGAGTGGTTTGGCAGAATGCCATCCGTATCCTGATACTGTGGCTCATCTATTGGTTTCTATTGTGTTATATCAACACAGCAGCCAGAATGACACTAATAAAACTTTAGGTTGGCTTGTGCTTCTCCTCTGCCCAGAACACTCCAATTGCTTTCCCTCTTATTCAGGGTAACAGCCAAAGTCTACACAATGACATACTCCCTCGTTCTACTCTGTCCACCCACTCCTCTCTGACCATCTACTTCATTAGTAGCTGTGCCCTGGACTCTTCAGGCCTATTCTGTCTGATTCTTCTGGTCCCTTTGGCATACTGTCACTCATTATTACCACAGCTCTTGCTCTCCCACTGACTTTAGGTCTTTACTCCGTGTTACCTTTCAGCACTTACCTGGCAGCACTATGTAAAATTGGACCTTCCCTTTAAGTTTATGTAAATTTTGGCAGGGCATGGTGGCTCATGCCTGTTATCACAGCACTTTGCATGGCCAAGGCAGGCTAATTACTAGAGGCCCAGAATTCGAGACTAGCCTGGCCAACGTGGTGAAACCCTGTCTCTACAAAAAAAAAAAAAAAAAAAAAAAATTATCCAGGCGTGGTGATGTGCACCTATAGTCCCAGTAGTCCCAAGCTACTTGGGAGGCTGAGGCATAAGAATCACTTGAGCCTGGGAGGCAGAGATTGCAGTGAGCTGAGATCACACTACTGCACTCCAGCCTGGACAACAGAGGAGAGACTCTGTTTCAAAAAAAAAAAAAAATCATGTAAATTTTTATTGAGATAATTGTAGATTTACATGCAGTGGTAAGAAATAATATAGAAAGATCCCATGTCCCCTTAACACAATTTTTCCCAATGGAAACATTTTACAAAACCATAGAACAATATCACAACCAAGATATTAACATTGATAGAATCCACCCATCCTGTTTGGATTTTCCATTTTAATTTAAAAATTATATTTATTTTTTAATAGCACATATGTTTTACTTATTTTGTTTATTTTATTTTTCCCTTTTACCAGAATGTAAAGCTCTAGGAGGGCAGTGATTTTTGCTTGGTTTGTTCACATCACTGGGACAGAGTCTGGCATAGTGGGTTCTTACACATTTTTGTTGAGTTAGTGAATTAATAGTATCATCTCTTTTGCTAGACTCTGTAAGAGATAGATACAGTGCATCAAACACCTGGACCTTTCTTTGATTCAGTGCAGTGACACCCTACATTTAAAGAGGAATAAGTGAGACTTACTACACTGAGAAAGGCTGCTTTGGTTTACAATGAATTCTGTTGGTAGCCCAGAAAGAGCCAGAAAAATCTTTGCTTTTCTCCCATAGGAGCTCCCTTTCTGTGTCTTAGGTAATTATAGAGTGAATAACTTGCCGAAAAATACAGAAATCAATTTTGGTTTTTACTAATTAGCATTATAGTCTGGTAAAACAACATAGTATAGTCTAACCAACAAATCAGATCCAAATGGTTAAGCTGATTTGCATGAACTAATGACATTACAGAATCAAAGCCACCTTTATTTTAAATTCCCAGGTCTTTGAGATGTTCACTGGTGTCCATTAGAACCTGACAGTCCATTCTTAAATTATGTTGGCAAAATGAATACTGATGGATTTCCACTTTTCCTAAAGCATTGTTTGGCTACGAGCAGTGCAGGGAATAATTCTTGACTTACCTCTCAGAATGTTAGAGTATCAAATACAAGAAATGATGCCCTAGATCAAACTTTGTCTATATATAGAATTTGTTGGTAATGGATAAATAATAAGAAACTTGACACAGACAGATACCATATACACCAACCTCTTTGGAGGATAGTTTGACTTTATATGTCAACTAATGCTTGTATTCTTTAAATCAGCAATTACATTTCTAGGAATTTAATAGATATTTTTGTACATTTGCTATAACGGAGATATTGACCTTAAGTTTCTTTTCTTAACAATTCTGGGTTGTCACTGGCAGAAATAGTTTGCAATATAGCTTGTGTATTCGTCCTTGCCCAAATCCCATGTTGAATTGTAATCCTCAGTCTTGAAGGTGGGACCTGGTGGGAGGTGTTTGGATCGTGCGGGTGGATCCCTCATGGCTTGGTGCTGTTTTCAGGAAAGTAGTTCTTACGAGATCTGTTTGTTTAAATGTGTGTGGCACCTTCCTGCCCTCTTGCTCCTGCTTTTCCCATGTGACGTGCCTACTCCCCCTTCACCTTCCACTATGATTGGAAGCTTCCTGAGGTCTCCCCAGGAGCAGATGCTGCTATGCTTCCTGTACAGCCTGCAGAAACATGAGCCAGTTATACTTCTTTTCTTATAAATTACCCAGTCCTGGGTATTTATTTATAGTGGTCCAAGAACAGCATAATACATTTTGCTAAGGATATGAAATATTTCATTCAATTTTTTTCTTATTTGTTGACTCTGTGGAGTTCTATAATATTTATTACAGCATATTTATAATAACATAAGAATGTAAGCATATGAACATCAATATGAGATTGGTGAAAAAATTAGGATTTTTTCCCATACAATAGAAAATTAGGCAGCTGTGAACAAAAACAAGGTGTTATTTGTGCTTTTATGAAACAATCTCCAAGGCATATTGCTAAGTAAAAGAGCAACTTGTAAGACAGTGTGTATGGTATGATTCAATCTGGGTTAAAAATGTGATATATACACAGGTATATGTATGCAAGTATAAATAGGCTTGAAAATGCATAGAGTACTTCCAAAGGATACATAAAACACATAATAACGTTTGCCTCTGGGAGAGGAGGGTAGCTTTATTTTTATACTCTTTGGTATATCCATGTATCTTTTTTTTTTTAATTTAGAAGAAAAGAAAGATATGGTTTCATATCAGTTCAGGAATAGTCATGGAGGAAGAAGGCTAGAATCATGCCACATGAACCTCACATGTAGGAATACAAATTTGAAGAAATTCATATAGAAGATGAGCATAGTTCTGTGACTTGAGACTTTTCAAAGAAAACATGGTTCATGCAGGATAGGACACAAGCAGGACACAATGTAATTCTGACTTCTACATGAGTTGGTGTAAGTACAGTCATCCCAAACTGGGGCTACTCTGTTGATAACATCAGGTTACCTTGCAGGTATAACAGAGCCCAAAACTGCAAGTCACGTAGCCTGGGCATGCACAATAGGAAAAAATTTGACCTCTAATAACATCCAAAGCAACCATTCCTCCCTTTGGAACCAAGAATATGACCAGAACCTGAATGTCAGAACTCTTTCAGAAGCAAAGGAACCCTTGGCCTAGAAGATTTGGTGCTAAAATCTACCTCAGCATACCTTATGTAAATGGTCAAATTTGAAGTCCTCCAATCAGACTCTGCCAAGCCAACATTCCTAAATCATTTCCCTTCCCCTCTGATTCCTTAAAACTTACCCCAGATCTTAAACTGGGGAGATTGATTTGATCTCTGTTCCTGTCTACTTGCTGGCCAGTTTTGCAATAATGCCTTTCTTTTCTCAAAAGCTGGTGCCATAATATTGGCTTCTGTGCACTTCAGGCAGTGAGCCTATTTGCTTGATAACATAATGACACTTTCAAAAGTCTGAGGATGATAAATAGCTACTACTGATTGAGCACATGCTTCAGGCTAAGCTTTTCACGGGTCATTGCATTGGATCTTTATGACAACCCTGTGAAGTAGTCATAGTTTTTTTTTTTTTTTTTTTTTTTTAGAGACAGGGTTTCACCTTGTTAGTCAGGCTGGTTTTGAACTCCTGACCTCAGGTAATCCACCCGATTCCTAAAGTGCTGGGATTACAGGTGTCAGCCACCTCGCCCAGCGAGTTATTGTCTTTTTGTTGTTGTTTTCTTTTTTCTTTTGAGACAGAGTCACTATCTGTTGCCCAGGCTGGAATGCGGTGGCATGATCTTGGCTCACTGCAACCTCTGCCTCCTGGGTTCCAATGATTCTCCTGCCTCAGCCTCCTGAGTAGCTGGGATTATAGGCATGAGCTACCATGCCCAGCTAATTTTTGTATTTTTAGTAGAGATGGGATTTCACTATGTTGGTCAGGCTGGTTTCAAACTCCTGACTTTGTGATCTGCCCTCCTCAGCCTCCCGGGATTACAGGCTTGAGCCACCATGCCCAGCCAGCACAGTTATTGTTATCTCCTTTTACTGAAAAGGCAGGGAAGTACAGAGAAGCTAAGTAGCTTGTCCAAGATAATGCAGCCAGAAGAAAGAAGGCTGGCTGTGCTCTTAATTATTCTTATTCTTCCTGTGTTAGCCAAATATATGCCAACAGATAGAAGTATGGTTCTAATATAGCAAAGAAATATTTTAGTGAGGTTAAAGGGAAGATTCTATATTAAATTTTTTTGGTACCACAAAGTATAAAATAAAATATTTTTGTTGCTGTCACTGAGCTTAGTGAGAATAACATGTAAGAGTGCTTGTGGTCCTGGGCTGCATTCAGCCCAAGCCCTTACATGAAGTATAGAGAAGACGGAGGATTTACTGAATTCAGCAACTGGTCAGACCACACTTGGAGCACTCTTTATAAAACATCTATCTTTTAAAAATTAAAAGATTAACTATCAGTAGCATTAAAGAAAAATTTGAAAAGAAAAATATTCATGATACTTTGCCACCACAACTACTCATTTAAGATTTTTTCTTGTTATTTCCAATAACATTTTCACGTGTTTGCATTTTATTAGAATCATAATATGTAATTTTTTTTGCATTTTCTTTTCCTGTGGGCCATATATAATCGTCTTCATGATAATTTTTAGAGGATGAATAATTCTCTGTCATGTGGATGCACCATAATTTATTACACCAAATTGGTGGGTAGTTAGCCTGTTTGCATTTTTCTTTCCATTATAGAAAAATGTCATTCTGATCAATTGGGATTCTAACTTTTCTGTATTGGCTATATTATGATTGTTTAAAAATAGCTCCAGGCTGGTTTTAGAATTTTTTTCAGAGCCAGTGGAATGAAAAAGGAGTGATAGGACATTTCTACATTTCTTCCTCATTAGCTAATTTTTTTTTTCTCAGTGGTTTGTACTAGGCTTAATGCAAAGGAACCTGAGGTCAATGATAAACATCTTAAAGGCTGTCTTAATATATAAAGAAGGCCAAACCACATTTTGCCTTTGGTGAAAGAGACAAATACAAGTTTCTTTGGAGTAACTGCAGCAGTAATGCAGGAAATTAATGATCCAGTGATGAACTATTGTGATATTTTAAACACTTCTATATAGACCAGTAAGCAGCCAAAACAGAAAATTATTGCACTCTGAGCAAACTCAGCTAGCCCACAGTCTTTCCAAAAGCCATACCCTCTCTTGTCCATCTGGTGAACTTTCTTTTTTCAGAGTCAGCTGAGTGGTCCCCATCTTTGCAAAGCTTTCCTTCCTCTATCCCAGAGCAGAACCCTGTAATATACTCTCTTCTTGCCCTTCTCCTAACATTTACAACTTTGAGTACTACTACTGTGTTTTTCAGCATAAATGATGAGTTCCTTGGGTCTGAGACTTTGTCTTGCTCATCGTTCTCGCTCCACTATCTACCATAGTAGCAGGCATCTAGTAATGTTTTCTTTACAAAACTTGATTACTGCTTGTTGAATGCATTACAGAGTGAACAATGAGGATCTATTTTCTCTGTTGTATTTTATCCAAGCAAGGAATGTGCTGACTCTGAGTTTACAGTGTACACATACATGCACACACACACACACACACACACACACACACGTGCGCGCGCTACAATGGCGAATTGGAGATTCTTTAATTAATACATCCCCCTCTATGAAAGAGGAAGGCAGGAGGGTATCTGGGAATGGGCCTAGAGAGCTATCCTGCAGTGTCTGATACACATCCTTTCATAAAGGTTCACACCAGCACCTCAAACAAATTCAGTAATTCCTGGGTTACAGAGCACTCCTTTTAGAGTGTATTAGTTTACACATTTGGGATTCTTTTCATTTTTTAAAGTGGCAGTTCACTTCCTGCAATCTCCATACTGTTGTTAAAGCTGAAGAACATGTTTATTCATTGTACCCTTCACAGATCCAAACTGTTTGAAATGGTTTATCTTCAAATAGTAAGAGATGTAGGAGGAAAGGATCAGCAGGCTCTGTGTATGATTAACAGGAAGGAAATCCCAGATATCTAGGGACATTCTTAGTCTTATTGCCAACTTCTTCTTCTTTTTTTTTTTTTTTTTTAAAAAACTCTTTTATTCATTTTTCATTTAAATTTCTAAATCTTTAATCATGTCCAGACATCTTACACTAACAAACATACTTGTCCCAACTTTGCCCTTCCAGCTTTATTTCAGAACCAAATTATTTTTTCTTAGGTCAGCATCTTTAGCATCTCTTCTTTCCCAAACGTGTGTTTAAATTTTGACTCTGCTACTGTTCTGACAAACTCCCAGTCCTTGTCACTGTAGTGTTTCAACTCGTCTTATCTTAAACAAAAACTGCGGATTGACCACTATAATTGTTGTAAAACCTTAGAAGGCCAAGCTATTAGCTGGTATCGGAGATGTCAAACCTTCTAATTTGACACCTCAGGTCTAGCTAGATGTTTCCCAGGATATCTATTCTTAGGAGAATACCTTACAGATATGGAACCAAGATTTAGATCCTTAAACGTAGCCTGTAATTTGGGTGAGTCAACATCTCTAAGGTACCAACTCATGCCACATGTATATACAAGTTACCAATGGTACAATACACAGAGATATACCAGAGTCATCAATCAAAGTCCAGTACTAGATCGCGCCACTGCACTCCAGCCTGGGCGACAGAGCAAGACTCCATCTCAAAGAAAAAAAAAAAAAGTCCAGTACTACACTGTATCTGTGAAATTCTCTCCAAACGTGACTAGATTTTAGTAAGCACTCTGGCTTTCAGGTGGCAATGAAGACTTTCTAAAAGGCAACTACAAGTTGAGCCTACTGTCAATTCTGTTAAAATTATATAATGATTAATTAAAAGGATGATTTTTTTGGAGCACATAGGTAAGCTGCATGATATATAAGAACATATCATCATGTCAAATCAATCTAATCATCCTTTTGACAGGACTGCTAAGCTGTAGTTAAGAGGAGTGCCCTATATATATAAGGATTTTATTAAGACTTTTAACTATTTTCTGTGATATCCTTTGAAATAGCTTGGAGATAAATAGTCTAGATAACTGTAAGTTTAATGACTCAAAATTAACAATTTTGTGAAAACATGCATTTTAGTAGATCAACATTAGTTTGAGAGAAGTTATTTAATGCCAGGTTACAGGATTGACACTTGTTCTAGTCAACATTTTTCTAAAATATAACCCATATATTGGCTGCCTCATTACTCTTCTGTTCCATTATGTTTGCATGACAATGCATTACTTCTTGGAATCTCACTAAAGAATCCATTCATGCAAATAGGATTACCTCAAACTAACAATCTTTTGGATAGCAAGAGAAGCAATCAACAGAATGAGAAACAACTTACAGAATGGGATAATATATTTGCAAACCATATATGTATTTATTTTAAAAAAAGAATTCAAACAACTAAATAGTAAGAGAACAAATAACCTAATTAAAATTGAGCAAAGGTCCTGAATAAACATTTCTCAGAAGAAAACAGAAATAGCCAGTAGGTATATGGAAAAATATTTAACATCATTAATCATCAGGGGAATACAAATTAAAACTACAATGAGATACCACCTTATACCTGTTAAAATAGCTATTATCCAAAAGACAAAAGATAATAAATGTTGGCAAGGATGCAGAGAAAAGGGGACCCTTATATACTGTTGGTGGGAATGTAAGTTAATGTTGCTATTATGGAAAACAGTATGAAGTTCCTCCAAAAATTAAAAGTAGAACTGCCTTATGATCCAGCAGTCCCACTTCTGAGTATACATTAAAAGGAAATGAAATCAGTAGGTCAAGGAAGCATCTGCACTCCAAGGTTCATTGTAGCATTATTCACAACAGCCTCAGTGAATGGAAGAGGCCTAAGTTTCCATCAACAGATGAATGGATAATGAAAATGAGGTAAATATACACAATGCACTACTATTCTGCCTTAAAAATGAAGGAGATACTGTCACACATGACAGCATGGTTGAAACTTGAGGACGAGTTAGGTGAAATAAACCAGGCACAGAAAGACATGATCTCACTTATATGTAGAGTATAAAAAAAGTTCAATTCATATAAACAGTACATAAAATGGTGGTTACCTGAAACTGGAGGTTTGGGGGTTAGGGAGATATTGGTCAAAGGATACAAAATTTCAGTGAGACAAGAGGAATAAGCTCAGGAGATTGATTGGCCATGGTGGTGGCTACTGTTAATAACAATATATTATATGTTCGAAAATCACTAAAACGGTAGATCTCACCACAAAAAATGATATGTGAGCAAGATAGATTTTTTTGAAACTTTGATAAGTCAAGGGAGAGATTTTATGTTGTATCCTCACAAGTTGACAGCTTAACCCTTCCATCAGACGCCTGTGTTTTATTGTCCTTTGGCTGCTGTGCCACCACTGATGGTTCTTTTCAATTTCCCTGATACTTTTCCCATCATTTTTGGCTCTTGTTTCTCCTCTTTCCTCAATTTCCCCCAGGAATTTCAAATTCCTTTTTTCTTTATAAAGTAGAGCAATTCAACTTGAATCTAGTTTCTGCATTCAGTTTCTACCTCCAAGTTTACATACTCAGCACCATCAGGGCACTAGTCAAAACAAGAAACTATCTAGCTTAGTAGTACCAATCCTCTTTGGAAACAGGCAGGAGTATGAATAGGAAGATTTAAGATCTGTGACTTCAATGACAAAAATGAGAACATAGGTAGAAAAGACTGATGAGGACAGTGAGGGGCTCAAAACCATGATATTCTTGTTGTCTGTTGCTGTGTAACAAACATCCTAAACATGTAGTGGCTTAAAATAACAACTGATTATTTGTCCATGGTTCTGGGAGTTGACTGTGCTCACCTGGACAGTTCTCTCTTGGGGATTTCTCATGCATTGGCACTCAAATAGTGGGTGGATCTGGAGCCACCTGAAGACTTGACTGGACATACTCACTCATATGTCTGATACCTCAGTCCTCCTGCATATGTTTCTTTATCAGAAGAGTGGGCTGGACTTTTTACATGGGGTTCAGGGATCAAAGAGGAATATGCCAAGATCACATGTTGCAAGGCAGAAGTTGCAAGGCTTTTTATAACCTATTCATGGATGTCCCAGAACTTAATTTTCACTGCACTCTATTGGTCAAGACAAATCATTAAAGCCAGCCCAGATTCAAGGAATGGAAAATTAAACTCCACCTTTTGATATGAGGAAGAGCATGCATTTACAAGTAGGGAAGGAATTGGTGGTGCCATCTTTGATATTCATCCACTGTCTGCCTTCTTGCCACTACAATTTGCATCTCTCCTGTGTGCAAAATTATATCATTCCCTCCTAAGATCCCCAGTGTCCTTTTATTTCAGCATTGAGTCAAATTCCAGGATCTTGTCATCTAATCAGATACAGGTGTAGTTCTTATGGTACCACACCTTGAATACGGGTTCTCTCTCTTTTTTTTTTATTAAAAAATTTTTTTTTAAATTGTACTTTAGGTTCTGGGGTACATGTGCAGATCATGCAGGATTGCTGCATAGGTACATACATGGCAAGGTGGTTTGCTGCCTTCCTCCCCCCATCACCTATATCTGGTATTTCTCCCCACGTTATCCCTACCCACTCTCCCCACCTCCCACTGTCTCTCCTCTCACCTCAGTTTGCCGAGAATGATGGTTTCTAGATTCATCCACATCTTTATGAAGGACATGAACTCCTCAGTTTTTATGGCTGCGTAGTATTCCATGGTGTTTATGTGCCACATTTTCTTTATCCAGTCTATCGTTGATGGACATTTGGGTTGATTCCAGGTCTTTGCTGTTATAAGCAGTGTTGCAGTGAACATACGTGTGCATGTGTCTTTATAATAGAACAATTTATAATTCTTTGGGTATATACCCAGTAATGGGATTGCTGGGTCAAGTGATATTTCTATTTCTAGGTCCTTGAGAAATTGCCACACTGTCTTCCACAATTGTTGAACTAATTTTCACTCCCACCAAGAGTGTAAAAGTGTTCCTATTTCTCCACATCCTCTCCAGCATCTGTTGTCTCCAGATGTTTTAATGATTGCCATTCTAACTGGCGTGAGATGGTATGTCAATGTGATTTTGATTTGCATTTCTCTAATGACCAGTGATGATGAGCATTTTTTTCATATGTTTGTTGGCCTCACATATGTCTTCTTTTGAAAAGTGTCTGTTCATATCCTTTGTCCACTTTTGAATAGGATTGTTTATTTTTTCTTGTAAATCTGTTTTAGTTCTTTGTAGATTCTGGATATTAGCCCCTTGTCAGATGGTTAGATTGCAAAAATTTTTTCCCATTCTGTTAGTTGCCGGTTCACTCTAATAATTGTTTTCTTTGCTGTGGAGAAGCTCTGGAGTTTAATTAGATCCCATTTGTCTATTTTGGCTTTTGTTGCCACTGCTTTTGATGTTTTAGCCATGAAGTCCTTGCCTATGCCTATGTCTTGAATGGTTTTGCCTAGGTTTTCTTCTAGAGTTTTTATGGTGTTAGGTCTTATGTTTAGATCTTTAATCCATCTGGAGTTAATTTTAGTGTAAGGGGTCCAGTTTCTGCTTTCTGCACATGGCTAGCCAGTTTTCCCAAAACCATTTATTAAACAGGGAATCCTTTCCCCACTGGTTGTTTTTCTCAGGTTTGTCAAAGATCAGATGATTGTAGATGTGTGGTGTTGCTTCTGAGGCCCCTGTTCTGTTCTACTGGTCTATATCTCTGTTTTGGTACCAGTACCATGCTGTTTGGTTCTTGGCTTTTTATCCAGTTTGCCAGTCTGTGTCTTTTGATTGGGGCATTTAGTCTGTCTACATTTAATGTTAATATTGTTATGTGTGAATTTGATCCTACCATTTTATTACTGATTGGTTGTTTTGCCCTTTGGTTGGCATAATTTCTTCATTGCGTCTTTGGTCTTTACCATTTGGTTCTTTTTTGCAGTGGCTGGTACTGATTTTTCCTTTCTGTGTTTAGTGCATTCCTCAGGAGGTCTTGTAGGGCAGATCTGGTAGTGACAAAATCTCTCAGCAATTGCTTGTCTGTAAAGGATTTTATTTTTCCATCACTTATGAAGCTTAGTTTGGCTGGATGTGAAATTCTGGGTTGAAATTTCTTTTCTTTAAGGATGTTGAATATTGGCCCCCACTCTCTTCTTGCTTGTAGGGTTTCTGCCAAGAGATCCGCTGTGAGTCTGATGGGCTTCCCTTTGTGAGTGACCCAGCCTTTCTCTCTGGCTGTCCTTAGTATTTTTTCCTTCGTTTCAACCCTGGTGAATCTGATGATCATGTGCCTTGGGGTTGCTATTCTAGAGGAATATTGTTGTAGTGTTCTCTGTATTTCCTGTATTTGAATGTTGGCCTGCCTTGCAAGGTTGGGAAAGTTCTCCTGGATAATATTCTGAAGAGTGTTTTCCAGCTTGGATTCATTCTACCCATCATCTTCCGGTACACCGATCAAGTATAGATTAGGTCTTTTCACATAATCCCATATTTCTTGAAGGATTTGTTCATTTGTTTTCACTCTTTGTTCTCTTTTCTTGTCTTCTCGTTTTGTTCCATTGACTTGATTTTCAATCTCTGATATCCTTTCTTCTGCTTGATCTATTTGGCTATTGAAACTTGTGTATGATTCATGAAGTTCTTGTGCTGTGTTTTTCAGCTCCATCAAGTCATTTATGTTTTTCTCTAAATTGGTTATTCTAGTTAGCATTTTGTCTAGCCTTTTTTCAAGGTTTTTAGTTTCTTTGCATTGGGTTAGAACATGTTCCTTTAACTCAGAGAAGTTTCTTATTATCCATCTTCTGAAGCCTGCTTCTGCCAATATGTCAAATTCGTTCTCTGTCCAGCTTTGTTCCCTTGCTGGTGAGGAGTTGTGATCTTGTGTTGGGGGAGAAGCGTTCTGGTTTTTGATGGTTTCATTATTCTCGTGCTGTTTTTTTCCTATCTCATTGGATTTATATAGTTTTAATCTCAGGTAGCTGTTTGGGGAGGCGGCCTTTCCTTTGTCTGCCTGCAGATGCACTGCTGGGCTGTCATGGGTTCAGTGGAGCTGCTGCGTCTTATATTTACTCAGGAAAGTTAGGCCAGCTTCTGCAATGGCGGCTGCCCCTCCCACCACGGAGCTGGATCATTCCAGGTCTCTCTCAATGTGTGAAACTCTGGCATCAGAGTTTTTTTTTTTTTTTTTTTTTTTTTTCAGTCTGCTGGGCTTTGTTAAGCTGTGGGGGACCCATCCTGCTGTATGGGCTGTTTCCTTGTTTTCAGTTCCCCTTCCCTCTGCGGGGAGGGTAGATCTGTCCAGTCAGCTTTCTGGCTCTCACATCAGCCAGTGCTTCTGCCTAGATCTATGCTGACAGCCCCTGCACTGGCCGAAGTTGCTGTTCTGCCCTGTTCAGGCAGCTCACTGAGGCTTTTCAGCCCAGCAAAGATCTCCTGTTCTGTGGGTTGTAGAGGGCTTGGGTGGAGCGCTATATCCAAACTGAAATCCCAGAGCGGAAGATCCCCCAGTCCTCTGGTCAGTTGCACACACCTCCTGGATGGGGCAGTGCCCTGCCTTGCCTCAACTTGCCCTATTTGGTTTATACCCACTGTCCAACCAGACCCACAAAATGAACTTGGTACCTCGTTTGGAATTGTGGAGACCACTTGGTTTCTGCATCTCTCTCACCCAGAGCTGCTTTCCGGAGCTGCCTCTTATTTGGCCATCTTGGGATCTATGGTTTCTCTTAATGGGAAGACCTTGAGCCAAAGAGACCAGTTTATTTGCTCTCTGTATGCCCAAGATGCAATGGTGATACAGGGGACCATGAATTCAAGAAACACTCCTGTACAAAAGGGAAGAAACTGACACATAGCATTACATGAAGCGTATGTCACCTGTTCTTTTAAGTGGGTCCAATCTTGCTCCCTGGGAATGATTCAACATGGCTGTTGGCTCTGGACTCTGAGTCACTCTTCCTCTCCCATAAGAAATAGCCCATGTTTGCAACTGAGTAATTTTCTCAGCCTGCTTCCTCATAGAAGTTTGGGAGTCCAAACACTTGTTTGTGTGTGTGTATATATACACACACACACAAAACATATATATATATATATATATATATATATATA